>NC_039288.1:3496961-3848976 GCF_003368295.1 Carassius auratus | reverse complement strand
TTCCGTGTTGGAATGTCTTTTTATTTTTATTTTGGTCTGTGTGATTATGGCCAATGCCAATTTATCCAACAGTAATTCAACACCCTAGGTTGCCAGCTGAAAACAGCGTATTCATGGAAGCCAGCAAACAAACTGGGTCAGAGATTGTACATTCTACCTGACATAAAAAGCCTTGACATCTATCTAGAAATTCTATAAAGAGAAGCATATAAAATTCTAATAAATCAACTCATCAACTTACAGTGTAAGTCTCATCTCCTTCCAAAGACAATTTTGCTCATTCCTGTTACGTGTCTTCAAAACTGGCAACCTGTGTGAGCATCGAGTCTGAGGAGGAGGAAGCAGGAGAAAGAGTGCTCTCCATTATTTTGAATTTGGACAGCAGTAACCATTTAAATTGCTAGTTGTCAATATTATATACTGAATCTTTAACTACTTTATGAAGTGGTGATTTCAAAAGAATTGGTAGGATATGTTTTTTAAAGCAAGAGGAACCCCACCCCTAAACTTAACCATCAGTGGGGTGTACGGTAAATATAACAAAAATGTACAAATTATATTGTATAAATTCAAATGAGCAGTTTGCCAAAATGTAAAATAGTTACAAATTGCCATGAAAGTGTGCATGTGTATTACTGGTCTCTTATGTGTGTCATGATGCAGACAGAGATTGAGAAAGACTTACATGGCCTGTGAGTATAGTCACATGGGTTTACCATGTGCAGCTGCTGAGTATGTGGGTTTAGCTGAGCCTCTTTACCTTACACATCCACAACCATGTGTTAAGGCCAGGAAAATAGCTACTGTAGGTAAAATACGTTGTAAAATACTAAAGACAGAAAGATATAGTTTATGGACATTTTGTGAAACAGGTTACAGATCTTAATGGTACTCTGCATCAGATGAGTAACATAGATTTTTACATTTTCTGAAGTAAATGTTGCTGTGCATGTTCTGAGTGGTTGCGAGGCAATTGCTAGTGTCTTTTGGTGGCTGCTTTCTGGTCTAATCTAAAAGAGTCCCAGTGTTTATATAGTGTTCAGATTCCTTGTGACAAGCCACATGACTATGAACATTCATGTCCACTTCAAACAGTGTGGGGTGAATTATGCTTTGCATCACCAATAATTTAAGATTAATAATTTGTTTAATATAACTATAATAACATAATACAAATACTGAAACCCAGCAAAACATTGAGTAAAATTGGAAAAAAATATACAGTATAGGTACAGAGTTTGAGGAAGAACATGCTCTTAGAGGCAATCAGCCTGCATGTTTCCTTTTGAGGGAAAAGGTGTTGGCTTTCTAAGTTACCTCTATTACCTCTGTGTGTGTGTGTGTGTGTGTACAAATAAATGCAAGGCGGATACTGTGGAAGGGAAAATAAACACCATAGGTGACTAACATGGGCATCTGTCAAAGGGCTTTTCTCTAAGCACTGAGATCTGGATGCTGTAATGTTGTTTTTCTTGGGGAGGTGTGTTCTCTTACTTACAAAACCTGTACTGATCAGTCATACGGATACACTTTAATTCACTCTAAAATCCAGATCCTGTTACGACTGTATGCGTGTTCATGTGTATATTCTCGCATGTGTTTGTATTGTATTGTTGCGACTAAAAAGTATTTAGAAAGTTAAAAATTGTAACACACCTCTCTCTAATTAACTGCATGATTTTAAGTATCATTCATGATCTGTGGCGAGGGCTGAGTTACCTGTATAGCAAAATCTGTTAACACAGTATTGTTTTGCTCGACATGTCTCCTTGAACCATAATTGTACACTTTAAAAAAAAATAAAGGTTCTTTATTGACATCTATAATATCACAAACATCTTACAATAAAACTTATTCTTATTGCACAAATGGTTCTATGTAGAAAAAAAAATGTTTGTTATATTATTAAAATGTTTTTTACACTAAGAAATAAAATAAAAGTTCAGTGCTGTTTATTAAAGGGGGGGGGGGGGTGAAATGCTATTTCATGCATACTGAGTTTTTTACACTGTTAAAGAGTTGGATTCCCATGCTAAACATGGACAAAGTTTCAAAAATTAAGTTGTACGTTTGAAGGAGTATTTTTGTACCCAAAATACTCCTTCCGGTTTGTCACAAGTTTCGGAAAGTTTTTTTCGAGTATGGCTCTGTGTGATGTTAGATGGAGCGGAATTTCCTTATATGGGTCCTAGGGCACTTCTGCCGGAAGAGCGAGCGCTCCCGTATAGCGAGGCTGAGCAGCACAGACATTTCACTGATCAGAGCGAGAGCGTCGCGAAAAGTCACAAAAGAAGTGTGTTTTTGGTTGCCAGGGCAAGACAACCCTGCACAGATTACCAAAAAAAACCAGCATTAAGGGACCAGTGGATGGAGTTTATTTTTACAGAGCATCAACGGAGTTGTGCAAGTGTTTTTGTTCGTTCCCTGCATTTCGAAGATGCTTGTTTTACAAACAAGGCCCAGTTTGACGATGGATTTGCGTATCGTTTATTTCTTAAGGATGATGCAATCCCAACTGAAAAAGGGTCACGATCGTGTGTTGGAACTGCAGGTGGTGAGTAAAACTGCTTAAAATATCTCCGCCTCCTTGTTAGTGCATCCGCCTCCCATGCCGGAGACCTGGGTTCGAGCCCCGCTCGGAGCGAGTCGTTGCTGCTGCTGCTCTCGTTCAGTTTCAGCCTCGGGATCTGATTCTGGATCATAAATAAACGGCTGAATCTGACTGTAAGCCATGGTTTGTTTTGGATGATGGTTTTCCCTCACGGTAATGTCACAGTTTCCACATGCTCTCAACGCAAAAGCCTACTGGCGCTCGTGACTCTTTAGCTCCGCCCACACGTCACGCCTCCAGCCAGTCGTGTTGTTCCGGGAAAAATCGGTACAGTCTATCTTTCTCTTTATGAATATAATAAAACTAAAGACTTTTTGGAGTTATGAAGGATGCAGTACTACTCTATAGGTGCTCAAGATTAACAGGATATTGAGTGAAAACAAGCATTTCACCCCCCCTTTAAAAAGTTCTTTGGGGAAGTCAAAATGGTTCTTGCCATAGATGTAAAAACTCTCTTTTGGAACTTTTATTTTTAAGCGAATAGGATAAATATCAACTTTTGTGTGCATGTGTGTGGGAGCACTTGTAAGTGAAGCCTAAAGTGACAGGATCCATTCTGAAGTAATCCCAAGTTAAATAACCTTCATCTCAGTGAGATCAAATAAGTGTATGTTGTGCTAGAGGAGCCACAAAGTAACTATAATGAAGTTTTTCTGTTTTACCCAATACAGTGTACTTAGATACAAAAGAGTGAAAAACAAGGCAGGCCTGAAACAGAACCCTGTGGAACGCCCTGTGTGACCACGATGCTGAAACATGTACCTCAGGGGCAAGCGAGTGTGGCCTCTGTATGGAGCTCATTGTTCGTAATCCGGTCATGAGAGCTGCCGGATCACATGAAGCAGTAGGATTCTCACACAGACAGCGGCACACACACAACCCTAAACATTGTTTCCAGACTCTCTGATACACCATCGTTGCAGAAAAATTTAAGATGCACATGCTGAGGAAAATACATATTTTTAGGGTACAAACTGTATGTTTTAAAATCTGATCAGATTTTTAAAAAAAGAATGTATTGATATTAAAGGGTTAGTTCACCCAAAAATGAAAATTAAGTCATTAATGACTCACCCTCATGTTGTTCCAAACCCGTAAGACCTCAGTTCATCTTTGGAACACAGTTTAAGATATTTTAGAGTTAGTCTGAGAGCTTTCTGTCCCTCCATTGAAAATGTATGTATAGTATACTGTCCATGTCCAGGAAGGTTATAAAAACATTATCAAAGTAGTCCATGTGACATCAGAGGGTCAGTTAGAATTTGTTGAAGCATAGAAAATACATTTTGGTCCAAAAATGACTACTTTTTCAAAAGCTCGTTCACAACAGTGCGGTGATGCTGCTGACGTACGAAGCTGCTGATGTTTTATCTTTTTTTACTGGGCTCACCAGAAAACACGTCAGCAGCGTCATAAGTAAGCAGCGTCGTGAACGCACTCACAACAGACCCGGAAAAGAAGGCAATGCTGAATAAAGTAGTGATTTTTGTTATTTTTGATGCTTCAGCAAAGTCTAACTGACCCTCTGATGTCACATGAACTACTTTGAAGATGTTTTTAAAATTTCTTAAACTGTGTTCCGAAGATAAATGGAGGTCTTACGGGTTTGGAACGACATGAGGGTGAGTCATTAATGACATAATTTCGTTTTTGGGTGAACTACATGGCTATTTATGTTACAACCTTAGCAAAAATATAGATTGCTGTATTTAAGATACTTAGATTAAAATATCATGGTACTTTGACATATTTACAATATAAAATATGTACCAAGTTCATGTAAATGTAATTGTACTCCAAGGTATGATGAATGTTCAAAGACTTTCCAAGAATCATGTTTTGAAGTTAAAATCATATTTCACGGTAATGTTTTTAAATATTCTGTCTTATCCTGGACACTTTGTGGTCTCTAAGTACTAAAGTATAAATCTAATTCTAAAGTTACTGTTGTGCAGACAAAAAAAAAAACACTCAATACAATTTACTAAAAAATAAAACATAAAAATAATAAAATGAACCCACTTACCCTAGCTTTGTGGCAACATCTTTTGATTGTATAAGTATGCCTCACATTATCTGCAGAAAATTTATATATATAAAAAATGTTAATCAGGGGAACATTATGCAGAATAATAATGTTGTGGTATTACCACAGAAAACAATTGCCTGCACTGAACCCTCTCACATCCGACTCAGCGTAGGTCACTAGAAAGGTTCTGTCTCTGTCTCTGGCTCTGTCTCTTCATCCTCCCCCACTGCCAGATGTGACCTATCACATGCCCCATCTGCTCAGAAAATCTGCATCACTGCTACCTTCTCTACAGCACAATCCAGGATACTGCTCTCTGAAGGCATACACTTCAGAGAATACTGACACACATGCCCACCAATGTTTAAAGCTATTCTGATCTGCATATGTTTAAGAGACCTCTCTTTGGATTCAAATGTATCTGTTTTAAGACTCCTTTCTTTGATTTATCCATTGAACTGTAATGGGATGTTCCACACAGTACACAGACAATTATGCATATGCAAATGTACTATACATTTTGCAAAATAAATAAATAAAAAATACAATGAAGATTGTAATAAAAAGTTGTTTAAAACAGAACAGCTTAAAAGCCAGTTTACGCTAACACAAGTTCTATTTAATTGCTCACTTGAAACAAGGACATGCTGTGGAAATGGAAATTAATTTAAGTAACGTAAGTCAAGTTTTTGGTTATACTTAAAGAAGTGTCACTTGAGAACTATAGCTACCAAAACTCTGTAAGTTTACATGCTTGAGAAATCGGACATCATTATAGTCAACTGTTGTAATGCAAACCACAAGGCTCATTTTACTCTTAAATGAAATATAGCATTTATATGTATTTGTACAAATGTTCTCGTATTAACAACTGTACATTTGGTGCTGTAGTTATTAATGTGGCCTTTAGTGACCATCATGGATGAAACTGTTAGTTGTTCCAAACTTAGTCAAAGCTGTCATAAATTTTTTTCAAAGGAATATAGGAAGTACCTTGATGTTGATAATTAATTTACATTTTGGCAGATGTGTTTAAATGACTTACAGTACTGTGTATTCAAGCTAAACATTCTGGGAACTGAACCTGTGACCCGTGTTATCAGCGCCAAGCTTTACCATTTAATCTGACCGGAACTTGGTGCAGCCGACAAACTTTAAAAATACATTTTCCAAATTTTTAATATAGAACAACTCTTTATTTTCAGTATGTGTTGGCTGAACCTAACACAGGACATTTTCGATTGCATTAAATAACAAATGGTATCAGTACTACTAAAATCTTGGTAGAAGATATAACAGCCCTCAGCTGTAGTTTTAAAGGGAATGTCACATAAGAAGCTTATTGATGTTTCGTCTCTGTGCTTACATCTCGCCTTCCCGTGAAGCTTGTATGCTGGCTGCCATGGCACTGTTCACTGTTGCCATGGCAAGCAAATGGGGATGACACTCGAGCACACTCCCAATGATCTGACCTTGTGAGCGAGCATCCAGCTGTGGGACAATGTTTCTGAATGTGACGCCAATGGATGATGAATCACATTGAGGTCATCGCCATAAATACACCCTCTCCCACCAGGTTGTCATTGTAATTATTGCTTTAGTAGTAACCTTAAGCACAGCTAATGCATTATTGATGCATCAGAATGAAGGAAGTATGATCAATGGGTCAATGGTGTACAAGTGTGTTTTAAAAAAGGAAAAGGAAAAATCTTTTACAATCTAGTTTAAAACACAAGTGATAAGTTCCTAGAAATGTGTTCATGTTGGTTTCATGTGACTAGAAACATAAAAAAAAGAAAGAAAAAAAGACTCAAATAATGGCATGTGGTATAAAAGCTAAACCATTACTATTATTATTACAATTTATTTCTCAAGGTAAATGTCTATTATTATTATTTTAAATATCATATAGTACATTGTTAAATTCTACATTTTTATTAGATTTTTTGAATAGTCACACCACATACGGTCTGAAATAATCTTGTCATGTCATTCAGTAGATAACATTTCCTGTTAACGTTTTTTTAATATTATTATTATTATTTTTATTTTATTTTTTTACATCTGAATGTTGGTTGCACCAACTGTGATTTGGCGAAGAATTTGTAAAAAATATATATTTTTTTATTCTAGGAAATGATAAAATAAGATTATTCCAAGCTGCCTAATAAAGCTTTCCAATCAAACCATTTCTTTTAATTGGCTTATTTCTTCATTATGAAATAGCCAACAAGTTGAGCTGCTAATGCTAAGGTAGAGGACTTTTAAGAGGTAAAAAAAAATCCTATCCTCGTTGAAGGGTAATGTTCCCATAATCTTGACATATTACCCCAGCAGGGATGGTTGCTAAAGACAAAATTGGACTGGTGTTGAGGTTGACTGTTTGCAAACTGGGTTTCAAAAGGGTTGAGTTTACAGGTGTCTGAATTTTGTAGTTCTGTTATATTAAAACACGTGTTCAGGGCCTGTTGGGATCTAAACATTTGAAACATACCGTTCAGGAAAGAGATGCTATGAATTTATAAAATGTGAAGATTTCTCAGGGTTTCTAGGACAGAATTGGGGACAGGGTTTTAAGGATGATTACTTTTCCAAGAAGTGGCTGTAGGGACTTAACACTGTTCCTGCTGGATGGCTATTTAGGGCAGGCCCCCATAGTGCATCTTGGGTGATGACTTTCCCCTGGTGTGGCAGAAGAAGTCCATTTTCAAAGAACATACATTCACAATTCTTGTCTGAGACGCCAGTGATTGCAAAAGTATTGACTGTAATAGAGTGCCAGGGCAAATTTCCAGAAGTATGGAACAATTGAAAATCCTCAACATGGCCAATATCACAGTAAGAGTAAGAAAAAAAACTGTTCTATTCCATAAAACACTCCTTGACATCTTTGATATACTAGCATTTAGCATGCAATGCTAGCACCATTATAGTTGCATCCAAAATTGCATACTGTCTAGTACAGGGCTGGAAACTTACTTTGCTACTGTTCTGTATAGTATAAATATTAGTATCATGAAAGAAATTCACACATGCTACCTTCTCCATTTTGCTACTGTCAGTGTCAGCTGCCTCACCTCACTGATATTCACGAATCCTCACTGTGGCCTTAAGGGATAGTGAAGTATCCATCGGATGTGCACTTCAGAACCCTGTCAGAAGTAGTACTATAGGTTATTCAAATACTAAGACACTAGACATTATACTTGTCCAAGTAGGCATATTCAGGCACTGGTTATGTGAACAGTGATAAACTTTATCAAGTTTTTCTAATGCTGAGTTGACAAGCTCAGTATACTGATATTCCCTGTTTAATAATATAAGAATCAGAATGAGCTCTATTGCCAGGTATGTTTACACATAAGATGAATTTGTTTTCGTGATAGAATTAAATGCATCTTAAACCATTTTAAAGTGGTTTGCTGGTTTTGCTGATCCAAAAAGTGGATTGGCTTGGTCTGTTTTGAGGGTTTCAGTTGGGTTTTGGGCATTGAACGCCAGAATGGCTATGTTAGGAGATGAGCCAAGTCAGGAAAACCATCTTAGGCTGGTTTAAGCAGGTTTTTCCGGATGCATTCAAATTAGCTTGGTGTTACTATATGACAACATGAATACAAGAGCAAAACCTATATTTTAATGATGGACAGCTGGTCTTTGATCATTTGGATTTTGATGATTGACGAGGGGTTTTGAGAACATTTCAGCTAGTTAGGATGGGAAACCAAATGGCCGGCAGACTAGCAAATCCTTAGACTGATTTAAGCTGTGTTTATTTTCTCCTCTTAAAATCAGAAGGATATAGCATAAATAACACTCCTCTTGCCTGCTAAATGCCTCTGCAGTCACACTGCACAGTGATTATAACAGTAGTCGACTCTTTAGAAACTCTTTCATGACCTGATATAGCTCTTGCTTAGCTTTGGCTCTGTTTCCCATTGTTCTTGTAGTTCTTCTTGGCACTGAAGCACCACTTAGCACTTCGCTTGTATTTTTAGCTACCTGTTCTGGTAATTGCCACTTACACAATATGTGTGAAGCCGCTTTGGTTAAAAAGCATCTTCTGAGAACATAAATGACTTCGGCAAGTCCTTTAGCCAAACCTTTTAGTACCAATGACACACTTAACAGAAGATTTGTTTGACCATATTCAGTGTCGCTATCATGCAGTGAACGGATGTGATATTATGAAATGACCTTAATGGTATAATTAACATTAAAATGGGCAGTGCTATTTCAAGGTAGCATAGAACAGAGCTGAACACAACACGTTTTTGTAGATGTGGCATTGAGCAGCATTAGCCATGTTACCATAACATAGGAGAACAATGTGGAGGCCTTATTTCACCATAGCTGGACTGGCAGTGTGCAGTCGGCCGCTGCTTTGAGCACAGGAGCAGAACTAATTACCCTCTGTCAGGAATTTGATTACGGTGCATTTGCCGGGCACCCGTTTGACATGATAAGAGCCGTACTTGGAAAGATCCAGTAACCCTTGGTAACGCAAGCCTTGTGTCACAGAAATGGATCCCTGTATCTCACATTTCTCCTCTGTGATGTCAGTGAGGACCATTATATAATGTATAAAAGGTCACAGGATATAGATTATGTTTAAATAACATATTTTAGGATGTACCTAAAAATGATTCAGCTCTGCACATCCTGCCTTTTGTAACTTCTTTTTAATCAGGTGTTTGGTGTAACATTATAATTTACTTCACAGAACACAACTGGGTCATTCTTGTCTTGCAGTGACTTTTATAACTTACTTGAAAAAAAAAAAAAAAAAAAAAAAAAAAATTTCTATAATATCTACACAAGACTTTCAGAAATATTATCTTGTCTACCGCATTTTTATTTACACAATGGGTGAAAATCTAAAGATATGTCAGCCTTTGCTCAGATGGAATGAGAGTTAAAGGTTATCGAGATAAATGGGTATTTTTTAATCCATTGAAATTTTGATATTATCACACTGATTGATGGAATTTTTTTCATGCAGAATGGAATGATTTAGAGTCAGACAAACCAATTAACAACACGAAACATCACAGACTTCATAAATCCCATTGCTGTTAGTTTTAGATTTTTTATTATTATTATTATTTTATACTACAGGGCTATTGAATGCTTGATTCCGATTGGTTAACGAATGTTATTCTCAGGGAAAAGCACAGTTACAGTAGCTCCAGACAGGTCTTGACCACTTTACAGCTTCATATCACTTCGCCAAATGATTTTAGGTTGAGTCCGAAAGCTTTGGCTGTTGACTTGTTGCCTTGCTGCGTGATCAGGCAATGACTTTGCAGGCAGTGTTTGTGCATGAAAGCACTTCATGAAAATGATTTCGGAAAGGTTCCTGAGGTAGTGTAGCAGTTTAATGATTTACAACAAAACAGAGTGAGCTTTGGTGAAAACTTAGCAAATATTTAATTACTATAATACTGATTTCTCACTACAAGGAACATCAAAATTGCTTCAGAAACATATATTTACACACAAACTGTCCACCAAATGCAACTTTCAGATTCTATCTTTGTTTATTTTAGCTCAGCTGTCACAGAATGGAATGCACAGGATTGTGGAATATCAAAGGCAAAAGCAGACACATGCCTTTTTAAATTCCTGTCTATCTAGTCTAGGAGAAATGAATTTAAGCTGACATTGGATTTTGAATGTGCCTTGATGCTTTCCTTGGAATATATCCTCAGAAGACAGCATTTTTACCAATGTACTGATGCATAGTACTGTTCTGGGTACAATACTGTTCACTTGGACCAAGCTAGGTCGTACTAAAAAAGTAGGTACCAAGTGGAAAACCCCCCAAAAGTGAATCGTACTGTGACGTATCATTCCGTAGAAAAGCGCCATAATAACTGCATTAGTCTGCTATTGGTACGGTTTGGAATTAGCAACTGAGGCTTGAGATGAGATGCGTACGAAATGATTCCTATTACACAAGACTATTTTATATACACATACAGTACTGACAAACGTCTTGAAATAATACATCTGAAAAATGTCTTGAGGCTGTAACTGTTTTATAAACAGAATAACACGGCTGTTGAATTATTAGAAAATAATGCACACCTGAGGTGGTGATGAGGCCACGACAAGAAGCAGCTCTGCATTATTTTCTAATAATTCAATGCCCTGTCGTCAATTATTTCTTAATGTACTGAAAATATAGAATTGATTGGGTTTAAATCTAAAGGTGCAGAGTGGAAATGGATACATGGAACATACTCTATATGACATAGCAGTGGCAAAAATACTCTTTTCTACAAAGGTGCATATGCCATAATTATCTAGATCACATTGAGTCACTGAATCAATCATCCACAACCAGTCCAGCGGCCCTTATTTTGGATCAGCGTCATGTCTGTCTGTAGATGGCCCAGGGGATGAGGCTGTGTGTTGGTTCTGTGGCTGCCCCGCTGAATGCATCAATGCCTCTAACTGTGATGCTCTCGCTCTGTTCGAGTGAACGCTGCCCACGCAGCCCCGGCAGCCGCCGCATGCCGCCCCACACAGGGACAGCGGACCTTAACACCGTGCATCACTGCATCCCACTCCTCACTCCCACTGCAGCCCAGGAGACAGCATGCTTAACCAACACAGTAATTTGTCACTAGATAGTCATTCTCTTATTTTGAATGGAATGCACTTGCATATTAATAAAAACGATAGAGAAGCTACATTTTAGGCATACTAATGAAATAATTCTTTATACGGCAGTGTATGGCCATTGTAATATGGAAATGTCACTGCTTTACTCTGGTGCTGTACTGTGGGTTGTAATGTATTCAGCTAATTAATGTTTAAAACATGAAAGCAGGGTGCAGATGGTTTTACTACCTTTGAAAGCAAATAATGAATCTTTATGTATTGGCTGATATTTGGAAAATGTGAGATTACTGAGAGCTTACTTGAAAATGTAAATAAAATATATTTTAAATACTGATGTCATGGCCACTTAATGAAAAATAAATTAAAATAAATTAAATAGAAAAAAAAACAGCATTAGAAAAATGTAAACTAAAATTAACATGTAAATTAAAAAGAAAAGAAAAGCTAATTCCAAGTGTTAATAAACATCAATAGTATATAATAGCAATATATACTAATTGCATATATATAATACAACATATATATAATAAATGTATAAATAAATGTATGAATCTAATATGTAATTTATATGTGTGTCCAAATAATTAATAATTTTCAGACTTATTATTATTATTTTTATTATTATTATAAAGAAAGATTTTTTCAAATACTTAAATACAACTGATTATTAAAAAAATACAGTGCAAGATTATGCAGCCTATTCAACAATCAGAACAGAGGATTATTGGGTCAGTTGATTTCAATAAATGACACCAAATGGAGCTTTTTTGTTTCTCTTAGCATTAGAAAAACCTTGACAAGCACAGCCCAACGGTATTGATTCGGTATTGACAGCCAATCTATTGACATGTGGCTATATGTATTAATTTGATTGGACCATGTGTCGGTCTATTGCTAGATGGCCTCTGAATGACCCATTCAGGACAGCTCCCACATGGGGGAGTCTTGAAACACTGCACCACTGAGCTTCCTGGGAGCTTTTTCAGGAGCACAGAGTGGGCATGAAAGCTGGGGGAAGGGAAAATCCACATAAATCCAGAGCTAAGTGAGAAGAGGACTGGAATAGACGGTGCACTTCACTAGGATAGTGTGTGTTTGCGTGTGTGTTCTGCAGAAAGGGAGGTGAAATGTGTAAATGTTTGATGGCAGTGCAGATTGCTGCTCTGATATATGGCATCACATCATCTGTCTCTGATCACCATGTTGAGAACACCATGATGTCAAGTGATCAACCAAGTGATTGGGTGGAAAACTCTGTCTCAGCTGACTTTAGTGTTATACGTTCTTCAGCAAAATAAGTCCTTTCAAAAAGTGGAGCAAGAAAAATCACTTTAATCCCACAGTAGCATGAATTCTGAGTAATGGGCTATAGAGTAATTTATTTCAGAGAATTAAAGGTCATTTTTCTTTATGTAAAAATAAAATAAAAATGTCCAACAAGGCAGCATTACAAAAATCTATTTTCATGGAAAAGCCTCCAAATGTGAGCCTTTTTGAGAAGGATGGCAAGAGTTCTTTGTGCATGTTTGTCTAAAAGAAATATTATGTCACTGAATGCACTAATAAAGCTGATTCATGACCTATGTCCCATACAGTGTTAATTTCGTTGACTAAATATTTTCGTCATTATTTTCGTCACGAATATATTTTTGCTGACGAAAACGAAACGAAAACTAAAATAGAAGGCACTGATGGAGACTAAAACTATGACTAAATTGATTGACATTATCGTCAACGAATAAAGGACGAGACGAAAATAGACTGTGACGAAAATCAAATCAGCAGACGGGAGAGATGCGAGGAATGAGCAAAAGAACCGGCAAAACAGAACAGACTGCATGAGAGAAGAGAACCAATCAGAGCCTGACTTATTGAGACGTGAAGCGAAGGTTTTCAGTTTTTATGAGCTCCCGGGAAGTCGGCATTCGAAGAGGTGATAGGGACTTTAAGCAACAGCCTCTGGTGGAACGGCAACGCCATTCTGGCGTTGTATTGCGCCTGCGCGAATTTAACTGCTACTTTGTGACGTTCTAATTTAACGGTCTACTACGGGAGAACAGCTGATTTGCCAGAGTCGCTACAACGTGAGAGGTTAGGTAAATAAATGTTATGTTTTTAGACTTATTTACATCATACAATATTAAAAACTCCTCTTCTGACAAAAGATTGTCATTTAACGCCAAAAGCAATCCTTCTCTTGCTTTTTTAAATTATATATTTTTTTGGATCTCAATAAATGAATTAATGCTGCGTTGCGCTGTTCTGTTTTACCGTTGCTTAGTGACTTTTACGTTCTTGGCTACAGCGGTGTGACGGCAAACTTCCGGTCGCCGTAGCCGTTCCATTCGCAGCTGTTGCTTAAAGTCCCTACTGTCTAAAAGAGCGACAAAATGTCCACAGCTCACTTCACGTTTGACGACGAACAAAACAAAACAAAGTGTAAAGCACGCAGAGCGCTCATTCGTGGCAAGAACACAACCAATTTGAAAAGACATTTACAGACGAGCCACTCGGACATTTTCTCAAATGTAATTTCACAACGATGTTCTTTTGTTTATTGAGCTAAGCAAAATTGGAATAGTGCAGTGCGTAGATGTTGTAGCATTAAATATTACGAACTGAAAAGTACTGTAAAATAGCCCCTTCTTCAAATTAGATGCGAGCACAATACTAATACGTAATATCATGATAAATACATTTGATTAATACTAATGTTTAGTATATTTTATAATGTTCTACTTGTTGACAATATCACAAATATTTCTATATTAGTCATGTGAAACATGAATGTTCACATCCTATCATTATACATACAAATCTAGCAATATTGTAGTATTTAAAACATACAATATTGCTAGACAAATGAATACCTTATAAAATCTTGTTACTTTTTTTATCCACCTAGCTGCCAACTTATTAAATATTTACTTTAAATGTATGCACTTATTGTTCAGCTCAGCTGTAAACTTTAAGGTCCTGGACCTAACTTTATTTTTCTTTTATTGATGGTCAATTGGCAGCTAGTTATTGTTTACATTATCATGACAGTGTTTGCTGCTGCATAAAAGCTTTTGAATCGAAATAAAGACACAGTTGTGTTGAAATAAAGTTGAATTTGTGTTTTATATATTTTGGTTAAGTTTGTTTCCTATACCAGTTGTAAAAAATTGTCTAGTAAATCTGTTATTGATTTTAGTCTTATTTTAGTCGACTAAAATACCAAGCAATTTTAGTCGACTAAAATACCAAGCAATTTTAGTCGACTAAAATAAGACTAAAATTAAAACAAATCAGATGACTAAAACTTGACTAAAACTAAAAAGAATTATAGTCAAAAGACTAAGACTAAAACTAAATTAAAATTTCGTGTCAAAATTAACACTGGTCCCATATCTTAGCCAATCCAGTTAACCACCGGGCATCCTTATTCTGAGCCCTGTGAACTGAGGCCAATGAACATAGCTGGGTCGAAAATCAATCTCTTTACCCCAGACCTGATAACAATGAAAAGGTCACACTCTATAATCAATCAATTGGAACTGGGATATGAAAAATACATTATGCAGAATTAAGAATTTTTATGTTATAGCAGCATGGACTGTGAGTTTGGGGTCAGTTAGATTTTATTTTCATTTGTGAAATAAATTTGTTTTATTAATTAACTTTTACTTTTACACACACACACACACACACACACACACACACACACACACACACACACACACACACACACACACACACAGTACAGTTACTGTTTTATTGTATTTTTGAGCAAATAAATGGAGCCTTGGTGAGCATAATTAATATACTTCTTTTGTATATATACTGCACATATTTACACATTTATATTTCATAAAAGATGATTACACAATAGGTAGGGGATGGATAAAATATGACCTTTAAAAAAACACAATAGTTGACTAAGTAAACATCCCTTTCCATGTCTATAACGGTTATACTGTAGATAATGACTTCATTCTGTGGTCACAGGCTGCCACCGGTGAGTGCTAACATTTAAAAAATGTTTTGTATGTGAACTTCTCACCATCTTTTTGAAATTTAACACTTTTATTTCATTCAGAACATACAGAGTTAGGAAGACCCATGTTTCAGTAGAGCAGCAACAAACGTGAAGAAAATTAGGCTGTATGAAGCCCAGGGAAACCATCCTGTTTTGCAGCTTTTTATACAGAAAATTCGAGCAGCTTATGAAGGATGGGAACATCTAGAACAATATTCATTTTCATGGTAGGAGTTTCTCATGCATATTTTGAAACTGAATAACAGTTTTTATTACTCCAATCCACAAATGCCCAGGGCTATCCCAGTTACCAACAGCACATTGTGCACCAGCCTTCTGTTATAATTATTTCACCCCTCGCTGACACCTGACTGATACTGAAGCTACTGCAGTAGGTGATGAGATGCTCTTTAGAAGCTTCACGACTCAGAAGCAGAGACCTGAACCCTGGCTACGGCTCTCGCTGAGGGAACGTTTCATTATTGATGAGGCCACATTCCGAGCATCTCTGCTGTGGAGGAGGATGGTGCAGCCCAGCTGACTCAGCGTTTTTTCATCCGCCACTCAGAATGATCAGCCGTGTCAGCGTTTCATGGGTTTGGGAGCAATTCGGAGAGAGAGAAAGAATGAGTTATTTCAGTTTGGAGGCCAGCACCTATAATTATGATTGTGTTTTGATTCACAAACATATGCGTGCTGATATAATTTTGATGTTGAACGCTCTTATTAAAGTATTAGATCACACGGAAACATTTTGAAGATTGTACTGGTCACTCTTTTCCATTATACAGAAAGAGAATGGGGATTTTTAAGTCCGGACAGGACTCAAAAGCATCATAAAAGTATTATATGTTGTATCTAAGAAGCCGTACGATACCAGCTGAAATATGTCAACTGCCTTAGCTGCCCTTGGCAAATGAGCCTTCATAAAAGCAAGGATATTAGCATTAACTAAAATGATAAAAAATTATGAATTACTTGAAACAAAATTAACATGAAATGAGATATATTTAAAAACCTTAAACTTATTTTATTTTAGCTGGTTGTGAAGTCAGCTTTTCTCATTTTTGTTTGATTTAGATAACATTATAATTGCATGACAATGCATACATACAAACCGTCAGTCAATGCACACTTTCTGTCTCTTTCTCATACATATGCAGACACAAATAGGCAAACATTCTGCTGAGCTGCTTGTCTATAATTTACACCTCTCAGGACCCAGAGGACTAATGAAATTGAAATGCCTTTCTGACGTGAAAGGCCGCCTAGTCGAATTCCTTCCCACAAGCAGGGCAGATGTGCTACTGACTGCTCGGTCCCTTCAGCTTAATTAGGATTTGATCCCTCAGGGATCCCAGCAAGAACAAATAGACGGTGACCAGTATGCACAGGCTTTGGCCCAATGCAAAGAACGCTACTGCAGACTGATAAATCTTGTAGCATTTGCATGCTGAGCTCTTATAGCAGGGTATCCAGAGAATATATAATGTCTAAACTACATCTAGGTGTGGGTGATTGAATGAAGTGACAATACAAAATGACTGTACAAATTGCTTGAGTATATGAATGTCAAGCATTCTATTCAGTGCAGCCATTTTGGCCCATCCTTTTCAGAAACATGCTCAAGCACTCAAAAAACATAAAGTTAAAGTGAGACAAACTACAATACAGAACATCATCAGAATCTCCAACTCTATGGATAATACTTTCTCATCAAAATATTTGACTTTCTGCAGGATGATTTAATTTAGGAAATGACTTCTGTTTATTAAAAGGATATTACAAATTAATAATAGAATGCAAAGTGATATTGAGAACAAGGGGAAAAAATAAACTATAAGTTGATGATATATAATATATGATATACCCACAACATATTTTTTATTTTAATCATTTAAAATATTTAAATAAATCAATAAATATAATTATTTTTAATAAATTACTTGTTTTTTTTTCCCATTTCAGATGTATAGTGTACATTACAGTACAGTATAGGATATGGCAAATTATTTAGCATTTTACAATAATGAAAAATTGTTTCATAAATTGTGATATTTGTAAAAAAAAAAAAAAAAAAAAGGAAAATACAATATGACTTCCATCTTGTATGTTTAAAGCACATGATGGGACTATGAAAATATACTGCAAACCAAGAATGATCCAGTTGCTTGCTGCTGCAACTGAGAATACGATCCCCGTTGCGTGTACACTAGCTGAATATTTAATTGCACACAAAATAAGCAGTCATTACACAACACAATGCATCTTCATTACAATTTCATCCTCTTCTTTTGAGGAAAGTATTGTGCCATAATTATGCCTCATGTAGGGGTGATTAATTTTTCAGTGGATTCAATGTTTTATTCATAGTCTTGCTGGCTCTTTGGCGAATGAAACCGGAGACTGAACCAGGGTCGCCTCTGCAGTGGCTGAATCTTTCCAGCGAGACGCAAGTGCACATCTGCTTGTTCAAACGCACCAACCTCATTCAAATTGCCTTAATGCATGTAAATGTGGTTGACTGACCGAATAATTTTGCATGGAGGTTATTTGAGCTGTGCTGCAAAGGTGTGTTGCCTTTAAAGCCAGTCTGAAATATTTTGTCTTTGCTTTTTAAAATCCCTTTACCAACAGTGTGGCACCAATTTTCAATTTTCAGAGAGAAGTGTAAATGTCAAACAGTCTTCAGACTAGATTACACTGAACACCGGTGACTGAATGGTTAGGCATACAGTGACAACTTTAATAGCCAGTTTCATTGGGGTTGCTATTAAACTTTCCTAATTAATGTTAAATGAGTTTTAATAAAGGAGTTTAATGAAGAGAATTGGCTACTGGTATTTGATTAGATGCCAATCCAAGTACTTTGGTTGCTGTTTGACCTAGGTAAATATGAGGTGAAGAAACGATCTGGAAGAAATAATCTAAAGGTTTATGTCTTTTATTTAAAAAAAAAAAAAACAGACTGGCAAAGCAAATACTATAAATAGATTTACAGTAGTCAGTGGTGCAGTGATTGAGGTCATTTTGTAGAGGCCAACCCTAAAGTTAGCATCACCCTGGTTCCCTAGTCAAAAACCCAATATGAATTTTTTTCATTGTCTTGGATTATCGCAGAAAATAAGATCTGACTGTAACCAACAAAAGTTTATAATTCAGGTTTTGTTTATCACAATAATCTTCACAAATGAACACAACTTGTATGAATTCTGAAACTTAAAGGGGTCATATGATGCAATTTCAAGTTTTCCTTTCTCTTTGGAGCGTTACAAGCTCTTGGTGCATAAAGAAGGTCTGTAAAGTTGCAATGTCTCAAACTCAAAGAGATATTCTTTATAAAAGTTATAAAGAATCGTCAACACCATCCTAAAGCGATTCGTTCTAACACGCCCCTACATCTCTACGTCACTATGTGGGAAGATTTGCATAACACCATCCAAATGTTCACACAAAGAAAGAAAGCTTTGATTCTTGCTGATGCAGCTGGTGCCATGTTGTGGAGACGCTGTTTCGTTATGATAGTGAAAATACTTTGTTTGATCTTCCAAAAAAGTACACAACTAGAAATCAGTGGTTAAATTGTATTTACAACACTGTTCAACCCAAATATTTGTGTGTGTGCAGTGCATTTGATCCTGGGAGAGAATACTACAATGCCGGCTGTTCAACAGCCTGTAAGTACGTTTGCCATAAGTTCCAAAGATTTTTATTAATAGTAATATAATTTAAATTTGGATCAGAAGGATGTGGGTAATGCCACAACCG
The DNA here is from genome assembly GCF_003368295.1 of Carassius auratus. Lineage (NCBI taxonomy): Eukaryota > Metazoa > Chordata > Actinopteri > Cypriniformes > Cyprinidae > Carassius > Carassius auratus. The sequence goes on along the minus strand of NC_039288.1, from coordinate 3,829,920 downwards.
TGTACAGATCACCTTTTCTCCTGACAAAATCAGTGTGATGGCAATATTTCCATCCCCTGATTTTAAGCTTTTCCATATTCCAAGCTTTCCTGATGCCCTGATGACTTCATCTGCTTGAGCGAGTTGTGAAAAAAACAAACAAAACAATAAAAAAAAAAACATTCTAGGGAATTACAGGATTGTTGGATTTCAAATCAGTCGGGGTTGAGACATCAAACATATCTAAGTAACTAGCTGTTTTATGGATGGTAACTGTAACATTAAGCTATTACTGACATCTTATTAGTAGTTAGTTACACTACTAGTAATATTATTACAGTAACAACTAGTTACTACCCAACACTGGTGGCTGATACCTCTTTTTAAAATCTCTAAAGGGAAATATTAATGGGAAAAATACTTCCCGAGTCAGATCATATTGGAAAAAGCCTACAGGCTGTGTTTGAAATTGGATACTCTCTTACTTTTTTATAATAAATAATAAGTACTTCACAACCACATAAAGAGTAGAATGTAATGAATGAATGTAATCTTGATGTCCTGTATTCGCCATGTTGTCATTATCATGTGACCTTCCAGCGTCAGTGGCGTTGCATCATTGCATTCATAAATCCTCTTCCATGGCCTCTTGAGATGATAATGTGTCCATCGTTTGCACACTTTAGAATCAAACTAAAAAAGGAGTACAGGTCATCTGGGTACTTTTTGCCTACTTTCATGAGTACTGTGAATTCAGACATACTTATTTTACCACACACTGTTTTTCACGTATTATATAATAGGGAAGTATGTGATTTCAGACGGAGACACATACTGTTGTGCAGCAGGATTTTGAACTAGTTCGATTTTAGTGTGGGCGGGGGCTAGTGTGGCTCAACACACTGTACATTTGCTAATTTCCTGTGATAGCTGGTTAAGGCAAAAAACATGTTGCTTTGTTATGATTGTGGTCAAGTACTTCAGTAACTTTTGCTATTTACTGGCAGTCACCTCTATTACTGTATTCTCTGGATAATTCGGACTGATTGGTAAAATATTTTAGTATAATGACTGCTTTCCTTTCTTTTCTACTCCATTGTCTCTTTTACATATAACATAATAAAATAATTTTAGTTCATACAACAATAGGTTATGCTTATTTTTGATGTATTTGTAGTTGTGTTATGATCATACTGTATATAAAACATGTTGTCTTGTACCTAAAATGTGCTATGAGTCCAAATGATGATAGTGGAGGAGCTCCATTATGGAGTGAAAGCAGCAGTAATGTCAGCAGCAGGCCTTAATGAGACCTCTGTGTAGTGGCACAGCTGTCATATTCAGAGCCACTCTCCTCCCTGCGCTCTGACCCATTCGTTTGCAGGAACACTGGTAATGAGACTGATCTGGGTCGCTTAAAACAGGGGAGAAGGGCACAAACAAGTGTCATTGCAACTGAGAAAAACCAACCCCTGCTTAGTATATATATATATATAATGCAATTTAAATTAAATTAATTAATTTAAATAAAATCATTTATAAATAATTTAGCTATTTATTAAATCTTTATTTATATATATTACATTTCATATTTAAATAAACTTCAAACATTATGCTTTTTTTTTTACAATTATTGTTATACTAAAAAAACTACTAAATATTTTGAAGACTTGACCTTACAAGGAGGAGATTTCAAGACTTAAAGGGAAAATGCGGAAGCTCGTTACTCAAATGACCTTAAAGGGCAGACACATATAAATAAGAATCGCATCCAAATTAGGAAAAAGCGGGCGGGAACACCCTGCTCTCTGACCAATTAAAGCCCGTGTCCTCAACCAGCGTGGGAGGAACAGATGCCTAGTGAGGTTCCCGTGGGCGTGGTCTGACGCGGCGGAGGCGGAGCTTTAGCCGGAAGTGTGTGTGGACTGGGTCTCCTTGTCATTTGCCTTCAGTAGATTGTGCCGTGGAGAGTGTAGTGAAGGGAGCAGCAGTGCGCTGGTGAAAACAAGAAAAAAAAAGAAAAAGAACAAAAAAGAAAATCTAACAATGAAATGGACGCATGAACGCATTGCAGTTCACTAACGTTAGTCTTTTTATATTGAAGTCAATGACGTAAAATCGTCTAAGCAAGTGATTTAAAGGTTAGCAGCTGGCTAAAGCGAGACAGGGCTGTGTCATTGAGAAGGCAGGACACGTCAAGACGAGGAAGGGAGAAAAAATAGACACTCCCGTCGGATTAAAGATCCCCACTTTATAGTGTCAGATCACCAGTTTATTGGAGCTTCTGCGTTAGTTTGCATTGTGATAATATCTGGAACGAGTGTCTGTCCTCTCAGTCATCGCTTGGATCAGCCTCTAAGGTGAAAAGTACATTTATTTATTGATTTTTGCGAACGTATTTATGAAAAATCCACAATATTAGATGTGTATTGTGCGTTTATGTGTGTTAAATAATGCGTTATTGTGAATATTGTAGCGCAAGAGCAGAATACGTCATCATTTTTTCAGCTCGAGCAATCGTTTGTTGAAAAGGAAAGGGGATACTAAGGATTTTATTTTATTTTATTTATTTTTTTACTTTGGATGATATCTAAATTATAAACTTTATCGTGTTAGCAATCTGATTGTATTATTCCTGCGTCAGATAAAACACGGTCGAGTCGGCCTTTAGGCTGATATGAAGCCTTTTAGCAGTTCCTGTTGAATAAGCCGGTAGCCTGTTAGCTGCTAGCTGAAGAGACGTCACGAATCTATAATTAGTGCCTGAATGTCCTTTATAACTTGTGTTATTATTGCCAATATGGTATAATACTTGACAACACAAACATGTCATATCATACATGTCCTGGCAAAGTCGATGCCATTTATCTCTCCTGTCAGTATTTGTGACGTCTGGTGGCGTAGTGCCACATAGTCTCTCACCAAAGGGTGTCCTCAGTGTTTCCAGTGTGTCATGAATTATGTTGTGCGACTGCGTCATGGAGTATTTTAACCGTGGATTTGCATTCTTTTTCAGGGTTTAGGAAGCAAGAACAACTGTGTCGGAGCCAGGTTGAACTGGAGAACATAAATGGGGGATTACGGGTTTGGAGTCTTAGTGCAGAACAACACTGGCAACAAGTCTGCTTTCCCAGTACGAATCCACCCTCACCTGCAAGCGCCACACCACCACCAGAGTGCGACCGCCAGCCCCGCCCCTTTCATAAACAGCACCCCGGCTGGAAATGGCGGCAGCAGTGGTTCGACCTGGCTGTTCCCGGCGGCCGGCGCTCACAGCAACATGCAAGATGAAATTCTAGGCTCAGAAAAGCCCAAAGCCCAGCAGCAGGAGCTGCAAGAGACCCAAGAGAAGCAGCAGCAACAGCAGCTCTCCCCCGGACACCAGGAGAGTGCCATCATCTCTGAGCTGGAAAAGGCTCGTGCAGAAGAGAGTAAAGTGGAGACCGGGTCATCCGACGGGACCAGTGGCAAGGAGAAACTGCGTTTGGAGTCCCCCGTGCTGACGCCCTTTGACTATCAGGAGCCCTCGGGACTGGGCTCAGTTGCCCAGTCCAGCACCTCCTCCTCCCTGACCAGCTTCAACAACTGGTCGGCTGCTATCCCCGCCACCCCCTCCACCATCATCAACGAGGACATCAGCTTCTTCAACCCGGCCGCCTCGGCCAACAACGCCCCTCTGCTGTTCCAGAATTTCTCTCACCACGTCAGCCCAGGCTTCGGGGGTAACTTCTCCCCTCAGATCGCTCCCATTTCCCAACACCACCCACCTCACCCCCACTTCCAGCACCCCCACAGTCAGCACCAGCAGCATCGTCGTTCTCCAGCCAGTCCCCATCCGCCACCGTTCCCTCACCGCAGCGCCCCCTTCGGCCAGCTGCCGCACCTCTCCAACAACCTGAGCAAGCCTCCCTCACCCTGGGGCAGCTACCAGAGCCCCTCGCCCTCTCCTTCTTCCACTTCGTGGAGCCCAGGTGGGGGTTACGGCGGTTGGGGTGGCTCCCAGGGCCGTGAGTACCGCCGTGGTTTGAATGGCGGCATGACTCCTCTCAACTCCATTTCCCCACTAAAGAAGACCTTCCCCAACAACCACATGCCCCAGCAGAAGTATTCCCGAGCAAGCCCCGGCTTCAACCCGAAGTCCTGGATGGATGACAGCAGGAGCGAGAACATCTTCCCTTTCCAGGTGTGTATATTTACTGACACAATGATCTGCTTCAGAAATAGGTAACAATAATTTTGGCCAATAAAGGCCCATTCACACCAAAGACGATAACTGGCGATATGAGCTTTTAATACAACTTGGCTGGTCGTGCAGTAGAAATGTCTTTTTTTTTTTTCGGGGGTACATGATTAGAGAAAAAGGGCTATGCTATTCTTTTGCCAAAAAGGTAGGAAAACCTCAACACACATAATGCACTGTGCCCAATCTTTTTGTGACTGAGGATACAATAATGCGTGAGTATGATATGTTGTTCTCACAAAATCCTTGGAGCTGTGTAATGGTGAAATCTTTGTTCAGGCAACATGAAAGACTACACATCATTAATTTATACTAATTTCAGCTAAATTTTGTGTGAAAGCAGGCTATGAGCAAAATCTGGGAATGACTGGATTTAGCAAAAAATAAAAAAAGAGGAACATTAAAAACTCAATAAGGGTGCCCAGCTATTGTAACCAGAAATAAGAAGAAAGAAAGGTTGCCACACAAAATGACAAACATTTTATCATGCATTTTTGGAGCTATGCCAACCTTTCTTTCTTCTCAATGACTGGATTTCACACACAAAATCCACACTACAACTGTAACGGTAATGAGGAACAATGTATTTGGAATCACTTTAAGAAAGCTAACAATTTATGAACAAACCAGTCAGAATCCACCCGTCTTTAAAGAGCTTGAGCATTTAAAGCAGCAGACGACAGAACTGCGGTGCTAATAATCAACAGAGCATTATCGATTGTTAATATTGTTATCATTATGTTCATATCGTTCTTGGTCTGAACAGGCTTTAGCTGTTCCAAAATCTACTAAAGGCTTTATAAAATAAAATTTTTAATCTTAGTTAGTTAAAGAATATGAATAACATGGTGACAGTAAGAGTTTAATCTAAAGAAAATTCAGCAGTGGAAGACTTTTTTTGGGCTTCCTTTAATTATATCAGCTTAATTACAGCTATGCATATAAATAGATAATGCACTGGTCCCCCGCTATCACATCGTTAACAGTATCTTTAAGGCTACTGTGATCAGAAACTGGCAGTTTACATTTAAATGAATGATTCCCGGTTGCTTCTATGCTGCAGTTGCTGTCGTGTGAACCCCGTAACATGTGGATCATTGTTTTGTGCATTTGCACAGCTTTAATTTGCCTGTGTTTGCACATTCTGACAAATTCATCTTGAGTTGGGCCCAAAGCAACATGTGCCAGACTCCAGAGGCTTGGATGACTAACTCGGCCCTGCCTGTTTTGTTTTCCAAACAGCTCTGTGAGATTTTAGGAGCTGACAGTTGCCTACCATGACGCTGTCTGGGACGGTTTGATGCTAATCTTACAAAGCGAATAATTGTAATGTCGACATTGTCTTTTTGACCCATTTCATGACATTCACATAAGCCATGCATTAATCATGGTAGCACAGGTTTTAAAATGTCGGCCAACCTGTTTTATTTCTGGTAGTATACTTTTGGCCTTGTCATAACTGGAGCTAGATGGATTAATGGGTTCTTTAGATCTGTGGTCTACAATACATAAATATAAAATTCAATTAATTTATGCTGCAGCAGCAGTAGTATGAAATGGTCTTAAGTGTTTATTAGCTGTACTAGAACTGCTTGTTTGTTTGCAGTCTGTGTACGTGTGACGGAGGGGTGGAGTGATGATGGTGAAAAGATAGGGCATAGAGTCCTGGAGAATTTGTCAATATATTAGGTGTTATTTTCTATATATGAAGTGTTTATTTCTATAATAAAAATATATTGTACTTCACTAATAAGGGATGGGCCCATGCTATATTGTGAATGTAAAAGGTAACAACAAAATTAAATTATTAAGCACATGATGTATAAATGCAATTTTTCTTTTTCAAAAACATAATTTTATCAAGCAGATTTACTGAGTGCCATCATTCCCCCCAAAAATATAGACCCTGTCAGAGACCATGTTCACCTCTTTTCTTGTCACTTTTGCTATGTAAAAAAGTGCTATGTGTACTTAAATTTATTTTTTATTTTTAATGTAATTTAATACTTTAATACTATGATATGCTTACTGCCAAAATATGGTTATGGTTTAATAACACATACATATACATGGATACTGTAATCAATCTGTTAAATTTTTACAAATTTTGGAAGTAAAAAAAGTCCTCATAATATTTAATATAATTTACAGTAAAAAAACAAACAAAAATAACTAATATTCTCATAATTTCGTATGGTATTTTGTTTAAAGTTGTTTCATATTAGATTTTTGTTCTCTGTCATCTTATGTTCTTTAATATTTATTGAACTATTTATGAGTCATTTTTGTGCACCCTATAAATATATATTAGGGGTGTATCGGTACCTTGATTTTGGGGTCATGGTTTGAAATGACTAAGGTACAACAGGAAATGTACTTTTTGTTTATTTTCAACAGACAGTAGTGCTACATACATGTAACATGAGCAGTTGTTTTTGATTTGTATAATTTCAAGATTTAAAGGGCAAACAGAATTATCTGAATTTAGATTTGTGAAATGATGCTACATAAGAAACCTGCACAAAGCAAAAACAGCAGACGGACTGAATGAAAATGCACATTTATTCTCTGACAGCAGGTGGCGCTTGTGGAACAACAGTGATATATAGTTTCCTCGGTTACCACTGTAAACAAAACAGCTGTGCTTATAAACACCACTTTAATATGCAATTTATTGACATAAGCAGAAAATAAAATGCCATCGAAACATTTCTAAAGATGGTCAGTTCCTCTCAGAGAAAAATTTATATAAACCTCCACGTATTTGTCTTCATTTATTTTGAGCGTCACGAACATTGAGCTTGATTTGCCTGGTACAGTATTTTCTCATATTTACAGACTTCATACAAATTCCACACAAATTACATTTTGGGAATTTAAAATTCGTCCAAAATGAAACTGAAAAAGCAGTGCCAGTTTATGGCTGGTCGACCGGAGCATCTCTAGAAACTTTCCCACACACGCATGCATGCATACATAGGCACACATCATGGAAACTTGTGATGAACACATCCATCAATTTGAGCTCAGTCCTATAAAACTAAAATATTGCTACTGTATATTATATAGTACACATTCTGGGAAGTGGGAACTGCAGCTGCCTTTTTTTTTACTGTAATTTAGATAATACAGATAATTTTATTTTGGTGAACAGGTGTTTAGTGTAACTGTATCTGTTACTATATTTAGGATTTTTGCACCAGGATTCTGTATTTTAGCTGAGAAAGGCCAAAGAACGTTATCTATTGAAAAAAGCAGCAAGATTTTTAACTCTACCTTAATGAATAAAGAATGAGCATCAGATGTGCTTTTTCTTTTTTTATGGTTTTATTAAGTTTATGAAGGTGCTGTAAATTCAATTGTTATATCTTAATAATATAAAACTATTGTATTGCATATGATGTAATTTGCCTAGGTTTATTGTAAATCTAATAATAATAATTTAATTTTAACATCTACCGTCAGTGAAGAAACTGCATCTTTGTGTCTTCCATTTCGTTTTTTAATTGACCTACTCAGAAAGTTCACATAATCCTGCATTCTTTCTGACATGGGTTGAACGCACCATTTCCTCTCAAGGTTTTGTCAATAAGTTAATAATGCTATTTTCGTCCTTTTTGTTTTTTAGAAGAAACAAATATTTGTTGGTACTTTCTGGAATTGAATTGCTCTGTTAGCTTTAAATTTGGCGTTACAGAAAGCAGTGTCAATTCTGTGGGCCATCAGCCCTCATTTGTGTCAGTGTATCTCTCTTTCAGCTTGATTCCAGGGAACAGGTGCTTTCCAGATCCTCTTATCAAGCCGTTTGCGCACAGAGGTCATCATCTGGTATCGGAACTTGTAGTTTTGTGATCTAGATGTGTTCTGTTCTTTGTAAATCAACAAACTAAAGGTATTTGATAGCACTTGGAACCTGTGGCTTCCACCACTGAGAACAGGCAGCTCTTATGCGCAGCTATTCGCTCCAGCTGGTTGAATACGTGATGTGATTCCCAGCACTGCATAATGTCGCTGGAAGTTTCCACAGGCTCTGTGTACTCTCAGCCAAGAATATCTGATGTTTGGTGTGAAAGCAAAGGCTGTCTCCGGAGGGGGGGGACAGGACACACACGTATACACACACACACACATTGACAGACTCTCACATGAACAGGCACTTCCGAGATGTGTAATTAAGCAGTTTGCTCAGAGAGAAAGTGAGAAATGGGACACGCAATTCATGATGGTGAAGAGGGTTGTCGTTACAAGGTTAGATGATTAGAGACACTGTAAAGAAAACAGAAAAACAAATATGGCTTTTGGGAAGTGTTTTTTTTTTTTAATTAATTTTTTTATACCCAATTGGTCTGTTATATGCCCAAGGCTCAATTAGCAATCAAGCTGGAGACGATTTAAAGCTGTTTGTTTATTTTCAAATCCAGCTTTTGTTTGGCTGTCGTCACAGGGTGCAGGTGCCCATGGCAAATAGTCATCTGTTGCTCGGATTTATCGTAAAGAACAGAGGGTTAGCCAAAGCACTGTGCATTCTCACTCTCACTCCTTTTTTTTTTTATTCTGGTTGATTCCTCTCTAGATTCACGCTGTAATATAAGATACGCACTTTTGTTATTGTAATGCGTATGCTCTCGGTCAGCCAGGTCTTTTGCTTTGTAAATTCTAGCCATCATCTTAACCTTCTGTAATCTTCTTTAAAGTCTCCTGTGATTGCGTGGACTTCAGGCTTCCTCAGCGCAGACATTCACCGCACAGTGCATTACACTGCCTCTATTGTTGGGGATCTTTGTGGTTTGATAAAAAATAAATTGGTGTTAGACTCTAGAATATGAAAATGATAACTCAGTCATCTTTTAGAGGCCATTCGTGTAGAATGTGTTTTTCATTTCACTGTGTTGCTTTTCCTTTGATTTTTTATGTATGTTTATTTTACAGTGTGGATGCCTTTGACCATTGGGGTTGAATTTGGTATCTTTTGCAGAGGAGATGATTTTACAAAAGGAGATGTATACAAGTTGGTTGTTTTTCATAAAAAAATAAATTGGGATGGACACTATGAATCTTAGAATTGTAAAAGAAAATCTATAAATGCATATTGAGCTATATTTTCTGGTCGCTGTATGTGACCATTGACCATCATGACATTTATTCTTTGTAGTCATATGGGTTATAATAATAACGTGCAAAGAAATACTCTGTCTGCCTTCCAGCCATTTGCTTATTACATTTTATTTTGGACTCCGTTTCAAATAGTACACTTAGCTCAGGTATCTTGATTCGGTGCTGTCTGGAGGTAAGTAGACCCTTCAATGCCCTTCAGTTGTCGGTTGGAAACCATGTACCTTTCCAGTGTAATTTTGTCATACACGCATGGTTCTTCGATAAGAAAAGGTCTATGATAGAGGCATGACCAAGATGGTGATGGTTATTTTATGCCATCTGTCTGGCTGAGAGCTCTTTCTACACATTAATTACTTCATCAGCAGAGTCAGTTGCGCTCCCCTGTGGAAAGTTTCCATACCCCCTGCCTCTCCAACCGTGTGGAAAGGCCAGATTAACAGGCTTTAGAGTGATTTGATGTGGAAGGCTTTGAAATACCTTGTGTTGCGACAAAAAACACAATGTCAAGCCTCTGCCTCCCATTCTCCCCCCCGTCCCTCTTTTCATTAGTTTTAACCATGACATTTCAGATTAATGTCGTTCCTGAAACGCCCGTAACATGCCACACTTAATCACTCACATCAGGGTGTTCCATCAAGGTCCTTTTTTGATAGCTCACAGCAGACTTTTTCCATATCGCTTGAACTATGATGACCTGAAAACATGCCCCTGGTGGATAAAGGCCTTTCAGTCAGCAAGCCCTGCGCACAGGCCAATTATTGTTTTCACGTTAAGGAGCGGGAAATGCTTACTAACACTTTTTTAACAAGACTTGTGTATAGAATGCATCTTGTTGGGTTTTTGTCAATGATGGCTTCAGTTCCTTATGGAGTTGGTCCTTAATCAAAGGGCTCTCAGTGGAGTGTACTGTGCAGTAATTCTGAAGACGGCCTTTGGCCTGCTTTCGTGTTCTGATTCAGCGAGCCAGCCCTGTGCTGTGGCATAAGTGCCCTGCATGAGCACATGGCCTCTCTAAGCTGAGGGGGATGAGTGGTGCTCTGAAGAGCAGATGCCAGATCGTGACGGAGCACGAGCAGATTGTACCGTTAATCATGGCACCATCCACTTCAGAGGGAAGCTGTGTTATGTTGGAGCTCAGGTACACCACGTTAGTTAGGTATATAAATAGCCAGATGCACCCGGCTGCGTCATGTATGTAGCAGTGAGCAGGTTGCTTCTCTAAAGCCCCTTTCACACTGCACGTCGGACCCGCAATATTTCCGGAACATTGCCGGGTCGCCTTCTGTATGAAAGCAACCACGTCTCAGGATTGATTACCGAATTGAACCCGGGTTGGCGACCTAGTAACATTGCGGGATTCGACCCGGGACGAGCGCTGTGTGAACAAAAGCCAGATCTAATTCCGTGTCGAAGTGATGACGCACGTTTTCGCGCGACTCTTTTACCGGCTGTTTTGAAGGAAGATCAACGTTCGCGACGAAAACCTATGTACAAACTGTAATGAAGCAGAGATCAGTTAGTTCATCACTTTCCGCGCTGACGCTGAGATCGTTTGCTTGCTTCAGTGAAAGTATAACGTGCTTAGCGTTTTCGACTCGTACATTGCACGTCACGCACTGATGTCACGTGTCGTTACGGGATCTTCAAGGGTTGTGTGTGAAAGCATGCACATATACCGGGTCATCACTAGCAGTGTGAAAGTGCAAAATCTAGCGACCCGGGAACAATTGCAGGAACACTTTACCTGTGTATTTGCCGGAATGGAAGTGTGAAAGTGGCTTAACTTTGTGGGTGTGTTATTCTATTGGGAGACCTTTTGTTTAAAACATTCATATTTGGTGTTAATGCCAACAGTAGTTTTGAAAAACCTGATCGGTCTAAATTAAGATCGACTGGGCTAACTGAATTGGCATTAAAATTCACACACAATTCTGGCATGAAATGTGTACGAATGCAATGCATAACACATTCTCAGCGGTGTTAAAAGGACTGCTGTACTGGAAGTGGAATGTTTTTCTACATAAACATGTACTGGATGGACATGCTTGATTGTTGTGCCCTAACAGCATTCTAATGACTCAAGACCGTGCGGTTTTTCCATTCCACTGCCCTGCCTCTTACATTCTATGTGAACACTTCTCATTTAAGGTGATAGTTCACACAAAAATGAAGTTTCTGTTATCATTTACATGTTTGGACCCAATTACACCCAACTGACTTTGATTTAAATGACAAAATCTGTTCTTCAAAGAATACTTTTTGCAAATGTTCTTCAATATCTTTTTAGTTTCACAGAAGGAAATGAGTCACAAAGAATTAGAACAACACAAGGAAGAGGATCTTTGTTTTGTAGTGAACTATCCCTTTATTGGCGCAGACATTTGACGGTAACTCTGTCACCCCGTTAAGTTGCTGAGGTTTGTTACCATTATTGTAACGCAAGAGCATACACCAAGTATGTTCGATAGGATTGCACTCTTGTAATGCTTTGGTCAGGCATTTGCGTCTGTGTTGATGCCTACTTGCATAGAACGTGTTTCTGACCTTCAAAAAACAGGTAGACCTAGATTCTGTTATTGTTTGTTGGACAATCGAATGAAGAGTCTTGAGCCTTAGGTGTGCGTTTAATGCAAGTCTCAGGTTTGAGTTCAGATGACCTTTAATACAGTTTAAACACATGATTGTGCTGAATCATCAGGTAAAAGGGGAATGTCCTAATCCATGCCTTGTTCATTCAACTGTTATCTGTTGCAGTCTATATATATATATATATATATATATATATATATATATATATATATATATATATATATATATATATATATATATATATATATATATATATATATATATATATATATATATATATGAGTTACATTTGCAGGTATCACATTAAATAAAGTAAAATTCAGGCATTATCTCTTTGTTAAATATGAGTTTTCAGCCTTAAAAAAAGAAAAAAAAAAATGAAAAATTGACAGAAACCCTTCATTGTTGCACATGGTTTGTAATTGTCAAGTTGAATCTGCATTGCAAGCCTTTGTGCTTTCTCTGCCAGTTTTTTAGCCTTCATGTTTATAAGTTATGTCAATCATTAGACCTGTCACATTACACATTAGCTTCATGATCCAAAGGTCAAGTCAGTAGCGAGCACCAAAATAACATTTATATTTTGGTCTAGAGCCTCTGTTGAGCCTTTCATTTGTGGCTTCCTTTCAACAGGATATATATTTTTGAGGAACAAAAGCACAACAGCTTGAACTCTATTGTAGATGAAAGGGATACTCCCGCAAAGTCGAGGGATGTGAGAAATGCCATAACAGTTGTTTTTTTCTTGATACCTATTCTCCTTTTCTTTCACCACAGGATCGTCCTCGTTCATTTGATGGCTTCAACATGCATTCTCTGGAGAACTCTCTGATTGACATCATGAGGGCTGAGCAAGACACTCTGAAAGGTAAGATAACAGTCCACGAAAGTAGATTGTGTCAAAGTAACATATTGATGGCCAAAAACCTTTGCCCTGTCAGCAGTTAGATTCATGCGGTCGCTCACATGGTTTAAGTTGCATTGCTCTTTCTGTAATCAAATGAAAGCTGTAGCTGGTTTGTACTCTAGTAAGGGGTTATTCACACAGAACATGCTTTTTCATTCTACTGCACTGCTTTTGAATGGGTATTTTATGTAAACAATGGAGCTCCTTTTCTTTCTCCAGTGTCCCATTAATTAATTAATTAACTTTCTTTGAAAGGTGGATGGTTATTGCATCACTTTTATATGCCTCTTTTACGGCAGCTGACAAGGCACAGTCCTGGAGGCCTCAACTTTGATAGCAGTTGTAAATGCATGCAAATGACGATGAATGAGCCCGTGACATTATTCCGTGCATTTATTAGAGCATGTTCTGGAGCAGACAGTAGATCTAATCTTTTTTTTATGGTCGCTGCTGCTGGCCACAGCCGCCTGTTATTTCTCAGAACAGAATTATATATTTAAAAATGTGATCAGGCATTAAAACATTTCATTTTTGTCTTTGTGCTCTCCAGTGGCATTATACATCATGTTTTTCCCTTGAATGTTTCGGTAGATTTCTTGAACATCAGATATGGTGTTACATTTTTGGTGTGAGAGTGAGCAGCTGTAAAATGCTGCTCATTAGTGCTGAATCATTGAACACACACACACACACACACACACACACACACAAAGAGCAAGAAGAGAGAAAAAGCTCTGTGTTGACCTACAAATAGTTGTGTCTGTGCAGCAGAGCTTACCAGATCTACTTCCACAGCAGTAACTCTGAAGCTACACTAGACTTTACGAATGCATCAGCCTGGTTTTGTGAGATTGTTGACTTTCATTATGTGAGCTCTCTCAAATTTGTAATCTGTGGCTTATATTAATATGTGACCCAGGACCACAAAATCAGTCTTAAGTGTAAATTGTTCGAATAAATAAGCTTTCCATTGATGTATGGCTTATTAGGTTTGGACAATATTTGTCTGAGATACAACTATTTGAAAATCTGGAATCTGAGGGTGCAAAAAAATCTAAATATTGAGAAAATCCCCTTTAAAATTGTCCAAATGAATTCTAAGCAATGCATATTACTAATCAAAAATTAAGTTTTGATATATTTACAGTAGGAATTTTACAAAATACCCTAATGGAACATGATCTTTAATATCCTAATGATATTTGGCAAAAAAAAGAAAAATAAGTTATTTTGACCCATACAATGTTTTTTTGGCTATTGCTAAAAAATATACCCCAGCGACTTAAAACTGGTCCAGTGTCACATATGTTTCAGAAAAAGAAAAAAAGTTCCATTGTGGTATATTATTATTATTTATTTGCTTTTTTTTATTTTTATAAATGGTAATAAGAACTCCTGCCACTTGAAACATTAAATCAAAATTGACCCTGTTTTCTTTCTTAATTAAAGGGTTTCTAAACCCCAAAATGAAAATTTTGTCATTAATCTTTTACCACCATGTTGTTCCAAACTCATAAAAGCTTTGTTTGTATTCAGAACACAACTGAAGATATTTTGGATGAAAACCGGGAGGCTTGTGACTGTCCCATAAACTGTCAAGTAAATTACACTGTCAAGGTCCAGAAAAGTATTAAAAGAGTTATCAGAATAGTCCATCTACCATCAGTGATTCAACCGTAACGTCATGAAGCGACGAGAATACTTTTTGTATGAGAAGAAAATAAAAATACCGACTTCATACAACAATCAGTCTCCTCTGTTTCTCTCCACATCAGCGTAGCACCATTTTGGAGAATATGAGCTGAACGCAGGCAGCGTACGCTCTTCTGGGTCAGCCACCCACTTCGTGTACAAAAATTATTCTCATTGTTTCATAATGTTACAGTTGAATCACTGATGGCAGATGGACTATTCTGAGGATGTCTGTCATACTGTTCTGGACCCTGATAGTATAACTTACTTGACAGTTTATGGGACAGTCACAAGCCTCACGGTTTTCATCCAAAATATCTTAAATTGTGTTCTGAAGATGAACAAAGCTTTTACAGGTTAAGAACAACATGATGGTAAGTGATTAATGACAAATTTTTATTTTGTGTTGGAGAAACCCTTTAACATTCCTGGTTTTATTATCAATGATTTATCTTATCTTTAACTTCACATTGTCATATGAACAGTCAGTACTGATTTAAGTTTCACAAACCTTGAAACCTTACATTTTGAGATGGACAGCACTGACAGTTCAGATGTGAGTCAGATGTGTATTCAGTAACTGCTTTGACCGATTCAGTGAGTTCATTCAATGAACAGTTTGTCTGATTTAAACCAGTAACTCATGAGTTTGTGGGTGCCTTTGGATGATTTCCCCATAAAACCGGCTCATAAAATTCATTTGTTTTGGGAATCAGAGTGTACTGTTCTCCCTGCAAGATAACTCGGTTCACTTGTTTTCTTGCCATTTTGTAAATTTTCACATTAATTTCAGGCTGTAAACTCACAGCTTGGATAAAATATATATATTTTTTTTCCAAAGCACTACATATTAATTTATTTGATTTTTACTTTTAACAGAAGCATCGGTCAATTTACATGTTTTAGATTTCCACACATTTGCACCTGATTAATGCAACCCCAAAATGCAGTCAACTTAATGTTGATTTTTAATAAGGCACACAATGAAATCTCTGTTGGGTGGTTTCTTGAATCAAAGCTGTTCATCCCCATATACATTAAAATCGTTTAAGAACCAAATTAGATCAACCCTCAGTCAGCTTCTCTCTAGCAGAGAAAAACTTAAGCAGCAGAACCAGAAGGGCAGCCTTGCAGGGCAGACACCAGCCCAGTGTGGCAGAGATGACCAAACAAGCGACTGGGGAAGAGAAGTTATCCAGTGATGCTTTGAATAGCTTCCAGCATTGTCATTTGCCTGTAAAAGACCTCTCTGTTCTTGCTAAAGCAACAAAATGGTGTGCTGGCCCTGGCCCCCAGACTGCTCTCGGAGTGAACAGTAGAAGGAGGGGGCTGCCAGAGCCATGTTAACACTACACGAGAAACAATCCATACCAGGCGTGCTGGATGTACTTGAGGTTTCCTCTCATTCTTCTACTAGATGCAGAAATAGGCTGAGTTGAGCATGAGAATGAAAGTGATCTGTTTCCGGGAGAGTACATGAGTGGTCATCAAAAAACAGATGTTTAAAGGTCCCGTTCTTCATGATCCCTTGTTTTAAACATTAGTTAGTGTGTAATGTTGTTGTTAGAGTATAAATAATATATCTGTAAAATTCTAAAGCTCAAAGTTCAATGCCAAGCGAGATATTTTATTTAACAGAATTCGCCTACAACGAACGACCCGTTTGGACTACATCCCTCTAGTTCCTGCAGTAATGACGTCACTAAAACAGTTTTTTGACTAACCTCCGCCTACATGAGTACACAAAAAAGGGGGCGTGGTCTTGTTGTGCTCCAATGGAGAAGAGCTGCGTTTTTCGACGTATGTTATGATGAAAATAAGTGTTTCGGAGTCCAATCACCTTTGTTTGGGCTTCCCAGGGATGCTGTACTTAGAGATCAATGGTTACAATTTGTTTAGCTTGGTTCCCGAAAATTATAATCCACATGTAAAACTATGTGCAGCACATTTTGCTGAGGACAGCTTCCTCAATCTCAATTAATTTAATGACGGATTCGCACAAAGATTATTCTTGAAAGATGGAGCAGTTGCCTCTTTGTTTGGAGAAGGTGTTGTTTATGGACCACAAGTAAGTGTATTTATTATTTAAGTTGGTGCGTTTAACAGTTTCTGTAACTTATTACACAAAGGGCAACGCTGTTTAGCTTTGTTAACTAGATAGTAGGGATGTGCAAAAAAATCGAATGCGATTTTCATGCGCATATTGTCAGTAAAGGCATTCTGTGATTTAGAAGTACATCTCCAGCACGTGCGTTCCGATCAGGATTGCCAGGTTTTCAAAACAAATCCTGCCCACTTGCTTCTCAAAACTAGTCCAATCACGTTTCACAAATCACAACACCGGAACCGCGGGCACAATCAGAACTCGTAACGTATTTCTGAAGGAGGGACTTTATAGAACAAGGAAGACTTAACCCCTTTTTTTATGACAGTTTAAACAGCGGTATACAGATAAGTGAATTGTGTAAAAAATACTGTGTTTTTTTACACACGAAACATGAACACGTTATATTGCACACTGTAAACGCAATCAAATCTTGATTTATAAAAAAAAGAAAAAAAAAAGAAAAACGGGACCTTTAAAACCCAAAGCCCTATAAACACAAATTTCTAATGACTGATTTGTCATCAGCCAGTCCTTGAAAGAGTAGCATGGCATTTTGAAGTACACACAACAGCGAACATGGCACAAGTCTGATGGCTATGTCCATGAACAAATCATTATTGTGAACCAGCCGATATCAAACAACCTCAAACCTGCTCTTGAGTTAAAGATTTGAATCAGACTGTCTCCATCAGTGAGTCGTTACTGAGTTCACAACTGACTCCCTCGCTGAACCCTGTGGTGTTTTTGAAATGATCCAGGAACTGTGTTGAGGATTGTAGACTTGCATCCATCTGTTTGTTAGTGCATGACAGATGTTGACACTTTTGGCTTCTTTGAGTGATTCTGTAATTTTTCATCTAGAAAACTGAACCTACAGTGTACATTTAAGAGGCTGCATAATCTTGAAAACCAGAGACCTGTTACTCTAATGTGTATTAACACAAACCACATGTGGATACAAATGTGCTGTATGTCGTTCTAACCATCCAGCTGATTTATACCATCCTCTCTCAAAGGTCGCCTCGGATTCACCCATACAGGAGGAGACAGCCCCTTGCCCATAAATGGTACGCACATGCATTTTATTGGTTTAATGTGCTAGTGGCTCAAGCAGAAAGAACGAGCTGTGTGTTGAAGTAGTCAGTAAGATGAACGTTTAGGGCAATTTGTCTCACTGGCTCTCTTAGCTGTTACATTCTGTTTGAATGGATTTGAAACATGAGGTAAAGCAAAGATATATAAATCTATAAACGTTTGAATGCAATGAAAAGCAGTGCTCCGTTTATTCAATTAAGTCAAAGCCTTTTGGAAAAATCTATGTATGGGAGAAACTATGTATATATCATATAGTAATAAACAGCACTATCTAGCACAATATAGGCTATTTCTACAAAAACAAAAAATGCCACACTGAGTTTTGTTTAATCCGATAGCTTGAATGGTCTCATTCGCCAAATTTAGCAAAAAAAATTCCTCCTCCTGGGTAAATCAGAAATGCTATTACACACGATAATGACTACTTTTTATCATTATAGCAATGGAAAATATATCTTTAAAAATGTATTTTAGTTTGTGAGGTATCATGTTTCCAGTGAGTAGACATTTGATAATCGGCAATGGTTGTTAATGAATGTGCTCAGAATTAAAACATGTGGCCATGTAGGTCGTTGAGCCAAGAAACTCAGTTTAGTTGCACAGTTTAGTTTGAGCCTTGAAATTGTTTGAGCACTTGACCAACAAACCCAGATAATTGGCTACTTGCAAGATTTTAATTATAATCATATGGCTCTGAAATGCCACACACTTACAGCACATTTGTTTAAAATGTACAATTGCAGTCAGGTTTGGCATAAAAAGCTTAGTTCCACTATTCATTTATAAAGTTTAGTAAGAGAATTCAAATTTTCATTGGGGATGTGTTACTTTACTATGTGATCGTCTTATTTTACATGCAGCAAGGAATTATGGGAGGCGACGAGGTAATGAAAACTTCTAACAAATCCAAATGAGAAAAATGAAAGGCTTTAAACTATCATAATGATGGGTAGAATAATCCAGCATCTGCATGATATATTTTGGGGCATTGTTAATTGTTTGCATGTACACAAGGAGCCTTCATTTCCATTTGTGTATCGATTGTGTGCCTCTTTCCTGCTGTACTCCAGAGATTTGTGTTTTGTAATTTTTGGTGAAGAGTGAATTTGATTGGGGCTTTTCTGTGGTTGAGGCAACCATACGCAAACATATCCAGGCCACGGTTGTGAGTGACTAACTCCCTTACATAAAGTCTTGTAAAGCAGCTCAGGCCTGTATTCTGTCACGTCAGGAGGAAATTTGCTGGAGTGGCTTGAGCTAAAGAACTAATATTATTACTGAAGCTTTAGTGCAGAGCTACATGACCTTATGACATTAATGGCCATTTTGACCAAATATTCTCTTATATAACCTAATTGTAGAAGTTAGTTTTATAGGCACAGATGCAAAGGAGAGTGCATAAAACCCCATTAAATTCTGCAACCCACAGCTTATCGCTTTAGTATAAATTTGGCCATCAAACATTCCATCATACATTCACACAAATTATAAAGATGGTAAGAGTTTTTAGTTTAGGATTAAAAAAATATAGTCTGAATATTTAATCTAATGTGATTTTGTGTATTTCACAACAATGGAGTTATGAAGTAAATTAGGGATGCACCGATGTATCGGCGGCCGATATTTATCAGCTGATTTTTCCTCACTTTACAGCAACCGACATTACGGTTATATAAGGGGAAAGGCCAAGATAACAAACCAATGGTTTATTTATTAACTGAGTGAAGATACTGTGCTGTATAATGCCTGTTGCATAATCCTAGCCATGCTGTTTGCACTTGAATGCTAATCAAATAACAAAATACAAATGACTGTTCTTGACTAAATAACTTTCGTAATTTTCATAATTGTGGCGGACCTCATCTGAATGAAGACCAAAACTTTACTGATGTTTTAAGTTTATTGCGTTCTTTTTCACTCCCAAAAAATTCCAAACAAAGCAAGAGAAGTGCACATTTAACTTTCTCTCTCATTTGCATTATCATCATTATTACAATTACACAAAACACTTATTGCAACTAACCGTAAACTTTTTGGGGGATGCCTAAATAAACTGAAAAACTTTCAATCCGAAGAACTACATGCTTCCATAAATGCGTCCATATAGCTCCGTAGACCAGAAAACCAGTCCAAATAAGAGTCCCGCCTCTCATACATATTTAGACGTACAATTTTTAAAAAAAATTTATACAAAAACTAATTAGAAGATTGATCATAAAAAAGTCTGTTACAATACAAAATGATGAACATGTATTTAATGTATACAGTGAAGTGTTATTTTACATTAATTTTGTTGACTTCATTTCTGTACCTAAAGAACTGTAAACCTATCTAAAAAGCACTGTTTATTTAATATGTATCTTTGTTTTGTTGTTTTTATGTAGGCCTGCTGAATGTTAAATGGATCCAATCCATATTCATTAGAAATAATTTGATGAAGCAGGAATAAAACTGCTAGTATAATGTAATGCAGGTGTTTTTGAACTTTGCTGATTTAACACATGATCAAATATCCGTAAAGGAATCGGCCGTAAGTGTTTGTTAAAATCGGTATTGGCCCCAAAACAATTCCTATCGGTGCACCCCTAAAGTAAATATAAACTACTGTTCGGAAGGTTTATTTAGCATGTAAGCAATAAAAAGTGTAAAAAAACATTTATTATTTTTCAAATAAATTCTGTTCTTTTACATGTTCTATTCATCATAGAATCCTAAACAAAACGTCACAGTTTTCACAAAAATATTAAGCATCCCGGTTGTTTTCAGCATTGAATAATAATCAGAAATGTTTTTAGAGCACAAAAATCTGCATACAATGATTTCTGAAAGATAATGTGACACTGAAGACTAGAGTAATGATGCTGAAAAGTCAGATTTGAATCACTACAATAAATAACGTTAAAACATGAAGAGTATTAAAATAAAAAAATTACTTCAAATTGTAGTCATTCTTCACATCAAATACATGCATCCTTGGTGAGCTCTTTTTCAAAAACGCGATCATTTGAGCGGTAGTGTACACATCCATGCTTTAACACAACTCTGTAGAGAATATAAAAATGAACTGCTTTATCATTGGACCAAAACTGTGGGCTATAATTTGTTTTATACCACAGAAGTCATAATTCAGAAATCCCTATGCTTTCAAAATTGCACAACCAAGAAGATGCAATTGTCTGTTGTAGTATTTCTTGGGCTCTGAATAATCCATCAGTGTAATTGATTTTACTCTGTGGTGCAGGAATATAGCTTAAACAGAGAAAGGCACCGATAATAATTCCTGCCTTCTCCCCATTCCTCAGGACACTCATCCCTATTCCCGATGGAAGATGGCTTCCCAGACGAGGAGAGAGGCGATCAGAGCCTGCCTGGCCTTGGTTCCTCCCACTGCTTCCCTCACCAGAACGGAGAGAGGGTGGAGCGCTATTCTCGCAAAGTTTTTGTGGGTGGCCTCCCCCCTGATATTGACGAAGGTATTACACGCGTTTAGGGTGACCTCTGCACTGCTGTTCCTAAAAACAAGTGTCAAGGTTCATTGTTGGTTTTGGAACTGTTTCCACGAAAGCCGCTTACACTTATCTGCAATACTGTCTTGCCTAGATGAGATAACCGCTAGTTTTCGCCGCTTCGGGCACCTGTTTGTGGACTGGCCTCACAAAGCAGAGAGCAAGTCATACTTCCCCCCGAAAGGTGAGCTAAGATATTAAAGTATTAGTTGAATGCCATTTGTCAACCATAATCTTCATAACAGGCACATACTAATATGTTAGTTGTGGCTGACATGATAACCATGATAGCCTTAGAGTACTCAATTAAAGGGATAGTTCATCCAAAAAGGACAATTCTGCCATCATTTACTCACCCTCATATCAGTCCAAACCCACAAGACTTTTGTTGAGAGATTCTTCCCTCCTTTGGAAGTCCGTTCCTCTTGCAAAAGTAATCCATATGTATCGAGCGATGAAATCTAATGGGACACCATCACTTTATATGGGTTATGCTTGCAAAGCGAATGAATTAGATGTGAATAAAAGCCTAATATAAAACAATCTCTGTCTCTTCAGTAGACTTGGATTGAACTACTCGCTTCATATGGATTAGTTTTTGAGGCTTTTGGTGGAATGGACTTTCAATGGGACAGAAATCTCTTATGTTTCATTAAATATATTTATATTTTAGTTTCGAATGGAAGTGTTGTGGGTTTAGAATGACTTTAAGGGTGAGAAAAAAAAATCATTTTTGGGAAAACGATCCCATTTGGTTTAAACACAGGATTTGTTTTGTTAATGGTGTGCATTTCTTATTTATAATTTTAATGTAAAAATTACGACTTCTGCCATTCCCACTGCTTACGAACTCTCGAATTCTCTTTTCTGAAGGTTACGCTTTCCTCTTGTTTCAAGATGAGAGCTCTGTTCAAGCCCTTATCGATGCCTGCATCGAGGAGGATGGAAAGCTCTATTTATGTGTTTCCAGCCCAACCATTAAAGACAAACCTGTAAGGATGAATAACACTACCGCACTTCCGTTTTTATAGTGAATTTATTTTTTCTCTTAAATAGCTGCATTGTCAAATCAAGCATTATTTTGTCCTTATTTGATCTGTGAAGTCCTGCTATTGCTTTATTTGTCAGTGGGTTTGAAAACTTTTTCATTTATTTTGTTGATGTGTGGTTTTGTAACAGGTCCAGATTCGCCCTTGGAATCTTAATGATAGTGATTTTGTGATGGATGGATCACAGCCCCTGGACCCGAGGAAGACCATATTTGTGGGAGGAGTGCCACGCCCACTTCGTGCAGGTATAGAGTTGTTTTTTGTTTTTGTTTTTTTTCTGTTAACAGCTTGTAGTATAGCTTCTTTATCAGAAGAGTAGTAAAAGTGTAGCTTTCTAATAGTTTGTAGCTTGACAAACTATTTTCAAAGTAGTTTCTCAAGGCAAAACTTCTAAAATATATTGGGAGTTGCCTTTTTATTTTAGTATGAAAGAGGTAAAAATAATTATGCAGTTTAATTTGTATGTTTTTTTTTTTACTTTTAAGCATTAAATATGTTGTCTTTCTGACAGTGGAGCTGGCGATGATTATGGACAGGCTGTATGGTGGCGTGTGCTATGCAGGCATCGACACAGACCCAGAGCTGAAGTACCCCAAGGGAGCAGGGCGGGTCGCCTTCTCTAATCAGCAGAGCTACATTGCTGCTATCAGTGCTCGTTTTGTACAACTGCAGCATGGAGAAATCGATAAACGGGTCAGTGCTGACTTCCAAAAAAATGCATAAGCACAATTCCCTTCCATGCAATGGCATTGATCCAGCAAGCCTCAAAAACACTCAAAGTAGTGTTTTGGACTATGCTCTAACCCTAGTTGTGACATTACAACATGTTTTTTTTTTTGTTGAACAAATGCATGTTTTACACAGCCTAGGTTACAATTGAAATGCTTTTTTTAATGCAGGACTTATAAAAAAAAAGAAAGATGGGGTTTTGGAGGCCAACATATTCAGGTTATGGTAAAATCCCATTAAACCTGCCAAAAACATTACACATTGACACAAAAATCTATTTTGCATTTTGGTATTATTTTCATGGCAATGTTTTGCACTAATTCTCAATACTATTTGTTTATGGTGAAGTATTTATACATTGTGGTAGTATTTGCTACTATTTTTTTTTTAAGCAATATCTTTGTTTTTGTTTTCTCTGATATCACAAAACAAAATAAATGACAAAAAAAAATGATCGAAGAAAAGATTTACTTAAACATTACAGAGCAAAGAACATACAAAATAGGACATAAAGTGACAATTGGGGCAAAATGGATTCGCTTATATTTAAAAAAAGGGGTCATATGATGCGATTTCTCTTTGGAGTGTTACAAGCTCTTAGTGCATCTGTAAAGCTGCAAAGACTAAAGTCTCAAATCCAAAGAGATATTCTTTATAAAAGTTAAGTAAACCACACCCTTCTAAAACAGCTCATTCGAACACGCCCCCACAAGGCTAGATTCTCGCTGTGGAAAGATTTGCATAACACCGCCCAATTGTTCATGCAAATAAAGAAGGCATAACTTTTATTCTTGCTGTTTCCGACGGTGTCATATTGTGAAGACATTATATGTTTTGTTGTGAAAGCGAAACTACATTGTTTGGTCTTCCAAAAGAAGTATTTACAACACTGTTCCAAAACAGTTCAACCCAAATATTCAGAAGTGTGCAACGCATTTTAGAGACTGGGACTGTTTCCTGAACCAGTAGCCTACAATGCTTCTGTGAACGAAGACGAGATCACTGTACAGTGAGGGGCGTAAACTTTCCGTCACATGCTTGAGGCATTCAGTCAATCACAATCTAAAATAGTCCGAATATAAACACTTATAATAGGTGCACCCTAGTGATTCAGGACAAGCCAAAAACACTGTTTGGAAAATGGATTCATGGTGTACTCGCTAATTATATACATTTTTCTACATTTTGAACACAAACAAAGTTACGGACCGCAGCTCTGATTGGTTATTTTTTACCGGGAGCGATGGAGTTTCTGCAAATGGCAATAGGAGCACTGGGAGGAGCCAGAGGAGCTTGATTTTTTTCACAGATTATCTGTCTCATATTCTACTGTCAGGACATAATGACAGGTTTAATAAATATGTAAAAAATATATTTTTTACAAAAGTTCCCTACAGCACCTTTAAACCGAATAAAAACATTGCATTACACCAAATACACAAAATAATGTTCTTTTTAGCAACGTCATATGACCCCTTTAAGTAGAAAAAATAATGTCACCATGCAAAAACACACACGTAACAATCTGCTGATCTTTCTCGGTCCAGGTGGAAGTGAAGCCATACGTCTTGGATGACCAGCTGTGTGATGAATGTCAGGGGACTCGCTGTGGAGGGAAGTTTGCTCCTTTCTTCTGCGCTAACGTGACGTGTCTCCAGTATTACTGTGAATACTGCTGGGCGGCCATCCACTCACGCGCCGGCCGCGAGTTCCACAAGCCTCTGGTCAAGGAAGGTGGCGACAGACCTCGCCACATCTCCTTCCGCTGGAACTAAAGCTGGTAGGAACAGGAGAAGACCGAGAGAGAGAGAGAGAGGAGAGGGGGAGAGTAGGCTAGGAGGAGTCGCAAAATCATCATCTAAATAAATGCACTTTTCTGTTGCTGGTTCCTTTTTAGTTTAATTTTAAAAAGACAGACAAAAAATATGATTTTAATTTGTCATTTAATATAATATTAAAAACATGGATGTGAATCCAAAAAAAGATTCAGGAAGAAAAAGAAAATGTCTAATCCATCTCTCTATTTTTTTATAACTCCATTATATTTCATTTTCAAGTGCACAGAGATGTGAATATATTGAGTATTAGTATAATTTGTCAGTAAGTATCTGCATGACTTTTAGAATTGGCTTTTTCTTAACGTTGCGATTGGAAGTATTAAGTCCTATTTTAATGTAATTGAAAAGGCAAAGGAGCAAATGTGAAAAGAAAAGGTGTGGGAAGAGTGCATTTGTTTCTTTGCTACCCAGAGTGCAGATGTGTGGTCTAAGATCTCAGTTGTTAACCAAAGCTTGGGATTTGAGAACAGAAGTGAATTCTCTCAACACTGTTTTTTTTTTTTCTTTTTTTTTTTTTATATATATACTTTAAGACCATGCTAATCTTCAATGTTTCTTGATGACAACAACTGATTCCACAACAGCTGTCTGGATTTGATCTACATTGTGACATGCAAGAAAACTAATACCTCAAGCTTAGCTGCTAGTTTAAGTCGAACATATATATATATATATATTACAAAAAAAAAAAAAAACTGGTCTCACCCTTTCCCCCAGGACCATAGAAAAAGGAAATGACATCAGCATACAGCACATTGAGAAAATCTGCTCTGTCACTTCCTGATTTGAATTGGAGATTCAGCATCCTAGTGGGGAATGTATGTTGTTAAAGTTGCAGTAGTCGGCCTGCAAGCTGGTTCAAATGCAAGGAACTTGATTTCGTTTCTGGTCCAGCTTAGCAAGAAGCAGCCGTCGATCTCTCAGGCTGTTAGCGGCAAGCCTTCGTTTTCATTTTTAACTTGCGATATGTGTCTCCTAAGCCTTTCCCCAGCACCCCCCCCACCCCAAGCCCAAAACCTAGAAGTGTACGTACAAGCAGAACCGCAGTGAAAGCAACTTAGAAGGGAGGAAGAATGATCGAACAATGTACCTCCTGTCCTGTAGCAGCCTGAGTGTGAAGCATAACTGAAGTTAGTCCATGCATCTCTCCACTCGCTCGGCCCTTCCCCCAATGCTCACCTGAAACTTAAGAGGTTTTACTTTCAGACATTAGGGAACCAAAGATGGCTGTGTAGTGTCTAGCGAATCCATGAACGTTTCCTTTCTTTTACCCAGCAGATTTCATTTTGGCTGATTATTTCTGCCCCAAACCCAATCCTGTCCTCATCCCATTCAATATAAAGACCAGATGGGCTCCAGCAAACCAAAGATTGGCTTTGAATTGATCAGCATGCAGTTATTAGTGAAAACCACTGAACCTTTTTTCGCAAGTCTACCCTCTTTCCAAAGGTCAACCGAAAGAGATGCATGTAGTTCGGTGGTCGGGTATTGTTGAGGAGTTTACGCCAGGCATCAGAATATCCAATTCGGTAGATTTGTCGGCATTCAAATCGACTAGCGCAAAAGTCAGGGAGTTAGTGATCAATTAAGACTTTTATTTATCCTCGTGTCGGCTTGACGGTGTTCTCGTCGTCACTTGAGCTGGTGGTTGAACGTTTTTGAAGTTAAACACTTTTTGAAGAATTTGCCGTTAATGAGATGGCAAAAAAAATAAAAAAGAAAAAAAAAGTTTATTTTATACACGGCCTGCTGATTTTTGGTACAGTGTTTTCTAGCTAAATTATTTTGTCATGCACATATAAACATTTATTATGCACTACTTTTCTAAATACTTTTTTTTTTTCAACAGTCATTTTAGGCACATTTTTCACGAAATGGAAAAACTCCTTTTTGCAATACCTCAATTTTTCACATTGTGAAAGGTAGCTTTTGTACTTTTGTTACTGAGAGATCTGCATATATGGAAATTTTCATTTTAAGAGAAAAAAAAAGTTTAGTGAATTTAGAATATATTATTTTCAATTATGCTTTTTATACATTTCAGTGCTGAGGACTCTTTACAACTAAGGACGCACTTGCTTGTGTTGACGCGACAAATCTGCAGAGGAGAGATCAAAGTGTATCGCTTAAGTTCTTGGCTCTTGTACACTAGATTTTAATGGCAGCCCTAGATTCAGAAATGATCTGACAGCAGCATGGTAAGAACACGTTGTCGTTCATGTTAATATTGCGCAAAATGGCTAAAAGATAACCTTGTCTCTTTGGTTTCCTCTCCATAGCTGGAATATAAACTTATAAGGAGAATGCTAAATCTGGTTCATGTTTAGGCTGATCCTCGTATCACAATGGATGTTTGATGTTTAGGTATTTTAACATTTGAAAATATATATTCTTGAACTGCCAACTAGTTCCTATTGTAATCCTTAGCATGCATGACGAGAAAGGAAAAAAAAAAAACGTACATGAATTAGCTAATAATTGTTGTGGTTGTGCACCAGATGTTTCTAAACCTTTCGTTTAAGGCCACCACACACCCTGCACCCTTCCCATGTTATTCTCGAAACCTTCCCCATAATCCAGTATCAATAGGATGCACAGAGGAAAAAAATATATATACACACACGCGTAAAAAAAGATAACTCTAAATGTCATTGGATGAATTAGCAGTGCAGGACGAAAGCATCTTCTTTAGTACGCTGTTAAAAAGACTTGAGAACTTTATCCCCACTGTCTGTTTGAAGTAAATCAAAACCCGTTTGGAGAAAGGGGAACTTAAGACTTGAATGTGGTAAATGTTGCAAGTTAACTTCGAGTTGTTATGTGCAATACTTTTTTTTGTTTTGTTTTTGTTTTTTTAACTTTTTCCAGATAAAGACTCTTTGCAATGTAATTCTTTAATGCCATTTTTAATTGCCGACATTTAAAGAAGATGTTAATATGTTTTTCACAGTCATTTTCTACTGTTATTGTAATCCTTTTCATGCTGGTGTTTGTAAAAAAGAAAAGAAATCAAACTATTTGTACTAATATAAATAATTGAAGTTATTTTTAAAACATTAAAGGTTTTGTGCTCATTTGCTTATTTTGTTTATTTCAAGCTACTGTGATTGATTGCATTGTAATTATTAGGTCAACAATGTATTTAGCTGTTTATTGGTATATTTTTGATTGGAATGTATAATTAATTTTTATAATTTTGATCAGATTTTTGTTATATTTTTGAGGTGAAGCTTTTAATATGTTAAAGTGTCTAGTTTTTACTAATTGCTATATTGTGCTCCACAATATATGGTTCACATTTTCTGAAGGAAAATAAATATTTAAATATCTGTCTGTTAACGATGTTACTTAATGGCAAAATTTCAATAGTTTTTAACTGTGTATGGGAAGGTTGTTGTATTTATTAATAGCATTTTTTTTACTTAAGATATCACCTTAATTTTTATTGTCATTTCACTTTATAAGTTCCTATTTTTGTATTTTTTTCTTTCTAATTAAGTTATGTTATACGAAATGTCCATATTCTAGGAGTTGGTCTGTAAGTGCTAGTGAAACAAAAAGAAAAATCTAATGCTATTTAATTGTTTGCAGCCAACTATTTATAACAATATGCATAATTTTTAAATATTTGTAATGTGAAATGTTGAATGAATAAAACTTAACTGTGACAAGATACTGCCTCTCTTATATTTCTTGCATTATGTTTTAGAAATGCATTATTAGTGATTGATACTCAGTCTAGTTCTCTAGATCACTTGTTAATTCTGGCAGAGCTACTCTGAATTCACTTGATTAAAAAAAAAAAAAAAGGATAATAATAAATTATATGTGGTGCACAGCTCAAATGAAGCAGAATAACCACTCAAATGTTAGATTTTTAAAAAATAAACCTTTTATAGATGAACCTTGCTTTAGAAAACTGAGTGTAGTTCTAAATGCATCAGAAGCTATTGCTTTTGTTTTTCTATCGTTAGGTTTTATGTTCTAATTTATTGTTCTCAGTGGCACCATCTGCTGTCTCTGAATGGTTCTATTGGAAATTTAGTTCTTTGTTACTTGATCTTGTAAGCATTTTATCTGTCCGATAGTTTAAATATCTTTGTCAAAGTCCATTTTCTTAACACTTCTGTTCATATTCACATAAACCATGTTTAACACTCGAGTAGATTTGCCATTTTCAGTGGCTTGCTTACTCACTGTCTTCAGTTGTCAATATTCTCAAAACGGAGCATCATCTAAATGAGAAAAGGCAAAAACAAAATAGATGGTTAAATCAAAAAGCAGATGTCAGATTGGGGAAATATAAATGCTTGATAGCACAATCTTTCAATTCACAAACTCTGCTGCCAGCAAACCTGATTTTATCATTAACCACTTATTCAGTTCTTAGTTTCTTCCACAGGTGCAATTTCTTTGCTTTATACTTTTACAGTTTTTATGAACCGTAATAGATCAGTGTGGCACCGTTTCAGTGAAACCTCTTTGTCTAGATTTCACAGTGGTCGATGCCATCTTGCTGAGGTAATGAAGATGATCCACCCTAATATAACAGTGAACATGCCTCAGTTGTTCCCTTATATCTCTCTCCAGCTACAGGATCTGTAGAATAATAGAAGAGTGGGATGAGATCATCCTCATCTCTGACTGTGGAAACAAAGGTTGAGTACTGTGTATAGTCAGGTCACAGACTAATTATTTATTTCCCATGAGGCTGTGGGACAGGAAATGTAGATCACTGTGGTTCAATGGTGAGAGGTTTCAGTCACAGATTGATTATCAGCTGAAGCTGTGCATGACATGTGACATCAATGCCACACCCTTCAGCAGGAATTTCACGAGGCATGCATATTTTTGCTGGCATCCCAAAGAAGCACATATCAGCATGCTTTTAAAAAAAGAGAATGTATTGGTATGGAAATGAAATATTTTGATGAAGATATCTTCTGAATTTAATGGTTTTGGACCCTTTATTGCATGTTATTTGCATTTAAATGCAATTAGCTGAACTTATTATTATTTTTTTTTTTCAACCCACTAAATACGTACATAATTTCAGTATTTTGTCTTTGGAATATGGTTAACGTACTGTTAAGTATTTATGGTTAACTAAAAAATATATCATGTCAGTTGAAACTTGAACTTCATGCACTTCAATGTATTTGTAATTACACATTTGTAATGTAGTAGCTATTTAGTAGGCTACATATAAAAATGTTAAATGTGATATATATGCATATTTCATTTGTAATACACTTAAGTGCATACGATTTAAACAAGATCATTCAATAGTTAAGTGCAATAGCAATTTTTTATTTTTCACAAGGGATTGTGTGTTTGTATAGTTCATAAAAACGTGTGTGTAAAATGAATGCTGGTGTATTAGCCTAGACCCCATCATCCTTAAATCGAGATGGATGTTCACGCCCTCTCGTGGCTGGAGATGAAATTGACAGGGTGTATATGCAAATTACTTAAAGAAGTGCTGAAACCCCTGTAGTAAGCTATCCATCACTATTCCAATAACGGTAATGTTGCTTTGTTGGTGCATTGTTATAATTATAAATTTGTAATTGTTTATGCTATAACTATAAATAAGTTTTAATTGGTGGGCTTGCACCACATATATTGTGAGCAGATGCTATTCTAACAGTTATGTTTCTGTCTGGTTTGTATGATTACATTTACACATTTAGCTGAGGCTTTGGATAAAAGCGACTTACAGTGCATTCAGGCTATACATTTGTGTGTATGTGTGTTTCCTGGGAATTGAACCCACAACCTTTTGCACTGCTAACACAATGCTCTACAACAGAGCCACAGGAACACATCAATTTAATTTTGTATTAACACACCATTTTTGCCTGGCAACAGCAAAAAACTTATAGGCTAACTAGGCTATATTACTTGATAGATTCATTTATTGTTGTTAAGACATGCAATTGTTTAATTAGCATTGGTGTCTTTTACTGTAATGTAAACAATACATTACATAATAATAATAATAATAATAATAATAATAATAATAATAATAATAATAATAATAATAATAATAATAATTATAGAGAATAAAGAGGTAAAATAGATGAGGATAAAGAATATATTCAAAATAAAAATGAGATTCAATGAGCCATTCATAAAGACAACTTGCTGCCACCTACTGGCGGATTTCTTTCATATTTAAAAGTATATTGTTGATTTTTTTCCCCCAAACATTTCATATACAGGCGCTTCTCAATGAATTAGAATGTCAAGGAAAAGTTCATTTCAGTAATTCAACTCAAATTGTGAAACTCATTTATTAAATACATTCAGTGCACACAGACTGAAGTAGTCTAAAGTCTTTCGTTCTTTTAATTGTTATGATTTTGGCTCAACTTTAACAGAAACCCACCAATTCATGATCTCAACGAATTAGAATATGATGACATGCCTATCAGCTAGTCTCTGACAATCATTGACTCCCTTCACAAGGAGCGTAAGACACAAAAAATGTATTGCCAAAGAAGCTGGCTGTTCACAGAGTGCTGTATCCAAGCATGTTAACAGAAAGTTGAGTGGAAGGAAAAAGTGTGGAAGAAAAAGATGCACAACCAACCAAGAGAACCGCAGCCTTATGAGGATTGTCAAGCGAAATCGATTCAAGAATTTGAATGAACTTCAAAAGGAATGCACTGAGGCTGGGGTCAAGGCATAAAGAGCCACCACACACAGACGTGTCAAGGAATTTGGCTACAGTTGTTGTATTCCTTTTGTTAAGCCACAGAAAACATCAGTGGCATTTTACGTGGGTTAAGGAGAAGAAGAACTGGACAGTTGCCCAGTGGACCAAAATCCTTTTTTCAGATGAGAGCAAGTTCTGTATTTCATTTGGAAACCAATAACCTAGAGTCTGGAAGAAGGGTGGAGAAGCTCATAGCCCAAGTTGCTTGAAGGCCAGTGTTAAGTTTCCACAGTCTTTGATGATAAGGGGTGCAATGTCATCTGCTGGTGTTGGTCCATTGTGTTTTTTGAAAACCAAAGTCACTGCACCCATTTACCAATAAATCTTGGAGCACTTCATGCTTCCTTCTGCTGACCAGCTTTTTGAAGATGCTGATTTCATTTTCCAGCAGGATTTGGCACCTACCCACACTGTGTTGGTGTGCTTAACTGCCAGCAAACTCACCAGACCTGAACCCCATAGAGAATCTATGGGCTATTGTCAAGAAGAAAATAACAAACAAGAGACCAAAAAAATGCAGATGAGCTGAAGGCCACTGTCAAAGAAACCTGGGCTTCCATACCACCTCAGCAGAGTCACAAACTGATCACCTCCATGCCACGCTGAATTGAGGCAGTAATTAAAGCAAAATGAGCCCCTACCAAGTATTGAGTACATGTACAGCAAATTAACATACTTTCCAGAAGACCAAAAATTCACTAAAATGTTTTAATTTTTATTTTTTTATTGGTTTTATGAAGTATTCTTATATGTTGAGATGAATTGGTGTGTTTTTGTTAAATGTGAGCCAAAATCATCACAATTAAAAGAACCAAAGACTTCAGCTACTTCAGTCTGTGTGCATTGAATCTATTTATTACACGAGTTTCACAATTTGAATTGAATTACTGAAATAAATGAACTTTTCATTGACATTCTAATTTATTGAGAAGCACCTGTATACAAATACAAGAGTGGGGTGATTTGAGCCCAGTGGCGTAGCCAGGGGAGGGGCCATGGGGGCACTGGCCCCTCCTGAAAACTGATTGGCCCCCCAGTGTGCCCCCACATTTCTACTTGTCTGTCACTCACAAATTCAAATTATAATCTTTCAGTTTAGTAAATAACTCATGATTGAGTCGCGATGCTTCTCAACGAGGACTAAGAATAGCGAGCTGCTGTTTTCCAAAAAAAAAAGCACCTATTTTAAATAGCTGATGTTTTTCGATTAGCGAGTTGTTGCAGTGCAAGAAGTGTTTGGTACTAACGTTAACGTCTTTCGGTGTTAGACAGACCAGGTTCGATGACGATGTTATCTCCTAGCAGACCAAGATGCTAATCATTATATTTACTATGCTCCTCTGATGCTGAATTTAAAAGGGGTTTACTGCGTTACGATTTCGGCCGAACGAGCCGATAAAGGCAACAACGCAATTTAAAGCAATGGTTTTAAAAAAACTATAATAGCAATTCTAATAAAGTCATTATTGAATCATGCAGTCGATTTTTCACTCAAGTGAGGTGACGAAACAAATCGTGTAATGTTTATCTAACGCTCCACACTTAAGACTTTTTTTTTTTAAAGTCTATATGGGTGAGACACATGCAGAGGTGGGTAGTAACATTTACTTCGTTACATTTACTTGAGTAATTTTTCGGGGTAACTAATACTTTTCGGAGTATATTTAAAAATGGGTACTTTATACTCTTACTTGAGTAAATTTTTTGGGAAAAATCTGTACTTTTACTTCGTTACTGTGAGCGACGCACCTCTCGTTACTTTATCTTAATGCAATAAATGTTATAAATGCTTCAGTTTATTCCAAACGCGCCGTCTATTTTTCTCTGGGCAATGAGCGATGCCCATTCGCGAATGATTCATTCTTTTGAGTCAATTCTGTTCAAAGGCTTGATCAAACCAATTGGCAAACAAGTGAATTGGTTCATGAATCAGTTTGAAGGAGTCGTTTAGTTCCCTGAAGCAACGCGCTGAGCGTCTGAAGCGGTTCACTCAGAGTTGTAACGTTTATCATCAGCAGCGTTGAAAACGTGGCTATGGAACTGCACTGAATTGAAAGCAAATCTGCAAAGGCTATTATTTGCTTGCGATGGAGATCCTTATTAGATGAACGTGTGTGCTGTCTACTGTTTAACAGGTAATAACTTGGGCTACATTCGATTACAGTACACGATACCACTATGACAGTAGTTTGTTGTACGTGTGTGGCTTATAACAGAGGGGAGTCAAGTTGAATGCAGCTTCCAAAAGACAAAAAATAGCCGATTAAGATTTTATTAATTTTAATACAATCACACCGGTGCGAGTACGTTCAGCAAGTCATATCATCAGCTGCTAAATTCAGATCTGTGATCGCTTGCTGGCGCTGAGCCAGAGATAGACGTGTTTTTACAGCGCTGCGCATTATAACCAATCACACACGATTCTTTTGAATGCAATGGCCAATCAGAGGTGTTCCGATGAGTCATCGCTGAAATGCCGGTGCTTCCTTCACTCGCTCACTGACTGAATACCTCTTTCTGGCGAATCCTCTCGTCAGAAACAACAAAGTGCAGATGTGTGTACGAATCTATAATTAAGATATTGATTTCACAGTGTTAACAGTTTCAGTGATTTTAATGGGAGTTTCTGAGAGTGATTGCAATCTAGACTGTCAGTGAAAATTATCTTTAATAATGTAAATGTTATTTGCTCTCTTTCTGAACAATGAAAGATTAGTAGCAATATTTATATCACATTATATTAAATGTGAATTTAACATTGAAAGTTAAAGTCAGTCGTATTAAAAATATGTTATGGCATGAAACCTATATCTGTTACTTAAGTAAACAGACAGGGTTTTATAATAAATTGGAGTAAAGGCTGATGAAATATATACATTTACACACGCACACATACATTACATACATTTATCTATATATCTAAATAAAAATAGGCTCCGTATATATGACCTAAAGTAACTAGTAACTAACTACTTGAGTAGATTTTTTTATCCGATACTCTTTTACTCTTACTCAAGTAACTATTCAAGACTAGTACTTTTACTTTTACTTGAGTAAATATTTCTAGAATTACTTTTACTTTTACTTGAGTAAAGTTTTTGGGTACTCTACCCACCTCTGGACACATGCAAAAACATCGGTTTTTTTACTGGTCAATTTTGAGATTTTGGCCTGTTTGTCTTCAGTAACATGTCTTCTTTCAGACTTGTGGTGAAAAAAAAAAAAGTCCAAAATACACATATAGGTCTTTATTTTTCTACACCTTTAGTCTATTTGCGTCTGTAGATTCCTAATAAATTCAGTTGGCGTTCTAAATCACCATGGTGCTCCGCGATTGCTGTCTGCCCCTGCAAAGCTCTCTCTCCCTCCCTTCACAGAAGTTTTTGACAAAACGTCATTTGATGACACCCAGAAACATTCTCAAAAAAATCATACATAATTATTTAATGCATGATTAAATAGCAAAATAAATAACTAATACTAAAACAACACTGGACTAATTAAGCTATTCTAAACTGTTTTATAGGATCCACATATTTTACATGTTAAATTAAAGCTACCTTTTTGAACAAGTAGCTTTCTAACATAGTATGGATATATGATATTTTTAAATCAATATGCTCAAGATTAATTAGCCTTGACATAAGTAGATTTTGTTTATTCATCAATGCAAATTTACTGCAACTGCTGCTATGCAAATTGAATGGGATGTGGATAATAAACAAAAACATTATGAAATTATATTAAATTTATATTAGTTATATTAATTAATTAATTGTGTATTTATTTCTATGAATTATTAATGTTATTCTGCATTTATATAAAGAAGGCTATTATATATATATATTATATAAGGCTATTATAAATAAATTATATTATTATTATTTGTGAGTTGTACACTATTCATACATTGGATTATTTTATTTATTACAGTTTTTCTTTCACTTTTGTAAAGTGAAAAGTTAATACAAATTGTATTTGATTTTTTTTTTATTTAGAGCAGTGAATAACTGCTATTAAAATATTATAGGGTATCACTGTTTATTACTGATTTTAAAGGTTACTGAACTCTTGAAATGATTTGGATATACAGTTCAAACAACACAAGATTGGCCCCTCTGTATTAATCGCGTCCCCTCTTGTGCCCCCCAGTTGAAAAAATCCTAGAATCGCCCCTGTTTGAGCCTGTGGGGATTTCTAGACAACCTTTAACAAAATTGGTGACATGACCACACATATCTAAAGATTAAAGCATTTTACTCACCCTGTGATGGAGAGCCAAAAAAATCACACGTGTTTGTGCTTTTGGAGGTTATAATACAAGGCTATGAGGTCAAATGTTAGCTCTACATTTATGGAAAATACAACCATAGTTTAACCATGCTATTTGTAGCAAAACTGTGGTTATACAAATGGTAATCAATTCGCCAAAAAAAATATATATATATATATTATCCTCTAAGCTGTTTGTGGCGAATTAACAAGGTTCTTTGCTAATTAGACTAGACTGTTCTAGTCATAATATTTTATTTGACAAATAAAATTTTGATATACCCTAAAGGACAATGCTACTGCACTTCTCTCAGTTTTTCACTAGATGGCAAACAAGTCAGCTAGCGCTAGTGGTATATTGCGCTTCAGGGTTGGTAAAGGTCGGGCAAAACAAATGTAGGGTTTCTTTTAGATCCCCCCAGTGGCTTGAGTGTAGGTGAGGGTTTGGATGCTGCATGAGGCCGCCAGTATCTGCATTTCTCGCAGCAGCGCCACGCATACATACACACTCACTCACTTGCACACACACACACACACGCACACATACAGCATCTCCATCTCGACGCTCCACCTGCCCTCATCAACAAGCCGAATTTAAACTGTCTTTGAGGCCGTTTAAAGCGTGAAAATTGACCGCGTTCGGTAAGCAGGTGTTTAAAAACATCGTTTCGTCTTTGGCGTTTTGTGTTTGGGTGGGAGATAAATTGTTGTGACTGGTAATCCAGCCATAAAAGGGGCGCGGATGCTTTATGCTCTGTGACTGATGTTTCAGCACCTGGATTTTACACAATACAGTTAAATGGTGCAGCGTGTTTTCCTCTTTCATCTTAAAGATCAGTGCATAATCTTTTACTTTTATTTACAAGCGCAGCGTTTGTATCTTTCAAAGCATTCGTGTTCGGGTTGACATCACACAGAGACGCGTTTGATTTATAAGGTGTGAAGTGGCTTTGCATGGTTTATTGATGTGTCAGATGTGTATAGATTTTTGTTTTATTATTAAATGTGATCAATATTTGACTTGGAGCCAGGCTGGAATATTTTTTAACTATTTATAAAATCCTGTAAATTTATAGGCTGGTGAAAAGTGAAATAATCCTTTAAAGATGGTTAAACTGGGGAGTAATCTACAAGACAAAGGAGCAAAAGCTGTGAGCATAGAGGATGGCTTTCAGAACGTCCCTCTCATCACGCCCTTGGATGTTACTAATCTTCAGCACCAAGCCCCAGACAAGGTAAGGAACATTTTTATTTTGATATTATATAACAGGACATTACCATGCCACTTGTCAGGTCAGAAAAAAATATAACCTTCATCTATTGTCACATAGCAAAATTTCAAACAGTACTTATGCCTAGAAAGCACAATGATGGATTGACCCTGTGTGTTTAAATTGTTAGGCTGTTTTTTTTTTTTTTTTGCATTATCCTTTGATTTTATATCTTTAGCATGTAAATAAATATACAACAATTTTATGTATAAGTGCTTGTTATATTTATTATAATAAGATTTCACAGTTTTCTCCAAACATATGCCGGTACATTCCTCGGCTTTTAAGGTTGGGTTGCCAACCAGAGTGCAAGGGTGCAAGCTGTGACACTTTCTGTGAGTGGTGCTTCAGCCCTCATTTGGGATTCTGCTGAGGGAGGTGCAATCATTCTTTGCACCTGCTAACTGAAGTGGTGTGTTACTCTGCCCAAACCTGTGCACAAGCCAGCCACTAATGCGAACAGCGTCATATTTTAAGGAGCACACAAACCCTCCCCCGGTACTTTGGGACTCTGAGGCTTTTATTGGCCTGCATGACAAAGAGAAAAAGAAATTTTATCTTTTATCTCAGATGTCATATGGAGGCTTCATGCTCTGTTTAATGCCAGCTCAGAGGTGAAGAGGATGTGTTGGATTATTAACATGTCTATATCACCTGGTGAGCCTTTTTTCTTCTTGTGAGAAAGCTAGTGGCTCTCAGAGACTATACATTAATAAACAGGCAATAATAAATAATATTAGTGGTTTTATGTATATATGATCACTGTTGTGGTCAAAAAAATGTAATGTGCAGTGAACATGTTGTAAATATAATATTTATATTATCTCACTGTTTTGTTTTTTAGCTTCAATTGTGAGTGGTAGGCAATAATTACTATATGAAGAGGATTAAAGCAAAAAAATACTGGTTTGAATTATTATTATTATTATTTTTCCCTAAACGCCAATATATTTAAAGGCTGTGGAAGAGATCTTGGATAAGGTCACTTAATGTTTCTTTCCAGATCTCTATAGGGCCTTGCAGGACAATGATCATGCCCTGCTTACTCAATGTAATACTTTAATATAATTCTTATATAATTAACAAAAATTATATGGTAATTGTGAAATTTTCTTATAAATCATATGAAAGACACGAGTAATTTAACAGAATAATAGTCCTGAGCCTCAGTTGAAAAGATGACCGAAATTTGTCCATTTTGTTCAATCTAATGTGCCCAATTATATTTTGAAAAGAAGATCACTAATCATAGCTTCTGTAAAAAGTCAGTAGTTCAGTAGTATACAGATGCAAAGGCTGTTGATAAATCTAATGATATATATATATATATATATATATATATATATATATATATATATATAACTAATTACTAATGCTGAAGCCAGTGGTTTTTAAATGACGAATGTAATGCTTTTGAGATTTAAGAATCAAAAGTGCCACCTCGACCAACTTATGCTGACACTGAAATTTTTAAGCAGGACAAGGATCGGCCCTGGGGGAAATCATTATCTTTCTCTAGAGGTCTGCAGATAGCAATCAGGCAGTAATGACTGTGAATTATTTGAAAGCTGTCTTAGCATTATTTATTTTACACAAGCCAACTTAAGAACAAAGAACACCGTTAATTTACTGTAATGAGGTGTGTAAATTCATTAAATGGATAGAATAATTAATTTTTGTCAGTTATTTTGACACCATAACTGAAGAACATTTTTAATATTTGAGATATATTGTTGCAAGGATGCGTTTAGTTTTGGGACCACCACAGATGCTCTTTTTTTTCAGCTTTTAAAACAGTTTCCCAAGGGGACTTGCTTAGGGAAACATTTGGCAAAATTGTCTTGTTGTTTTCCAGAATCTCGAAACCATTCCATTATCATCAGACTACCAAATTCATCATATGCTAATTGCATGAAAATAACAAGCTGCATCTCATGACAATCTCATCATTATTCAGAGCATTTTACACTCAAATACGTTGTGATATTAGCATATCAGTACAACACTTATATTGTATAGAATCAATCCAGTCCAATCCACAGTAGTCCCTGGTGTTGACACGATGGCTTGAATCAGCAGCAAAAAAGACAATGCTCAACCTTGCCTGGAGGCAGAGGTTGCATTCTGGGTGAGTGCAAAAACTGAATAAAAATCCCAGGAATACCAGAGTGCCTCTTTTAGAAGGAGAGAGAAATGGAAGCAGACAAGATGGTTATTCAGGGGGAAAATGAAATGTCAGAGGGTTTAGGAAGGAGACAGATAAGCAGTAATTGCAGAGTTCATGCCTTGAAGTGGTTGAGCTTCATCCAGTGGTCTACAGGGCACTAGAACTGATCAATCTCAGGGTTTGTAGAAATCAAGGAAGCAAGAACCAAGGTCAACACTGAGATGTAATCATCTAGAGGTGTCATCCCTCCATCTGTCAACACACATCTCACCTTCAGCGAGTGTTGGGAATAATTCACATTTGCTCCCTATGAGATCATTTAATATTTAATTGAATGACAGGATAAGGAATTCACTAAATGGCAATTCAAACTCTTGAAAATCTTTTTTTTTTTTTTAATCTAAACCACATTCTCATGAGAATTTTGTTGATCAGTTAGTATTGGTGTTTTTTTATTTTATTTTATTTTTTACATTTGGCACGTAGTTTGATTTACCCAGTCTGATTTTTCATGACTGAATGCTTTTGTGGGACTACGCTATGATTTTGGTAAGGCCAATTATGATAATGTTACAGGAAGTCCTGGCTATCTCAGAGTGTCTGTGAGTTCAGTGGTTTTGAGCAATTTAAGAACCAGCATGA
This sequence comes from Carassius auratus, assembly GCF_003368295.1. Lineage (NCBI taxonomy): Eukaryota > Metazoa > Chordata > Actinopteri > Cypriniformes > Cyprinidae > Carassius > Carassius auratus. The sequence goes on along the minus strand of NC_039288.1, from coordinate 3,790,001 downwards.
AGTGGCATTATGGTCATTATCGATCGGAAATTACTGGCATTATAGTAGAGTTATCACTGTTTATATTAAGCCAAACTATTATTTTGATGGAGAAACTCTCTCTTTGCAGGTGGTGGTGAAGACACGAACTGAGTATCAGACAGATCAAAAGAACAAGGCCAAGATGAAGGTTCCAAAGGTGGAGGAGTTCACCATAAGTGTGACTGATGGAGTTTCTGAGAGACTGAAGGTATGGCTGGGCTTCCTTTGGTGTGAATTCAGAGAAAGAAATTGAATGTTGAACAATCGGTGTGCAATGATATAGTTGCCATCAGCTCTGTCAATATTTAAATTGGCTTTGGTGGCTTTGCTCTCCATTCACTTGTAGAAGAAACATCATGGCTGGTCTGCAAATGTTATGGTGCCAGTCTCCAGAATGGGATATATTGAAAAACCGGATTCACCAGTAAGACTGGTGAACCTGTAAAAAAAAAAAAAAAAAAAAAAAACAGTCCAAAAAACAGCTTGTAAAATCATGGATATTCTTGCTGGTCTAAGAATTTTTTCCAGGTTGTATTCCATATTTTTTATTTTTTTTTCCAGAACTAGAAGGGGATGATAATACAATAATGTTCTAAATCTATTCTTTTCAAGTGGCACTAGCGCTCTCTCTCTCTCTCTCTGTCTCTCTCTCTCTCTCTCTCTCTCTCCCTCACACACACACACACACACACACATACACACACACATACACACAAATAAACATGTAGCCTTTGTTTCAACACTCTTTGCTTCTGCTACTTGGATTGAATCCTGGAAGCAGTACTAGAGACAGTTCAGTTGATAGCATTGATGGCAGCGTGAACTGTTTTCATTAATGCAGAGTTGGAGAATCTGGATCGACATTTTAGCATAGCAGTCATTGAAGGTCATTGGAGAGGCAGGTGAAGAAGACAGCAAACATTGGTATAAAGATTGACTTGCTTCTAAAATGAAACTGAATGAACCTGTCAGCTGCCTCAGAACCACAAGGCACTATGAAAACAATAACTTTGACATACACTGAATATTTTCCACAGACACAATCAAGATGTTCTAGTCTGAGATCATTCTTCAACTTTTTGCTTGTTATTTTTAAGCTACCTAAGGAAACATACCGGAGCATTCTTGTAAGAGCTTGTTGTAGGAAACTCTTTTTGAGGTTGTTGTCTAGAACAAGTCATTCGGAGTACAGAAAGCTAAGTGCAGGGTTATCTCTGCTGTGTGAAGACTTGCAGTTGGATTTTTATCCTATTCCCCTGCTGCACTCCACCAGCTAGTAAAGAAGGAATGTTCCCCATTATTAAATGTTTAAAACAAAAGAGAGTTGTGGTCTCTTGGTGTCTTATGCAGCCAAGTGGAACATATGAAAATAAATGTGCTATTAAGACAACTTAGTTATGAAAAGAGGAGGTATTATGATTTCTCACTGATATTAGTGGAGTTGACTGGGAAGTTTGGCAGTGAAAATGTGGGGAAAATTATGAGTTTGGCTCTGATCTCCCAACTATACGAAGTGTCACACATATTTACTAAATACATTAATATGTTTTTTATTGTTATTAAAATATTAACATAACTACTAATCTTAGTTTTGTTACACTGTTAGCTTTACATTATATTTGTGGTGCATAGCAAAAATAAGTATTCAGTGGGGGAAAAAATGTAGGATTTCAGTGGAGTTTAACATTTTAAAGGGGTCCTCTTATGCTCTTTTACAAAGTCTTGATTTTGTTTTGGGAGTGTACTAAAACAGGCTCTCATACGAGGTTGTTAAAAAAAAAAACATATTATTTTTGACATATTTTACATTATTACACATCTTTTCCCAGTCTGGCATGAACAACTCAAATAGTTCCTTTGTCAAATGAAAGCCCACTTTCTGAAATACAAAATGTGCTGTGATTGGTTAGCTGGGCCAGTGTGTGTTGTCAAGTCAAGTCAAGTCACCATTATTTATTTAGTGCTTTAAACAAAAAAGATTGTGTCAAAGCAACTGAACAACATTAATTAGGAAAACAGTTTGTCAATAATGCAAAATGACAGTTAAAGGCAGTTCATCATTGAATTCAGTGATGTCATCATCTCAGTTCAGTTTAAATAGTATCTGTGAAATAATTTGCTATCAAGTCAATGATATTGCTGTAGATGAAGTGACCCCAACTAAGCAAGCCAGAGGCGACTGCAGCAAGGAACCAAAACTCCATTGGTGACAGAATGGAGAAAAAACCTAGGGAGAAACCAGGCTCAGTCAGGGGGCCAGTTTTCCTCTGACCAGACGAAACCAGCAGTTAAATTCCAGGCTGCAGCAAAGTCAGATTGTGCAGAAGAATAATCTGTTTCCTGTGGTCTTGTCCTGGTGGTCCTCTGAGACAAGGTCTTTAGAGGGGATCTCTATCTTGGGAGAAACAGACTAATATTACCGTAGATGCCATTCTTCTAATGATGTAGCAAGTACATTGCGTGTAATGGGAAGTGTTTTCGGTTTACCTTATTAATGCAGCCTAAAAATCCTTCAATGGTTTTGGATATTAGAAGTGTATAAGTGTGTTATGTGTAAGCCAGGTTAAAGAGATGGGTCTTTAATCTAGATTTAAACTGCAAGAGTGTGTCTGCCTCCCAAACAATATTAGGTAAGTTATATTCCAGAGTTTAGGTGCTAAACAGGAAAAGGATCTGCCACCCGTTGATTTTGATATTCTAGGTATTAGCAAATTGCCTGAGTTTTGTGAATGCAGCGGACGTGGAGGATTATAATGTAACAAGAGCTTGTTCAAATACTGAGGTGCTAAACCATTCAGGCAGGGGCGTTGCCATCTTTTCAGAAGTGAGGGCGACAGAAATCACACACACAGACACACACTGACACTCACACACACACACACACACATATATACATATATATATATATATATATATATATATATATATATATATATATATATACATTTTTATTTTTTTTACTCGCCAGTGTATGTGTTCGAGGCTATTATAAGATTAGCACATTTTCACTTGCTGAACACTGACTGCGCACTTCAGAGTTCTCTCTCCATCAGGCGATCTGTACTTTTCAGTTAATGTCAATGGACGCACAGCGCACCTGTAATTCTATTACTATTATTTAGTAGAATGTATGTGATACTGCTACTAATTTTGAAAAAAATTATAAAACTTTATTTTTTAAAGAAATTAATCACACAATATTTCTTCCGTTTTAATTTTAATAGCAAATCCCCTTTATTTACAAAAAATAAAATGTGTTTAAATTTTATTAATTAAAAGACAAATTCAATTTGGGTGGAACTTGTTTACTGTTTTTCACAATTATATTACTTGTAGAAACACTTTAAACACAAATGTTAATAAGAATAAAGAATGGAATTGGTTTTATTTTAAGATTTATTTGTATTTTTTATTAGTATATTATTGTGTTTTGTTTTGATAACGAAACTGGTACCAAGAACCGTGGATTTTCAGTGGTATTGTTTACCGAATACTGAAATTGTGGTATCGTGACAACACTAGTGTTGACAAAACCGGGCTAACATGGTCATACTTCATGGTTCTAATAAGAACTCTAACTGGAGTTTGTTTACCAACCGTGCAGAACAACCACCCAATAAAACATTACAATAATCTAACCTTGTGGTCATAAATGTATTACCATTTCTGCACTTAATGTTGAGAGCATAGGCTGTAGTTTAGATGTATGTTTGAGATGGAAAAATGCAGTTTTACAAGTGCTAGAAACATGGCTTTATAAGGAAAGATTGCTATCAAATAGCACACCTAGGTTTCTAACTGATGACAAAGAATTGACAGAGCAGACATCAAGTCACAATTTCTAGGTTATTACATGCAGAGTTTTTAGGTCCTATAATTAACACCTCAGTTTTTTTTTCAGAATTTAGCAGCAAGAAATAACTCGTCATCCAGTTTTTTATATTGACTATGCATTCCATTAATTTTTCAAATTGGTGTGTTTCACCGGGCTGCGGAGAAATATAGAGCTGAGTATCATCAGCATAACAGTGAAAGCTAACACTGTGTTTCCTGATGATATCTCCCAAGAGTAACATGTAAAGTGTGAAGAGTAACGTCCCTAGTACTGAGCCTTGACGTACTCCATATTGCACTTGTGATCGATATGATACCTCTTCATTCACTGCTACGAATTGATGGCAGTCATATAAGTATGATTTAAGCCATGCTAATGCACTTCCATTAATACCAAGTGTTCGTGTCTATGGAAAAGAATGTTGTGGTCAATAGTATTGAATGCAGCACTAAGATCCAATATAACTAATAGAGAGATACAACCATGATCAGATGATAAGAGCAGGTCATTTGTAACTCTTAAGGAGAACAGTCTCAGTACTATGATACGGTCTAAATCCTGACTGGAAATCCTCACATATACCATTGTTCTCTAAGAAGGAATATAATTGTGAGGTTACTACCTTTTCTAGTATCTTGGACAGAAAAGGGAGATTCGAGTGTGATTGGCTCCACTCGGCAGCAGGTTGTAAAGTTGCATAGTGGCCTGCTGCGATCTTCAGTGTAAATATTGTCAAAATCAAAGAAATTTGAGCACGATTTAGATGATTGTAACACATCTTTTTTGGCTGCCTTGGGAAAGTTAGCGTGTCTCTGGCATAGTGATAACACTCATTGCCTTTTCTAGTGTAGCTCAACCAGGTCTAGTCTCATTCGTCAATCGTTGTGATATCACAAATCCCAGAAAATATGCGTTGTAGTCCTAACTGTCACGGTTTTACGCTGCCTGAAGGAATACGGAGTCGAGGATAAACGGAATTAGGCTTTTAATATATCCAACACAGGGGATATCCAACATGGAGCACAGAGGTAGACACACGTAAGTAGCAAGTGAAGACCCGACAAACCAGAACAGAAAGGACAAGGCTTAAGTAAGGATAATGGGGAAACACAGGTGGATGGAATAACTAAATTAACAGGGACATGGAACACATGAGGAATAGAATAGACACACCTGGGAACTAATTAAACTAAACACGGAAGACAGAAACTGGGTCACTGGGGCAAAAACACTAAATGAGTCCAGGTGTGTGACAGTACTCCCCCCTCCCGGTAGGTGCGTCCTCGCACCGTAGAAACAACAGGGGGAGGCGTGGGTGGGAACTTGGGAGGAGGTTCCGGTGGAGGACGGACTCCCAGGAGGGGGCCAGCAGACAGGGACCACAGAAGGAGGAGCCAGGGAGGAGACGGAGGAAGGAGCCAGGGAGGAGACAGGAGCAGGAGGAGCCAGATGGTCCACCAGAGACCAGCCAGGACTGAGATCCAAGGTGGAGTCGACGGCGGGAGGAGCCATGGTGAAGGAAGGGTCGACGACACCAGGGGGCCGACAGGCGGAGACTGCACCGGTGGGTGAGGAGCCCAAGATGGAGCAGCACAGCCGCAGACCCAGGGTGACGACGAGGATCCGGAGGGCCTAGGTGGAGCTGAAGGCTCAGGCGACCAAGGTGGAGGCGGGGTCCTGGCAGACCGCTGTGGAGCCGGAGTGACCGAGGATGGAGGTGGAACCGGAGGGAAGGAGGAGCTTGACAGAGCCGGAGGGATGGAAAGACGAGGTGGAACCGGAGGAGTAGAGTCCCGAGGCGGCGGATGGTCGACGACTGACCAAGGTGGAGCCGGAGGGACGAGGGAGCCCGGTGGAGCAGGTGGGATGACAGGCCACGGTGGAGACGAGGGAGCTAAGAGCCAAGGCGGAGCCGCTGGGTCGAAGGACCGAGGAGGAGTCCAGGGCTCGGAGGCTGGAGGCGGAGACAGGGCCTTAACACGCCAAGGCGGAGCTGGAGACTGGCAGTCCAGCGGCGAACCACCGCGCCCCGATGGCGCGGACTGAGGGTGAGCTGCAGGACTGACTGGCACCAGCAGGGATGACGAGGAACTGGCTGGTCTAGGAGGAGGAGAGAGGAGAAGGATGGGAGGAAGGACAGGAGGATCAGGACTGGACGGAACCAGCGAAAGAGGAGTAGAGGGACCAGCAGGTTTGGGAGGAGGCGGGAGAGGGAGGCTGGGAGGGAATACAGGAGACACAGAAGATTCAGGGCTGGGTGGAACCAGCAGAGACACAGATGATTCAGGGCTGGGCGGAACCAGCGGAGACACAGAAAATTCAGAGCTGGGCGGAACCAGCGGAGACACAGAAGATTCAGAGCTGGGCGGAACCAGCGGAGACACAGAAGATTCAGAGCTGGGCGGAACCAGCGGAGACACAGAAGATTCAGAGCTGGGCGGAACCAGCGGAGAAACAGGAAACTCAGGGCTGGGCGGAACCAGCGGAGACACAGAAAACTCAGGGCTGGGCGGAACCAGCGGAGACACAGGAAACTCAGGGCTGGGCGGAACCAGCGGAGAAACAGAAAACTCAGGGCTGGGCGGAACCAGCGGAGAAACAGAAAACTCAGGGCTGGGCGGAACCAGCGGGGAAACAGGAAAATTAGGGATTACCTCCATAGACCAGTCCATCAGATCCAGAACTTGCTCCATACAATCTTCAGAGACTGCAAACAGCTCACCCTCAGTTGCAGGAGTGTGGGCAGGGCTTTCCTCCACGCCCTCGATCTCCACGAGGACTCCCACGATGCACGGTGTTGCCGGCTCACACACCTGGTCAGTCGCGCTCTCGAGATCCTGTTCCCTGTCAGTGGATGGCTCGGGCTCTGCGGCTGCGGTGGGCTCTGGCTCCGTGCGGCGTGATGGTGGCTGGCTGGTCTCTGGGTCGGGAGTGGGACTGGCGAGATCCTCTATCGGGCAGACGGTGAAAGGTGAGCCATTTCTCGCCAGAGTCCACTCCACGAATGTGGCGAAATCCTCCCGAGGACCATCTTCGGGCGACAACGCTCTGCACTTGGAGTTCAGGCTGGTGTTGTAGAAGGTGCAGAGCGCGTCGTCCGGGTAGCTGGTGGCATTAGCTAGTAGAATAAACTGTCTGGTATGGTCCTCGAGAGAACGTCCTTCCTGCTTCAGCAGAAGGATGAGGAATTCGGGACGATAGAGGGGATCCATAGAAACACTACAAAACAAAAAGACTGAGAAAAAACGAAAGCAAAACGGAGGGAAAGACGCAGTTTTCTACTTTCTCTTTTGAAGGTCGGGTCTTCTGTCACGGTTTTACGCTGCCTGAAGGAATACGGAGTCGAGGATAAACGGAATTAGGCTTTTAATATATCCAACACAGGGGATATCCAACATGGAGCACAGAGGTAGACACACGTAAGTAGCAAGTGAAGACCCGACAAACCAGAACAGAAAGGACAAGGCTTAAGTACAAAGGATAATGGGGAAACACAGGTGGATGGAATAACTAAATTAACAGGGACATGGAACACATGAGGAATAGAATAGACACACCTGGGAACTAATTAAACTAAACACGGAAGACAGAAACTGGGTCACTGGGGCAAAAACACTAAATGAGTCCAGGTGTGTGACACTAACGAGTCGTTCGTTGTATTTTTTGAAAAGTGATTTCTGTTAGATAAAAATATCTCCTTTTGAAGTGGACTTTGAGCTTTGTAACTTTGCAGATTTTTTTATCCTCAAACAGCAACATTACAGACTAACTAAAGTTGAAAAAGTGAAAAAGCATAATGGCACTTTAACACAGCAAAACTGCCAAAAATACCATAGAGCCATTATATTCACCATACATCTATACTGACTCACACTATACTTTCTTTTTGTGAATTTACTTGGCTCTTTTGGCTTAGGGCAATAGGCAACCACCTAGGCTCCTAACAACTGAATTGCAACATGCTAACAACAACAGACACAAGCTAGCAACAACATAGCAACAAAAATCTTACTGGTTAGTATTATATTAGCTTTAACATTCAGTTTTACATTTAAATTTTAACTCCAGGAACACAACCCTGCCGAACAGTCAGACAGTGTTACAAACCAATTAATAATCTGTCTGAAAATAATAAAGCTTCTTGGAGAGTGTCTGCACACACAAAGACAAATTCTCAAGCACAGTGCAAAACAGATATCCAGCTTATCCTTAGACATGGCTGCACAATCCTCAGTTCAGACACACATCCGATAGCTGAATAGATGTCAATCCGATAACAGACATGAGGGACAGGAAGAGAGGATAGAAAAAATAGAGGACATTGAGCTGAAGTGCTGCCCTGTCAGTCTTGGCATCTCTGGGTGAGAAGCAGAATAAGAATGAAGGAGAGGGGTTGGGTGAGCGGGAGACATGTTAGCTTGAAGGACCACTCACATCCTGGCATACCTACACCACTGCACTGCCTAGACCCTTTGGCTGTTGTTTAGCCTACCATTTTACCATCTCCAGAGAGAAAATGGGAGGGAACAAGAAATAAAAAAGAGGGTGATAAAGACTGCTTCACTGGAGGCAGCTAGTAGGATTTACATGGCAATACCATGATGCAATGTCCAAAAAACATGGTGGGAAGACAATTGCTTGCCATTTTCATATCCATGAAATTCGCATGGAACTCCAAGATAATTCAAATAATACTACCGTTACCATAATACATACCCAAAAGTCCATGGTAATGACATGGTACTTTTTGTTACCTTTTGGTTAGTGTGAAGCCAGTTGATTGCCATATTTATGTACCATTGTACTCCAATAACGCCATGGTGGTACATTTACAACAAGGTAATATTTACTGGAATATTTATTCAGTTCAGTGCTTTCATTAAAGAACATGTAGCAAATGTATTCTGTCCCTTTAAATAACTTTTTTTTTTAATGTGAAATTCTATAAGTGTTCAAGCTGGAATGCCTTTGTTGGTGCAGCGAAACTCATCTTGTCATTGACAGAAAGGAGACTGCCATGCAGAGAGATGCATTTGAGGGCACACAGTCCACTTTTGTATAACGCTGCCAATCCATTCTCCCTAGTCATGCAGTAATTTGTCACTGGCCATTCGCTCGATAACAAAGTACCCAATAATGTGAGAGTGCCAGGAGACATAGACGATCGACACCCACCCTGAATTCAGGAGACCATGCTATGCTCAGTTATGCTGAATTGCTTGTATTGTCCCCCTACAGATGATGGCCATTCATTGAATTTGACAAATAGTTTGCTTGGGCAAAACCATATGTTGTCAAGCAGCGACCCAGGGTAATGCAGAGGGCAGTCACTGTCAAAGTGATTGATCATGTGGAGTGATGGTGATTGTAGTCTACAAAGGCAAGCTGGAAACACTAAACCCAATTATGAATTACAATTATGAATACCACAATTATGTAATCATTCAAATTGGCAATTAATCGTTCAAAGTCCATTTATGTTATTCTGCATGCTTAAGATGCATTTTATTTCTTTCTACATGTTATCTTAAGGGTTTTTCCTATTATTTTACATTTAGTTTCAGTATAACATTATAATACCATTCATATTTCTACTTTTTTATAATATAAAGAAAAAGAAAAAAATCCGATGTATAGTTGACATTTGAGGCTTAAAGGGTTAGTTCACCCAAAATCGAAAATTATGTCATTAATAACTCACCCTCATGTCGTTCCAAACCCTTAAGACCTCTGTTCATCTTCGGAAAACACAGTTTAAGATATTTTAGATTTAGTCTGAGTGCTTTCTGTCCCTCCATTTAAAATCTATGTACGGTATACTGTCCATGTCCAGATAGATAATAAAAACATCATCAAAGTAGTCCATGTGACATCAGAGGGTCAGTTCGAATTTTTTGAAGCATCGAAAATACATTTTGGTCCAAAAATAGCAAAAACAATAACTTTATTCAGCATTGGCTTCTCTTGCGCGTCTGTTGTGAGAGAGTTCAAAACAAAGCAGTTTAGGATATCCGGTTCGCGAATTAATCATTCGATGTAACTGGATCTTCTTGAACCAGTTCACCAAATTGAACTGAATCGTTTGAAACGGTCCGCATCTCAAATAAGAATTAATCCAAAAATGACTTTAGCTGTTAACTTTTTAATGTGGCTGACACTCCCTCTGAGTTAAAACAAACCAATATCCTGGAGTAATTAATTTACTCAAACAGTACACTGACTGAACTGCTGTGAAGAGAGTACTGAAGATGAACACCGAGCCAAGCCAGATAATGAACAAAAGATTGACTCGTTCTTGAGTCAAGAACCGTTTCTTACGGACGTATCTGATTCGAGAGCCGAGAGCTGATAATACTGCGCATTTGTGATTCAGCATGAAGCAGACTGAAGGGGCGGTCACACTAGACTTTAAACGTGCAAAATTATTTCGGGCGCCGATGCGAATATGGGTGGGAGCAAGATAAAACGGTCTCTCCTCAGTTATCACAACATGGATTAATATGTGCTTGTACTGTGTCTTTTGCGACGGCGTCGAAAGTGTCTTATTATATTGCACTCTCTGTATCTCTCTCTATATAAATATATACGCCCTAAGCAATAAAAAATTATAAAACGTCCTCATTCAAATGTACCATCTGTTCCTGTTTCCACTGACACTGCAAACCATGCAGCTTCTTTTTTTATTTTATTTATATAATCTTTTAAATATGTATTACATAAAAAAGGACGCCTTCATTTCTGTACAGTGAGGCCACTCAGTGACGTATCGATCTTCTACTGGTCCCACAGAATTCGCAGGTCAGAGTTCACCAAACTTGAACTTTGGAACATAGCGAAATGCAAAATTTTTCGCGTGAACTTGCGTTCGCATGCGAATGAATGGAAGTCAATGGAGATAAAAGTGCAGTGTGACCGCCCCATGAAACACAGAGCGTCTGAACCAATCTGGTTCTTTTGGTTATTGATTCTGAACTGATTCTGTGCTAATGTTATGACCGAAGGCTTGAATCAAGGGCAATCATCGCCAATGATGTCATTATGTTGAGAACAAAAGAACCGGTGAACCATTTCCTTCAACCGGTTTATTTAATCGAACTGTCCGAAAGAACCGATTCGCGGAAAAGATCCGGTGATCGGGTGATCCGAAAACCGCTGCAACCAGTTCTTGACTCGAGAACGAGTCAATCTTTTGTTCGTTATCTGGCTCAGCTCGGCGTTCATCTTCAGTTCTCTCTTCACAGCAGTTCAGTCAGTGTACTGTTTGAGTAAATGAATTACAAAAGTTAAAAGCTTAAGTCATTTGTGGATTAATGCTTATTGGAGACGTAAAATGTTTCAAACGATTCAGATCAATTTGGTGAACTGGTTCAAGAAGAACCGGTTAAAGAGCCACACAGATGTGAAATCAAAAATTACCTGTATTGCAGTGTATGATGTAGCTGTCCATCTGTGTAAACAATGTGCAAATAAGTAAACCAAAAAGTACACAATTTATAAAGTTATTGGCTTCTAAAGTAAGGAGTCGACTCTGAATCGCTGAAACGAGTCGTTATAGATTTCAAATCTTTTGCCCATCTCTATGTACGTCACTAGGAGAACTTTGCATAATAATCTCCGTCTACTGTGTTGGGAGAAACGGAACTCTGACCTGCCCCACCCCCCCACACAGACGCTCTGATTGGTGTGAGAGCATCATGTCGAGAAGACCGTTTGTTTTATTTTCAATGCCAAAGAATGAAGATCAGAAGAACCAATGGCTAAAATTCATTTTCACCACAATACCAGAGCAGTACAACAAATCCCTTTTGTTGTGTTCACAACATTTCACTGATGACTGCTTTTCTAATCTCGGTGAGTACAGCGGGATTTTCAAAGCGTTTGGCCATAAAAGAGGGTTCATTACAAACTTTATTTAGAACAACGAGCATCTCCGAATCACAACGCGAAGTATGATTATGAAGTTATGTGTCTGTTTTCTCCCCAGCGTCTTATCAATATGTGTGCTGTCTGCAGCCTTTGTTTGTGCTGATCGTCATGTACAAACACGTCATTAAAATGAAGTATAACTCCGTGAATACTCAACGAAGAGACATAAGAGAGATATCTATAGAAAGCTTGACATGTCTACTTTAAAACTAAACAAGTGCTGCTAAAGCTGATAAAGTAATCCATATGAAAACAACGCGATGTCTGTTTTTCATGTCTCCCTTCGTTATATCCAATGTGACCACGCCCCCGCGCTATTCAGATTCAAACTGAAGCACGCGGCTTGAATACACCCACACAGAAGAAAAAGCAGCGAGGCTGTTTAAGTTTTGTATTTTACTGTTTGCTTTGCGATGAGAGGAATAAGACATAATTCACCCCAAACAGATGCTAACGCATAGTTTACCGTGGAGGTGTGTGTGGAACAACCAATCCAAACTGGTTATGTTAGTTGACCAATCAGAACACAGTATGCTACCGAAAGGTGGGGTTTAAGGAAACTGAATCTTTTGAACAGCTTTGCGCGGACCGTTTGGGGATCTCTTAGAATTGAGGTAATTTTAAAATGATATTTTGACAAAATTACAATGTTTTTTAACCTTGGATGGATTTAAACCTAATGTACAGGACTTATAAACAGTGATAGGAATCTTACTGGCTCTTTAAATCAAATGATTCATTCGCGAACTGGATATGCAGTGCTGTGAATGTGCTCACAACAGACCCGGAAGAGAAGACAATGCTGAATAAAGTCCCGTTGGAACGACATGAGGGTGAGTCATTAATGACATAATTTTCCTTCTTGGGTGAACTAACCTTTTAATACTATAGAAAAGCACTAAAGGTTGTTTTCAGCTTGTTTATTTTCCTAAAAATATTTTTTTTTATTTACCTTTATTTTACCAGGAAATAATCCCATTGAGATTCAGAATCTCTTTTTCAAGGGAATCCTGGCCAAGACGGCAGAATAATAGTTCCATTTTAAAAATACATATACAAACATTTATCAGAAAAATACATTTTGGCAATTTAAACATCATCTCAACATATTCACCAGCAGCACTCAGTAACAGCACATGTGCATTTGGTACTCAAATAGTTCTTTATCCTCATTTTAAAATGTGTCATTGTTGGTAAATAGTCCAATTTTAGCTTATTCTGCAATTTATACCAAGAAAAAGGTGCAAAAACTTTAAAAGCACTTTCACCTAAGACAGTTCGCGTTGGTGGGATATCATACATGATTTGGCCATATGATCTAAGATTACACTTCCTGGTAGTGACTTTTGGAGTCAGAAGAGAACATAAGTAAGGAGGCAGTTTACCAAGTATGGCCTTAAAAAAAAATAAAAAAAAAATAAAAAAAATAATTGATATTAAACATATTGATTTTGGACACTTTCTCTAGAATTCTCTGCATCAACCAGTTAATGTCATAAAATAGCCACTATTACATCACACATACCTTGTATCTGCTGTTGTCATATTCTGTGAAGTCAGAAACGTCGTTAGCATTGAATTAAAAGCTTTATGGAGTCATTTTTCATGTTAAAATGTGACAGTGTATTTGAACTCCTGCGGGATGCACTGTTCTCTGTTCACAACGACAGAGATGATTTATGACACCAGATGGCTTTTCCTCTGTTTGAACTCTGATTAATCTCACCTTCCAGCACTGCTGTAGAATCACATTCATCTCTTATTTTTTTCTATAGCTTTGCAGATAGAAATATCACCCACTTATTGGCGTAGACAGTTGGCATGTTTACATGCTTGGCCTAATAACTCAGCATTGTGCAAGTCCACATGTGTCTTTTTCACAAATTTTAATGGTTACAGACTATAAGGTTATAAATGTGTACACTGTTTGGAACACCTAGAGTTTTGTCCATTACCATGACTTTTCTCTGCATATAAAGATCTTTTTCTGGGTGCTGATGGATTTTTCAGTGTGTGCATGTTGGGATGTAAACTGTGGAAAAATCTTTTATATCTTGACTCAGTTTTGCAAAGCATTTTTCAGGTTTTTAGAATAATATGTATTTGGCAGTCGGCAGTGTGTTGTTTTGCATGAGAGCTGTAAGAAATGTTTTTTTTGGCCCATGGTGCCTGGTGTCTGAGTTGTGGTTAAGGTTGGGTAAGATGCTCCGCCCAATAGGAATTTAGTAAAATTGAATTATAAAATTAGTAAGCAGTTCCAGTGTCTTCATGCCTGTCAATGTAAAAAAAAAAAAAAAAAAATTATATATATATATATATATATATATATATATATATATATATATATATATATATATATATATATATATATATATATATATATATATATATCAACTTATATTATAAGTTATAAGTTAAATATTATATTTTTAATATTATATATTTTTTATTACTTAATAATTTCAGTGACATCTGTTTTGTTATAATATAAGTTGTTGTTGTAGACATGAAAATTATGAAATGTACCACCACTTTTTGCAATGGCAAATGGTCTTCACATTATGAAAATCTTTTGTTCATATCAAGACAACAGGGATATATTCAAGATGAACTGTAGAGTAGAATTACACACACACACACACACACACACACTTCAGCTCACACACACACGCACGCACACACACAAGCACGCACACACACTTCAGCAACAGAGTTTTACTCACTAGATGAGCAAGTTCAGCTTTTTTCAGCTTAGTTAATTAATAGACGGGAGAGTGAATCTTGCCTAAACAGTCAAGAAAATGTCCTTGTCAAATTTCACTCTAAAATCACAAGGAAGTTTTGATTAAAAAAAAAAAAAAGACTATATTCTCTGAAGCCATATACATTATACATTTTGCCTTCATTTATTTTCTGTTATGATACAAATTTACAGGACATGTCCAGAAAATTTGCCAACACTGTATATGACTACATAGCAAAATGAGTTCACGTTATTCTATGACACTGCTGCCTCTCTTGAGCAAAAGCCTCTTACCTATGCACCTATAGGGTGCTTAGGGAGCAATTAGTAGTGTGGCACAGCTCTCCCTACTGCAAATTTCCTCTCTCTTTCTCTGTCTTTCAGCTCACACTGTTAGCAGGGCTAATGGCCAAAATGCCCACAGGCTCACTGGTGTGAGATACATGGCCCTAGAGAGGCAGTCTTGTTATTCTGCCATATTGTTGATTACCCCCTACAGAAGCCTTCTAGCACTATGGTAGATCTGAGAAGCAGTTAGCACATCGCAAGTAGACTACACTTGAGAGGAAGATTTAGATTAACACTTCAGTACTACTGACAAATACAACTTACCTGTTAAAAAAAGATGCATAGGGCATACTTTTTTGATTTTGTGTTCTCTCTGCAAATTGAACCATGACTTTAAAACTGAGGCACATATCGATCAGTCATTTGCTAAACCCCTAATCATAAATAGATTTGTATGTCTTGCTACGAGTTGAAAACCTAGTGAAGCTGGTTCAGGATTCAAAATGAAAATCAGTGATCTGAAAAGAGCTTTGAAAGACCAAATACGTTTTGTAGTTTTTTGGTAGAGCTGTTTCCTCTGTTTCAGTTAAACCAAAAATATCTTTAGAATTCTAAAATAAAAGAGTACTTCAAAATAGTTTTTTTTTTCTTCTCTCAGCAGCTCTTTTTTCTTTTGCCTTAAACATTCTGATGGCTTCTCCGATTAAATAGTGTTTGTCTTTTAGATTGTTCTTTGTCCCCTTCAATTTGGGTATCTCCGAAGAGACCCAGCCTAATTGGCACATAGTAAGATACAGTAATTGGAGCTGAACATGGCATTTCTGTCCTACCCCGAGGAGAATTATTTAATTTGTGTCACTTCTCCTTTAATGAAATGGAAAGAGATTTCTAGCCGTCTAGAGAGCCACATTGCCAAACAGTGTTTCTGTGTTAATAGTTGTCGAGATTTTTTTTTGCCATTTTCAAGAACATTTGTTATGAATATTAATTATTCAGGTCAATCAGGCCATAATTAGATTGAACAATTAGCTTCATGGACCAAAGCAGAGTTTTGATTTGGGAAAAAAAAAGTAGGAAATATGACAATATTTTATCATTTAATAAATTATTTTAATATGTGAATTAATCTGCATAAATATATTGGTCAACCACTTGTAAACAGTTTTACAACACTTGCCCCGCCCCTTTGCTCCTACTTATTGGTCAAGGCACAATATTTTTTATTATGTTCTAGTAAGTGAGAAATAATTGCATAAATTTGGTCAGCCACTGTAGAGCTAGCATCATTATAACGTCAGAAATGGTGAATGTGTTTTACAGGATTCATATGTTTTTCGGAGAAGCCCAAGTTGCTTGAAGTCCAGTGTTAATTTCCCACAGTCTGTGATGATTTTGGGTGCAATGTCATCTGCTGGTGTTGGTTCATTGTAGGGCTGCAACTAACGATTATTTTAATAATCGATTAATCGGTCGATTCTTTTTACGATTAATCAGCTTCTGTACTTATATTTTAGTTTTGCCAATTTTTTTCTCCAAGTAAATTATTAACAAAGGGTCTTTATCATTCAACAGAGACTTTTTGGAGATTTCATATCCTCATCAAAAGCTTACCTGGAGTTGTGTTTTATTATGTGTTAGTAATCCTTTGTCGAACTCTTCTGCAATCAAAACACTGACCCATACGTACTCTAGCAAATTTCACAAGGAGATTTCAAATAATGTTTTCACCATGGCAGTCTTTAGGGCTCTTAAAGAAGTTTAACATCCCGAACAAAGCTTATTAAGGAATCTTTCAGAACATATTTTCACGAAGAATAAGAATAAAACAGAATAAAACTGAAGTAAATTGCATTTTTTTTTTCTGTAAACACACAGCTTATACATGGGAAACAGCTTTATAGCTTTTGCTGTGAAATTGTAAACAATCCTTCGAATAAAGTGCCAATTGCATGAAACCTGAATGGAACTCACATTTTGAAGTAAAATCCATCACAAGGTTGTCCAAAAAAAAAAAAAAAAAAAAAAAAAAAAAATGGACAATCAAAAAACCTGCTGTGTGAAAAAGAGCAGTGAATTCTTAGAAAAAAAGTGCATTTCAAATAGATTTAAACATTTACCTCTCTCATTCAGTCATAATTAGGTTGCAAGACTGAATTATGAACTGGTAAACGACAAACTGATCACAGAACGTGTTTGTAAAGCTTTAAATGTTTATTGTTAAAAAACAATGTAATCAGCTTTTATGACTAAACATTTGCAAACAAAAGTACACGAAAAGCCATTTCCTCTGAAATATTGTTCACAAATCTGTCTAAATCTGTGTTTATAAGCAATTCTCCTTTGCGAGATAATCCATCCACCATCCACCAATTTTTGGGTTCTGGGGGGGTCCGAAAACCAGACAGTATTAGGTGTGACCACCATTTGCCTCACGCAGTGCAACACATCTCCTTCACATAGAGTTGATCAGGTTGTCGATTGTGGCCTGTGGATTGTTTGTCCACTCCTCTTCAATGGCTGTGCAAAGTTGCTGGATATTGTCAGGAACTGGAACACGCTGTCGTATACACTGATACAGAGCATCCCAAACATGCTCAATGGGTGACATGTCTGGTTAGAATGCTGGCCATGCAAGAACTGTTCAGCTTCTAGGAATTGTGTACAGGTCTTTGCAACATGGGGCTGTGCATTATCATGCTGCAACATGAGGTGATGGTCGTGGATGAATGGCACAACAATGGGTCTCAGGATCTCATCACGGTATCTCTGTACATTTAAAATGCCATCAATAAAATGCACCTGTGTTCGTTGTCCATAACAAACGCCTTGTCATACTATAACCCCACCGCCACCACGGGCCACTCGATCCACAACACTGACATCAGCAAACCGCTCACCCACATGATGCCATACATGTTTTATATAACGTTGTTTGTTTGACTGACTCTATATTATTCTGATAGGTGCGTGAGGCACCTTCGTAATTTTTCATCATACAGATCATTTGAAACTGAAGTGTGTTGACTTATTTTAGAATGAGCATTTGTCATCTTGGTTTTGTTTCTGTGAAATATTTGTAGAGCACTGCACCACACATAAATTAAACTCGATAGCATATACTCAGTCTTTCCCTCTTGTTTTGTTAATCTTTTAATTAAGTTAAATATATTTTGCGTATTCATTCTTTTTATATATCGACTGACTATAATTTAATAAAAAAACAAACAGCTTTTCTTAATTTTAGTTAAACTTCATTTCTGTTGCTTGTCCGCATTTGTATGCCACATTCGTTCTCTCCTCTGACCTTGAAGCTCCCGCGGTTAGTGTTTATGGCACCAGTCCCGGTGTTTTTCTTCAGTTACTCATGCTATTTCTTGATGTTGAGAGTTCAGTGTCACACAAAGATTGCACTTGACCATGCCTTCTTGTCATTTTCTCTGCTGAATTGAAAATAACAGGATTGTGTCCATGTCACTGATGTAAAATATGTCTGTGCAGTTATATCAACCATGGAATTCCAGCAGCAGGAAATAGACAAACTATTTTACTCAGGGATTTATTTCTCTGGTGCCGTTTGGTAAATTCACCTATTAATTTTGATTTAAAATGTTGTTGTAAAGTGCGTTATTGAGATTGTAACGAGTATTATATTCCCCAATTTGTATTAGTAATGTGTTATATTACTGCGTTAAATGAAAAAGTAATATACTACTGTAATGTGGTTACTTTTGCAATGCATTACTCCAAACACTGATAGTGAGAGAGAGAGAGAGCGACAGATAGATAGATAGATAGATAGATAGATAGATAGATAGATTTTTAATTACATAGATCAGTTTTTATTGTTAACTTTCAGAATTGAATATATACAGTATACTTTTTACCTGTCCGCCATCTTGTATTTAATTTATGCACTGGCATTCTGGCTTGCCTTCTCTGTGAAGGATATGTGATTTTTCCTTTACATTTCTAAAACAAGCTATCTGCTGTCTAGCTTATGGAACGACATTCGCATTCAGGTATCCTTAAGTTCCCTTTCAGTCGGTCACTCTCGACGCCACGTCGGATGACCGACGAATATGGGATATCGCTTCGATAGACCAATCTACTTCGAGTGTAAACTAAACGAGCCAATGCACATTGGCATGCAATTATTGCATCCAGCTGCCGCTGATCACTGCGTGAGTATAAGAGGGCAGCAGGTGCAATGCATACCAGCTTTTCGCTTCGGAGCCGAGCGTTAGTATCGCTCTGCTCAACTGTGTCTGCTGTGAACTACGAGTTCAGCACGCTCTCGGAAGCTTCGTGTGTTGGCGAGACGGCGCTTCAGCGGCGGTCGTTCCTGTGTCGAGTGGATTGCACACTTCAGGTTGCACTACCCCTGTCGTGTTGCAAGCGGCCAATTCCCCTGTGCGCCTCAGCACTAAAAGAGCATTTCCTAAAAGAGCAAATTTCTCTAAAAGAGCTTCACGGGTGCGTCTTTATAAAGACGACGGATCGTCCTTATAAGGATGCCGTTTCACCCGTGCGTTTCTGGGTGCGGTCGTTACCTGGCAACGGGTGATGGTCACGATCGCTGCCTCACGTGTCTGGGCATCGAGCACGCTGAGGTGGCTTTCGTGGATGAGTCATGTTCTCACTGCGGGAATATGACCATCTCGGAGCTGCAAACCAGGCTCCGCTACCTTCAGGGGCTACCTTGCCGCGGCCGCGATCTGGGACTCGTTCTGGCGGCCGACAGACGAGAACCACTTCCGGCAGTAGCGCGAGTGGTTTGAGGGTCACAGTGGTGGCAAACCCCGCAGGGAACCAACCCTCTGGGGACCACCACTCCTCTAGCACCTCCGATCCAGTGGAGCAACCCACGGAACGCACTGGGCCCTCTTCAAGGAGCGTACCAGCGGTATCCAGTGGGACTCCCCCCGACCAGATGTCGATCTCAGCATCGGAGGGAGAGCTGTCGGATCACGGTTCGGCTGCGCTACAGTCCTCTGGGATGGTGACAAAGCCTGATTCGGATTCCGAAGTGGCAGCTATGCTTTCCCGGGCCGCCGAGAGGGTAGGGCTCGAGTGGAATCCCCCACCGCGTCCCGAGCCCTCACGGCTGGATGATTGGTTTCTCGGGGTGGTGCGCGCTGGTTCTCAGCGCCCCACCCCAGTGCCTTTCTTTCCGGAAGTGCATGACGAGCTCACCAAGTCATGGATGGCACCTTTTACTGCCAGAAACCAGCCGGTGGGCTCCTCCTCCCTCACCACCCTCGAGGGCGGTGCAGTGAAGGGGTATTCAGGAATCCCGTCGGTGGAGCGGGCGGTAGCGATGCAATTGTGTCCTAAGTCCGCCGCCTCCTGGCGTGGAGACCCGGTGCTCCCTTCCCGGGCCTGTAGGCACTTGTCTGGTCTGATGTGGCTTGCGGGGAAGCTGCTTCCTCCTTACACGCTATGGCGTTACTGCAGGTGCACAAGGCTAAGGCACTGAAAGACCTGCATGAGGGTGGTCACGATCCAGCGCTTCTGGAAGAGCTCCGAACCGCCACTGACCTTGCGCTTCGAGCGACGAAGGTCACCGCGCGTTCGCTGGGTCGTGCGATGTCCACATTAGTGGTCCAGGAGCGCCATCTGTGGCTGGGTCTGGCAGACATGAGGGACACTGACAAGGTTCAGTTTCTCAATGCCATTGTGTCCCAGACCGGCCTCTTCGGCGACGCAGTCGAGATCTTGGCCCAGCAAGTCTCGGCTGCCCAGAAGCAGACTGAGGCGATCCGACACATCCTGCCCCGGCGGGCAGCTGCTGCTATTTCCACCCACCCGCCGGCTGCAGTGCCCAGCCTGCTCGTCGCCGAGGGCAGCCCCCTGCATCCGCCCCTGTTTACGCGTCGCATCTGCAGCAGCCTCCAAGTGGTGCCATTGAGCTGGGCGTAGGCAGGCTGCCCCTCCCGTCCTGGCCCCCGTCAAACTTGGCGGTGAGCAGAAGAGCAAGAGGCCCTGGGACGGGTGACCCAGAGAGAGGTAGCTGCTTTCTGGGGGATGGTGAAGGCACCTCTCCCTCCCCTGGAGGAGGGCCAGGCGGAGAATCTGGAAATCTCGACAGGAGAGTAGTTTCCTCCCTCTCTGGGTCCCAGGAGGGCATGGAGAGTTGCGGACGGCCAAGCACCGGACCTCACTCATCCTCCTCCTTCGCCAGATGGCAGCAGATGGCGGTTCGAGAGCGTCAACAAAGGCCCTACTCACGCACCCTCTGCCAACCTGTGGAACCAGGTGAGCCCTGCACCCCACACTCGCACCACACTCCGGCCTGCTCACAAGCCGCCCGAGTTGGGTCCCTGTGTTCCACCACGCTGTCCCACTGCGGGTATGGCTGTGGTTCCGCTGGTCCCGCTTGTACGGTTCTTAGGCGCCTGGTCAGCGCTACCCATCCCGTCTTGCTGGCTTCTGCGAACCATCAGCCTCGGCTATGCGATTCAGATCGCCCGGCTTCCCCCCAAGCTCTGTGGTGTCCGCTACACTACAGTGAAAGCGTCCGATGCCCCTGTCTTGCGGAAGGAGATTGCAGTCCTACTGGCGAAGGCCGCGATAGAGCCGGTCCCTCCAGCCGATATGAGGATGGGGCTCTACAGCCCGTACCTCATTGTACCCAAGAAAAGCGGTGGGTTACGACCGATCTTGGTTCTGCGAGTTTTGAATCAGGCCCTCCATCGGCTACAGTTCAAAATGTTGACACAGAAACGCATTTTCAGGTGCGTCCGTCCCCAAGATTGGTTTGCAGCGATCGACCTGAAGGACGTGTACTTTCATGTGTCCATACTTCCGCGCCACAGACCTTTTCTGCGGTTTGCGTTCGAAGGACTAGCATATCAGTACAAGGTCCTGCCCTTCCGGCTGTCCCAGTCTCCCTGTGTCTTCACGGAAGTCACGGAGGCAGCTCTTGTTCCTCTCAGAGAGCAGAGTGTTCGCATTTTCAACTACTTAGACGATTGGCTGATACTAGCACAGTCTCGAGATCAGTTGTGCGAGCACAGGGATGTGGTGCTCTGGCACCTGAGCCTTTTGGGCCTTCAGGTCAGCTGGGAAGAGAGCAAACTCTCACCATTGCAGAGGATCTCTTTTCTCGGTATGGAGTTGGATTCGGTCGAACAGACAGCACGCCTCACAGAGGAACGTGCGCGGTCGGTGCTAGCCTGCTTGAATACGTTCAAGAGCAGGACAGCGGTCCCACTGAAACTCTTTCAGAGGCTCCTGGGGCATATGGTGGCCACAGCGGCACTTACACCACTCGGCCTATTACATATGAGACCGCTCCAGCACTGGCTTTATGGCCGAGTCCTGAGGTGGGCGTGGAAGCGCGGCACTCACCGGGTCCAAGTTACACCGGCCTGTCGCCAAACCCTCACTCTGTGGTCAGATCTGACATTCCTTTGGGCAGGGGTGCCCCTAGAGCAGATCTCCAGGCATGCTGTGGTTTACACGCATGCCTCCACCACTGCCGGGGGGGCCACGTACAACGGGCATGCAGTCTCAGGGGTTTGGACGGGCCCGAAGCTGCAGTGGCACATCAATTGCCTTGAGTTGTTAGCAACGCACCTTGCCTTGAACCGTCTCAAAGGTTTCTTACGAGGCAAGCCGGTGCTGGTCCGATTGGACAACACTGCGACTGTTGCGTACATCAACCGCCAAGGTGGTCTGCGCTCTCGTCGCATCTCGCAACTCGCCCGCCACCTCCTCCTTTGGAGTCAGAAGGCTCTGAGGTCACTTCGTGCCGTTCACATTCCAGGCCTGCTCAGTCGTACAGCCGACGAGCTGTCTTGAGCAATGCTCCCGGGAGAATGGCGACTCCATCCCCTGACGGTCCAGCTGATTTGGAGGCAGTTCAGAGCCACTCAGGTAGACCTGTTTGCTGCTCCAGAGACCTCTCACTGCCAGGTTTTCTACTCCCTGACCGAGGGAACTCTCGGCACGGACGCACTGGCACACAGCTGGTCGCGGGGCCTACGCAGGTATGCGTTTCCCCCAGTGAGCCTTCTCGCACAGACATTGTGCAAAGTCCGGGAGGACGAGGAGCAAGTCTTGCTAGTAGTGCCATATTGGCCTACTCGGACCTGGTTCCCCAAACTAGTGCTCCTCTTGACAGCCCCTCCTTGGCCAGTTCCTCTGAGGAGGGATTTACTGACTCAGAGATGGGGCACCATTTGGCACCCCCGTCCAGACCTTTGGAAACTCCATGTTTGGTCCCTGGACGGGATGCGGAGGTTCTAGGTGACCTACCCCAAGAGGTAGTTAACACCATCACTTCGGCAAGAGCACCGTCTACGAGACACGCCTATGCCTTGAAGTGGAACCTGTTCGTTGAGTGGTGTTCTTCTCGCCGAGAAGACCCCCGAAGATGCCCGATTGCGGTCGTGCTATCCTTTCTGCAGCAAGGGTTGGAGCGAAGGCTGTCTCCCTCCACCCTCAAAGTCCAGGTTGCCGATATTGCTGCGTACCATGACCCTGTGAATGGGAAGTCTTGGGTAAACATGACCTCATCATCAGGTTCCTTAGAGGGACCAGGAGGTTAAATCCATCCCGGCCCCCCTGTATACCCTCTTGGGACCTGTCTCTAGTGCTTAAATCACTACAGCAGGCCCCATTCGAGCCTTTGCATTCAGTTGAGCTAAAGTTTCTTTCATTGAAAACTGTGCTCCTGCTTGCACTGGCCTCCATCAAGAGGGTAGGGGACCTTCATGCATTCTCGGTCGACGATTCGTGCCTAGAGTTCGGGCCGGCTGACTCCCAGGTAATCCTGAGGCCCCGGCCTGGCTACGTGCCCAAGGTTCCCACTACACCCTTCAAAGACCAAGTGGTGAACCTGCAAGCGCTGCCCCTGGAGGAGGCAGACCCAGCCCTGGCTTTGCTTTGTCCTGTTCGAGCATTAAGGTGCTACGTGGACCGGACGCAAAGCTTCAGGACCTCAGACCAGCTCTTTGTCTGTTACGGAGGCCGGCAGAAGGGGAATGCCGTCTCTAAGCAGAGGATGGCCCACTGGATTGCGGATGCCATAACCCTGGCTTATCAGGCTCAGGATGTGCCCTGCCCGTTTAGGTTGCGAGCTCACTCAACTAGAGGTGTTGCATCCTCCTGGGCGCTGGCTCGTGTCGCCTCGCTGACAGATATTTGTAGAGCTGCGGGCTGGGCGACCCCTAACACGTTCGCTAGGTTCTATAGCCTTCGTGTAGAGCCGGTATCCTCCTGTGTTCTCACCTCAAACGGGTAGTGGCACTGAGAGGCCCCGGTTAGTGTCGGCTTGCTAAAACTGCTCCAGAGTGTCCGTACTGTAGACCATGTTGAGATCCTCCATCCCCTAGGCAGCTGGACGCAGCGGAACGTCCGGCGCCAGGCCTTCATAATGAATCCGTGAGAACCATGGAAGGCTGGGCTCCATATTGAGACCTAAGCGGTACTCGTATGTGTATAGTCCACGGTATAGCCTTAGAGCCCGTGTTTCCCCGGCAGACTTCTGCCTTCCCAAGAGGGTTTTAATCACCTCAGATTTCTCCGTATACTCCTAAACGGATGCTATATGTGTATTGGCCTCCGAGACCTCCTTCGGGAAGGATGGGGCTTCCGCAGCGTCCCGGCTCCAGGCGGACCGGGTACGTTTTCCCAGTGTTATCCAATCTCACCCAGTGAGGTAGTGCTTTGACAATGGTGAGTGGAGCTACTTGTTCTGAGCCCCGGCCTACACCTAATAGGGGCGCAGGCGGCTCGCACAGGGCACTGGAAGGGATAGGGATCCCATATTCGTCGGTCATCCGACGTGGCGTCGAGAGTGACCGACTGAAAGGGAACGTCTCGGTTACGTATGGTAACCCTGTTCCCTGAAGGAGGGAACGGAGACGCCACGTCCCGTCGCCATGGTTGCTGTACCGCCACTGAGCTGCCGGGTTCCCGGCTCGGCTCCTCAGCGAAAAACTGGTATGCATTGCACCTGCTGCCCTCTTATACTCACGCAGTGATCAGCGGCAGCTGGATGCAATAATTGCATGCCAATGTGCATTGGCTCGTTTAGTTTACACTCGAAGTAGATTGGTCTATCGAAGCGATATCCCATATTCGTCGGTCATCCGACGTGGCGTCTCCGTTCCCTCCTTCAGGGAACGAGGGTTACCATACGTAACCGAGACGATGCTGCCTTAGGAAATGAACTGAGTGAGGCCATATTAACTTATGAGGGAACAGACTGGCATTGACACTTAACAAATACTAAATAAACACCCTTGTCTTTTCTGTTCCTTTGTCTAATGTGGTACTGTGATTTCCCTCAGCCTCTCCTCAGTGTTTCACCACTGTATGTCTGTAGTAAGTGTGTCTGTAGTAAGTGCTTAGGAACAGATGAAGCTTAAGATTACAAATCCCACAAGGTTTTTTCAGTTAATCTTAGACACTCTGAAATTCTGGGCGGGAGGAGAGGGTCATTTGGAAAACAGATGTCTGAGATATTATTTATCTATTAAAAATAAAAGCTAGATATCTTTTTCTAATGGTCTGTGGTTAGTCTTGGCACTCATCTCATAACAAAGTTGCTCTGAGAAAATGAGTCTTCCGCCATCTGAAGCTCAGGGATGCATTGATTTACTTATTGACTGACATCACACTGCTTTGTGAGAACCATTGTTATGCAGCAAGAGTAGATGAAACTGAGAATCTCAGAACCCCTGAAGAAACTGTGACGGATGGGCTGCTCACACATATGGAGTGGAAAGTGGTCTGGCTGTGTTTGTAGCCAATTGTTGCAGTTGCGGAGGCAGCAAGACAATGCTAGGGACACAGCAGTCTCATTGGACCACAGTATTACAGAATACTCATAATGAAAGCACAGGGATGCTAAGATAGATTCCTTTTATGTTGTTTTGTTTTTATGCAAAAAAAAAAAAAGACAATTGAGAATTTTATTTATACTAAACTGCATCGACATTGGGGAAAAAGTGGCATTGTCCAGCTCAAGTCTTATAGTCTTTAGATTTTGACCTTGGTCACATATTGAAAGTGCCTTTTAACGCCACTCACTGGACATTTTAGTTTGAAACTGCCGTGATTTGCGCAGTAAGATATTAGGCAATATTAGTGTTGCAGAAACATAGCCCCAGGCACATATTTCCAAAGAGCTGAGATTTATTGTCACTATATGGTTAGAAAAGGTGAATTTAATTTAAAGGATTCATAGGTTATATCCCCTAAAATAGGTGTCCTTAATTGTATTTAATAAGTGTAGTGTACGCAAAATGTTTTAAAAGTATATTTTTAAAAAAAGTCTTAGGGTTATGTAAATAATCCGGTTCCTTGAGATGGGAATGAGTCACGGGTGGCCAACATAGGTCCTGGAAAGCCACAGAGTTCAGCTCCAACTCAATAAAATGCACATGAACAAGCTAATCAAGGTCTAAGGATTCCTAGAAAGCTACAGGACTGTGGCTCTCCAGGACATGTATTTGAATGTACATTGCGCTCAATCCATTTATTTTTGAGCCTTTCTTGCGGTCGCTTGCCAGGTGGGCTGAGGCGGGAGGCAGTCTTGGCTACCGAGTCATCATGGCTCCGCATGACAAGCGCTGTCAGCCCGTGTTTTAAATAATTTGAACGTTATGGAGTCATTATGTGAGCTGAATACAGGTTCCTCTATTACCTTGACACCTTGATGTAAAGATTTGGGAAGAGCGGAATGACTCACTGGAGGGGTGTTATGACCCATGATTATTCGTCCATTGAGTGTTCCCAAAGCGAACTTGCGGTTTCTCACATGACCAAGCTAAACTCAGTGTGGATTTGGCACAATTCATAACCTCCTCGTATGCATGGCTGACCAAGGAAGCAAATTGATATTTTCATATTTTCATGTCACACCCTCCCAATAGATATAGATCTTCAGAGCACAACACAGCTCTTCAGAGCTAGACGCAGCCAGCACCATGTAATTCCCATGATCGAAGCAGCCATGTTGCCTCTGCGGACACACAGTCTGAATATGTGGGGTGCAGATGTTTGACCACTGTCTCTCAAGAAGAGGGCCAAGTGGGAATGGAGATTCTTCACTGCAAACTTGTCACAGATCGTGTGCATCATCCATACACAGTATCACAACTCCCTCGAAACATAACTGTACTTGGAAATGATATAATATTCATTAAATAAATAGGTTACTTGAAGGGATAGTTCACCCAGTGTGGTGGACCTTGATATGGTGGACCTCAATGACCGGAAGTACCTGGTAGTAAGGTTCACTTGAGAAAAAAGTAAAATTTGTGGTATCCAAGAGGAGACCAATTTGTTCATTCAGCATAAAACTGGTATGCATTGCACCTGCTGCCCTCTTATACTCACGCAGTGATCAGCGGCAGCTGGATGCAATAATTGCATGCCAATGTGCATTGGCTCGTTTAGTTTACACTCGAAGTAGATTGGTCTATCGAAGCGATATCCCATATTCGTCGGTCATCCGACGTGGCGTCTCCGTTCCCTCCTTCAGGGAACGAGGGTTACCATACGTAACCGAGACGATGCTGCCTTAGGAAATGAAGTGAGTGAGGCCATATTAACTTATGAGGGAACAGACTGGCATTGACACTTAACAAATACTAAATAAACACCCTTGTCTTTTCTGTTCCTTTGTCTAATGTGTTACTGTGATTTCCCTCAGCCTCTCCTCAGTGTTTCACCACTGTATGTCTGTAGTAAGTGTGTCTGTAGTAAGTGCTTAGGAACAGATGAAGCTTAAGATTACAAATCCCACAAGGTTTTTTTCAGTTAATCTTAGACACTCTGAAATTCTGGGCGGGAGGAGAGGGTCATTTGGAAAACAGATGTCTGAGATATTATTTATCTATTAAAAATAAAAGCTAGATATCTTTTTTTAATGGTCTGTGGTTAGTCTTGGCACTCATCTCATAACAAAGTTGCTCTGAGAAAATGAGTCTTCCGCCATCTGAAGCTCAGGGATGCATTGATTTACTTATTGACTGACATCACACTGCTTTGTGAGAACCATTGTTATGCAGCAAGAGTAGATGAAACTGAGAATCTCAGAACCCCTGAGGAAACTGTGACGGATGGGCTGCTCACACATATGGAGTGGAAAGTGGTCTGGCTGTGTTTGTAGCCAATTGTTGCAGTTGCGGAGGCAGCAGGACAATGCTAGGGACACAGCAGTCTCATTGGACCACAGTATTACAGAATACTCATAATGAAAGCACAGGGATGCTAAGATAGATTCCTTTTATGTTGTTTTGTTTTTATGCAAAAAAAAAAAAAAAGACAATTGAGAATTTTATTTATACTAAACTGCATCGACATTGGGGAAAAAGTGGCATTGTCCAGCTCAAGTCTTATAGTCTTTAGATTTTGACCTTGGTCACATATTGAAAGTGCCTTTTAACGCCACTCACTGGACATTTTAGTTTGAAACTGCCGTGATTTGCGCAGTAAGATATTAGGCAATATTAGTGTTGCAGAAACATAGCCCCAGGCACATACAGTATTGTTCAAAATAATAGCAGTACAATGTGACTAACCAGAATAATCAAGGTTTTTCGTATTTTTTTTATTGCTACGTGGCAAACAAGTTACCAGTAGGTTCAGTAGATTGTCAGAAAACAAATGAGACCCAGCATTCATGATATGCACGCTCTTAAGGCTGTGCAATTGGGCAATTAGTTGAATTAGTTGAAAGGGGTGTGTTCAAAAAAATAGCAGTGTGGCATTCAACCACTGAGGTCATCAATTTTGTGAAGAAACAGGTGTGAATCAGGTGGCCCCTATTTAAGGATGAAGCCAACACTTGTTGAACATGCATTTGAAAGCTGAGGAAAATGGGTCGTTCAAGACATTGTTCAGAAGAACAGCGTACTTTGATTAAAAAGTTGATTAGAGAGGGGAAAACCTATAAAGAGGTGCAAAAAATGATAGGCTGTTCAGCTAAAATGATCTCCAATGCCTTAAAATGGAGAGCAAAACCAGAGAGACGTGGAAGAAAACGGAAGACAACCATCAAAATGGATAGAAGAATAACCAGAATGGCAAAGGCTCAGCCAATGATCACCTCCAGGATGACCAAAGACAGTCTGGAGTTACCTGTAAGTACTGTGACAGTTAGAAGACGTCTGTGTGAAGCTAATCTATTTTCAAGAAACCCCCGCAAAGTCCCTCTGTTAAAAAAAAGGCATGTGCAGAAGAGGTTACAATTTGCCAAAGAACACATCAACTGGCCTAAAGAGAAATGGAGGAACATTTTGTGGACTGATGAGAGTAAAATTGTTCTTTTTGGGTCCAAGGGCCACAGGCAGTTTGTGAGACGACCCCCAAACTCTGAATTCAAGCCACAGTACACAGTGAAGACAGTGAAGCATGGAGGTGCAAGCATCATGATATGGGCATGTTTCTCCTACTATGGTGTTGGGCCTATTTATCGCATACCAGGGATCATGGATCAGTTTGCATATGTTAAAATACTTGAAGAGGTCATGTTGCCCTATGCTGAAGAGGACATGCCCTTGAAATGGTTGTTTCAACAAGACAATGACCCAAAACACACTAGTAAACGGGCAAAGTCTTGGTTCCAAACCAACAAAATTAATGTTATGGAGTGGCCAGCCCAATCTCCAGACCTTAATCCAATTGAGAACTTGTGGGGTGATATCAAAAATGCTGTTTCTGAAGCAAAACCAAGAAATGTGAATGAATTGTGGAATGTTGTTAAAGAATCATGGAGTGGAATAACAGCTGAGAGGTGCCACAAGTTGGTTGACTCCATGCCACACAGATGTCAAGCAGTTTTAAAAAACTGTGGTCATACAACTAAATATTAGTTTAGTGATTCACAGGATTGCTAAATCCCAGAAAAAAAAAATGTTTGTACAAAATAGTTTTGAGTTTGTACAATCAAAGGTAGACACTGCTATTTTTTTGAACACACCCCTTTCAACTAATTGCCCAACTGCACAGCCTTAAGAGCGTGCATATCATGAATGCTGGGTCTTGTTTGTTTTCTGACAATCTACTGAACCTACTGGTAACTTGTTTGCCACGTAGCAATAAAAAATATACTAAAAACCTTGATTATTCTGGTTAGTCACATTGTACTGCTATTATTTTGAACAATACTGTATTTCCAAAGAGCTGAGATTTATTGTCACTATATGGTTAGAAAAGGTGAATTTAATTTAAAGGATTCATAGGTTATATCCCCTAAAATAGGTGTCCTTAATTGTATTTAATAAGTGTAGTGTACGCAAAATGTTTTAAAAGTATATTTTTAAAAAAAGTCTTAGGGTTATGTAAATAATCCGGTTCCTTGAGATGGGAATGAGTCACGGGTGGCCAACATAGGTCCTGGAAAGCCACAGAGTTCAGCTCCAACTCAATAAAATGCACATGAACAAGCTAATCAAGGTCTAAGGATTCCTAGAAAGCTACAGGACTGTGGCTCTCCAGGACATGTATTTGAATGGACATTGCGCTCAATCCATTTATTTTTGAGCCTTTCTTGCGGTCGCTTGCCAGGTGGGCTGAGGCGGGAGGCAGTCTTGGCTACCGAGTCATCATGGCTCCGCATGACAAGCGCTGTCAGCCCGTGTTTTAAATAATTTGAACGTTATGGAGTCATTATGTGAGCTGAATACAGGTTCCTCTATTACCTTGACACCTTGATGTAAAGATTTGGGAAGAGCGGAATGACTCACTGGAGGGGTGTTATGACCCATGATGATTCGTCCATTGAGTGTTCCCAAAGCGAACTTGCGGTTTCTCACATGACCAAGCTAAACTCAGTGTGGATTTGGCACAATTCATAACCTCCTCGTATGCATGGCTGACCAAGGAAGCAAATTGATATTTTCATATTTTCATGTCACACCCTCCCAATAGATATAGATCTTCAGAGCACAACACAGCTCTTCAGAGCTAGACGCAGCCAGCACCATGTAATTCCCATGATCGAAGCAGCCATGTTGCCTCTGCGGACACACAGTCTGAATATGTGGGGTGCAGATGTTTGACCACTGTCTCTCAAGAAGAGGGCCAAGTGGGAATGGAGATTCTTCACTGCAAACTTGTCACAGATCGTGTGCATCATCCATACACAGTATCACAACTCCCTCGAAACATAACTGTACTTGGAAATGATATAATATTCATTAAATAAATAGGTTACTTGAAGGGATAGTTCACCCAGTGTGGTGGACCTTGATATGGTGGACTTCAATGACCGGAAGTACCTGGTAGTAAGGTTCACTTGAGAAAAAAGTAAAATTTGTGGTATCCAAGAGGAGACCAATTTGTTCATTCAGCATAATGTGGTTGCATTAAAAAACATGTTCCAGATCTGTCTCTTCCATTTAAATAAAATAAAATGAATTTTTAACTAAGAAAGTTGAGCAGGAGTTTAAAAGCCTGGATATACCGGGGGTACACACACACACACACACACACACACACACATATATATAGTAGGAGTTCACTTGAGTTCATCTGAACTCTTTCAGCTCTGCAATAAACATGTCTTTTATGACATTATTTATTTAATCTCTTTATATACAGCCATGCTTTATTTAGTTAGCAAAGCTGGGAAACAAGTACCAGACATATTATAATCTGAAAAAAAGAAAAAATTCTGTCCTGGTCCTGCGTATCGGAATACAGTGCCTGATAGACAAGAAGTAAATTAAATTAAATTATGGTTATTATAAATGCATCTTTGGGGAACAATCAAAAGCGTTACCAAGGTTCTAACTAGGAGAGACACTTTCAAACATGGAGTCTAAGAAGATGGCACATGGTGACCTGAACTGCAGAACATTCAGGTGGGAGAAAGCCATGCAGTATTTATAAAAAATCAGTGGAGAGGCATGGGGAATGTTATATAAGCATGATGAGAAAACAATAGAGTGGAGAAACAGGAGTATGAAAGTGGACAGACTCAACTGAAAAAAAAAAAAAAATTAAAATGCAACAGCACATCTTTGTAGTGTTCTTGATGTCTGGAGAGAAAAAAGACATCTCTTTTTTTTTTTTTTTTTTTTGACGGTGCATGATATCAGGTTTTTGGGGCATGTAACATGGTGCTATCGCAGCATGCTTCAAAGTTAATTGGATTATAGTGTATACCATAGGAACATCAACCAACATGGTATTTTTAAAGTGTGTGGTTTCTGTGTCATTATAGTATGAACTAAGTTAAATTAAGTAAGCAATTTTTTCCTCCCTGAAACTCTCTCTTTTTCCGGGCGTTAGTCCCGCAGTGCAGGTTCTGGCAATTGGCACAATATTCGCCACTTGGTTTGGTCTGAGGCATCGTCGGGGACAATGCCGCAGGTCCACATGTTTGCATGTCATTCCGAATGTGCTTCATCCATTTCTTTTTGGGCCTTCCTTGCGGTCGCTTGCCTGGCGGGCTGAGGCAGGAAGCAGTCTTGGCCACCGAGTCATCATGGCTCCACATGACATGGCTGTACCATCACAGGTGCTCTGTAATTGGGTATGCTCTGTAATTGGGGCGATGCCAATGGCCTGTCTGAATTCCTCGTTCTGCACATGGTCGAGCAGGGTCAAGCCGAACGCCCATCGCTATGGCGTGCATAGTGTTTTCGTGCTTTGCTGTAGCAGGCCAGCATGCAATGGGGCACATGACCATTTTGTATATCTTCGACTTCAGGTGGATCGGCATCTTCCTTTCTCAAAGCAAACCCATCACTCGCCGCCGTTTGAGCCACACAGCATTCACCTGTGCTCGTGCATCAGGCAGTGAGTCGCAATCTGTGAAGATCATCGAGCCGAGATATTTAAATTTATGCACTTTTCTTCAGGGTGTGGCTATTAATAGCGATGGATCCATCTGTCTGCACACCAGCTTCCGAGTACTTGGTCTTGGTGATGATGACCAGCATGCCGTTCACATCGAGTCGGTCTGACCATTGCTGCGTTTAATGTTGGAGCTGCTGGCGGGCCTCGTATGCAAGACAGACATCGTTAGCGAACAACTATGTCCAAGGGTGTGGTTGTTGGATCAGGCCTGCAGTCACTGTGTCCATACATGATGAATAGCAGGGGTGAGAGGGCAGATCCCTGGTGGATGCCGACGGAGATATCGAATCACCCAGTCGATGTAGGCCTTGGGGACACCATGAGACAGTGAGTGGCAGATCAGGTCATGTGGGATACGATCGAATGCCTTCTCCAGATCAAGGAAGGCAAGGTGGACAGTCTTGTTCTTTTCACAATGTTGCTTCATGAGAAGATGTGGTGCATAGATGGTGTCCATCGCAGATTGTGATAATGTCTCGTAGGCGCTGATCGATGACACGCTCATCTTCATTGCGTTGCCGAGGAGGCAAATTGGCTGTTAGTTGGTGCACTCAGCGACGTCGCCCTTGCCTTTCCAGATGGGCACTGTGGTGCTTGTCCTCCAGCCTTTGGGAATGGCACCGTCACGATGCCACTTTTGAAAAAGTCAGCAAGCAGTTCCACGCCTCAACTGGAATATCATCGGGGCCTGATGCATTTCTGTTCTTCATTTTCTCAATCGCTCTCGCCATCGGCAATGGGGCTGTGAAATGGTTCCACGCTTGGTATGGGTGGGTGCGGAAATTCGACATTGCTGATATCGCTAAAGTACGCGCTCCAGTGATAGAGCATGGCGAGTGGATCGCAGAGGACCTGATGGTTGGCATCCCTGATTTGGATGACCTGGCCGATATCTTGGGTGGCTCGGTGGTGTGTGTATGCAGACGATAGATATTGTTGGTGCCTCCAGAGGTGTCCAACTTTTTGTATAACTGCACATAGTAAGCGGCCCGCTTGGCCATGGATTTCCGCATTTGATATTCACGTCGGTCGGCATCATGCGTGGTCACCCGCTATTGCTTTTAAGCATGCTTCTTCTTGGAAATTGTCTCCCTAAAACTCTCTGTCTGCTATTAATTGTCAAACTCAAATAACTGGTTAAATACCAATGTCATTGTGTCATCTTGTTGTTTTTTCTTATAGATATTTCTAGATATTAAGATACATTTGACTAACATTTAGCTTATTCAGGTCAAGACCCATTTTTACATAATTTGTATTATTTCATTACACTATTTTATTAATTATTACATTATTTTATTTAACTAATGGCTTTTTTTCTGATGAAATGTATTTACATAATATCACATTTGTTCTTGTGAATGATTGTACAGAAAACACTGAAGAATAATGAAAGATAAGTCTAGACAATGTTATCAGAATTTTTGTCCATGCAGCAGTAATAAATACAGACTTTTACTCAGTCATAATTTTTATAGAAAACAAAGTGGAATATAGACTTTTGCTTGTGAATGTCTAACTTGGTATTTGAAGTGCTTTACACAAAGCATAGAATGTATTTTAATTAATTTGACCAGGTAAACTCTAGTGAAACCTGGAATTATTTCATCCATTATATAATATTAACCTGATACAGTTCTGAATCTTGTTTTTAGGCAAATTTATTTTAAAATCTAGTGTATCCCCACCCCCACCCCCAACCCCAACCCCCCCTCCCACCAAAAAAAAAAAAATGTATAGTCAGCCAACTAGACTGGAGCTTGCCAGATTCAGTGGAGTGAGACAAAGATGGAAAATGGAAAAGTATTTTAGTATTTTATTTTATTTTATCTATTGGTGTAATATTTTTTTTCCATCTGTACATCCATCTCTACATCTTTGGATGCTATGATTTTATTTATAATAAACGTCTATAGTCTCTATACATGCAGAATCAGCATACAGCATTAATACTCCAAGCACTCCAAAGAAGATGAGCCTATTGAATAAATCCACCCTGGGGATTATGGTTTTCTGAACATAGATTAATCTGACCACAAAAAAAGCAACACTGGGGACCTAGAAAAACTTTGTGGAGGTGACAAACAGGAAAACAGCTGGTGGTATGTCTTGTGTGACACAAAAACATTGACATTGGAGTATGAAAATAACCTAATTTTATTTCAATTTTGTCCTCTGGGCTTTCTTTTATTGTGGATGGGGATGAATTTTTATTTTTTTATTTTTTTTATTACAGACTATTTTAATGGAGACAGATTAATAATAGCATTAATGACAGTATTAAAAATTATTAATGAATAATTATTATTTTATTTGTCCTGCAAACAACAGCAGGTGCTCAGAGTGAAATGAAAGAGTTATATTTAAATACTTTTCACATGAAACCATAGCCAAATTTCATGAAAAATAAAATAAATAAAAAACCTTGAAAATGTCCCATTGGGGCATGGCTTAAAACACTAAAGTGGTTCAAATCTAGATGCTACTCAGAGCGTGAAAGGCACCCAGCCATTTTGGCTCTTGTCCCACCGCTTAGCAACATGCTACAAATGGGGCCAATTTTGGCCAAGGACATCAGACTGTACACTTGTTTAATCTGTGATAAGAGAATGAATAAATGGAGAGAGAGAAAAACAGATAACAGTTGTATGATTCTAAAATTAATCTAGTTGATATTGTGATATTTTGCATTTTACCTCACTTTTCGTTTCCATCAGTCATCTCTAGTAATGTTGTTCTTAACTAGTGATCTGCTTAACTGTGTGCTTCCATATCCTAAAAAGAAATAGATCCTCACAAGTAACAGATCTGAAATGCTCTTATAGCCACCCTGTGAAGTGCATGTACAGTTGATTTCCATAGGGTTTGACATTAGCATGATGATAAGCTAACAACATGAAAATCTAATAATGTGACAATACAAATATATAACACATATACACTCACCTAAAGGATTATTAGGAACACCTGTTCAATTTCTCATTAATGCAATTATCTAATCAACTAATCACACTGCAGTTGCTTCAGTGCATTTAGGGTGTGGTCCTGGTCCTGGTCAAGGAACGAATGGAAAGCTAATGGAATTATATATATATATATATATATATATATATATATATATATATATATAATCTTGACTATTTGCTAGAAGGGCACAGTAATGAACTTTGTCTTTTTTTCTATACATATACAGGTGACCATCCTCATCATACTGGCCCTGGCCTTCCTGGCCTGTATAGTGTTTCTGGTAGTGTACAAAGCCTTTACCTATGACCACACCTGCCCTGATGGCTTTGTGTATAAGGTGAGTAGATGAACACAACATTTCTTCAGTTTCTTCATTTATTAACCTGTTAACTGTCACTCAGATGTTTAAAAGTCCATGATCCAAACCTATTTCTTTATAATTCATGACTTAAAACATATTGTAACATGACTTTGATGTACCATTTACATGTTAATGCAGTGTTTGATTTTAAAATGGGTTTTTAAAGGATGAATTTTGAGATTTTAAGTTTTCAAGTGATATATAATTTCTGATTTCTAAAGTGTTATAGAGAAAAAGGCAACAAAGACTTTTTTTTGACATAGGTCAGAACTCCTGTTATGATGTAGGTTTTTGAGGTGCACTCTTGACATAAATTAATCTATTACTTTCCCTGCATAATTTGTAACAGAAAAAAAGATTCGTAGACCTTTCCAACGATATATACTTTGTCATGATAAGATAAGGATTTAATTGTAATAGGGGTGTGCAGTGCAAGTTCACAATAAAACCTAATTTGTTCACTTTCTGTAATTCTCCACGGCATATTTGAAGTTGTATGCAAGCAAAATATAACTAATGAATGAATATGGGGCCGTTCACATATCGTTCCTAAAAACGCGAGGAAAACGCTAGGCGCGCCGCTTTCTCATTCTTTCCAAAGCGCTGGGGCAGAAGTGCTCTTGAGGCGTCTGCCGTTGCTAAGCAATAATGACGTGCTCTCTCCATGAAGACGCTGAAATTTCAGCAAAGGATAAATGGATTTGCAGCACTAAAAATCGCTTGCAGTAGCTCTGCTACTAAATTTATATCAAAATGGCAATCCATATACAGCTATGATCAGCTGTTCCTTCATCTTGGCTGAGCTTTCAACGTTGTAACGGGAAAGGATGAAGCTGAATGTTTAGTTCTTGTGACATGACCTGCGGTGCGCTTGCGGAATTATGAAAAGTTGAAATGTTTTTAACTCGATGCGGTGCGGACGTGCCTGGAAAAAACGGGCGTGTCGTACCCACTGATATATAGATCAGTGGTCGCACCGCGTCGCTTCCATTATGGACGCGCATACCGCGCGCTTACATTGGAAATAACGAACTTGACTACGCAAAAGATGCAATATGTGAACGGCCCCTAAGAACTGCAATCTTCTACAGTACTTCAAATATGCCGAGGAGAATCACAGAAAGTGACCGAATTCAAGAACATTGTTGCGGCATCTCTCAAGCAACGAATAAACACCGCTAACTTGGAGAATGCAGTGAAAACTCCTCTTCTCGCGTCTGCCCTAGACCCTTGGTACAAGCATCTCAGATTTCTCGATTAAAAACATGAGAGAAGTAAGAAAAAAAAAACTTTTTTGAACATTATCAGAACATTTTCCTTGATGCTAGTGGTGCGGATGCACGATGAAGAGGATACAATGCCCACTCGTCGGAAAAGGCTGAGCCAGTTCTTCAGCGATGATTACAGAGCGTGGGAACAGTTCTTGCTGGAGCCATGTATTCCACCAGATGAGGATCCCATCCAGTGGTGAAACGAAAACACGAAGCGCTTCACAAAACATATTCGCTTAGCACACCGTTATTTGTGAGTCCCGCCAACGTCTGTGCGTTTTCTCCGCGACCTTATTATTATTATTATTATTATTATTATTATTATTAACCGACTAAGGAGCCGACTTTCCTGATCATGTTTACATGTCCATATTTCTTAACAAGAACATGTAAAACAATAAAAAAAAAAAAAAAAAATTTGATCACAGTTTAAAAGTTTAAAAGTTAAGTGTAGGCTACGTTCTACAATAGCCTAATTGCTGCAGGCTGCTTTATGTTTTTTCTTTGTTCATTTTATATATATATTTTGCTTTTAATCTGTAATTTTGTTTGTTTGCACGTATTGTTAAAGGTTTTTAGCTACAAAACACAATGTGTAATGTTCAAGCTTATTGTTCAAAATGACGGAAACAATAAATGTTTCTGAAAAATAACTGTCTGTCTCATTAAACTTAATTTAAATAAACGAATATTTGAATATTCATTTATTTATAGATAAATACTGCATACATACACTGATGATAAATTCATATAATTGTTACAAAAACTGTAGTACAAATGCTTACTTTGTTTTCAGACTAAATTAAAGGCCAAAAAGTCCAAATTTAAGGCCACAATGTACACTTTCATGACTACAGGTACACAGAGTGTCATTCAACTGTCATTTATTATTATTGACACACTGTTTTCCTAATGAATGTTGTTCAGTTGCTTTGACGCAATGTATTTTGTTTAATGCGCTATATAAATAAAGGTGACTTGACTTGACTATAGTACACTTTTTAAAAGTGTGCATTGTCAAATTAAAATTTTTACTTTTAATAATTTAAAATAATTTTTCATTAATCATCATTCTTGAATATAGTTTTAACTGTAGTAGGTTACTCGATGTTGCTTTTATAGTTAATATTTTCAAATGTACTAAATTGTAACTTCCTCATTACAGATGTATAATTACAGTACAATTTCAGTAGAAAAAACTCTTACGTATATTTTAGTTTACCATAAATATAGTGCATTTTAACCATATTTCAAACACATCTGAAGTAATTATGAGATTACATATAAAGATAATTTGTATATCTGCTTAAATAATTACTACATTAATGTATAAAGAATAATAGAGATGTGTGTGACGCACATTTGCCACGTTGAAGCATTGAAATAATGCAACTGAATTAATAATACTGTTCATATGCTGACATCAAATTTTGAGTAACATTCATAGCTCTAATATTACATATTCCCGACTTTTCCTACAGCACAAGCGCTGCATCCCTGCCTCACTGGAGGCCTACTACACTGCCCAGGACACCAACAGCCGTGGCCGCTTTTACACCATCATCAGCCACTACAGCATGGCCAAGCAGACCACCTCCCGCTCCGTTTCTCCATGGCTTCCCGCTGGAAGTTCCCAGCATGATGTCAAGCCTCCCAACACAGACAGCCAATGAGATTCCCCACACTGCTTTTTAAAGAGTTGTTATTATGTTCACCTGCATCATGCAATTCCCTAATTACCCAATATTTCCACCAGCTCATTTGTTTCTTTTATGACCTGTGTTTAATTTTTAACTGCATAGTTTCAATCTTATATTCATTAATTTGTATTTATTATTATTTAATTTTGTTGTAAATTTTTTTGTTTTTAATACTTAACTATTGTTTGTACAAAGGCATGACTCTGGAATGTTGTCGAGCAGTTTTACCACAATGTCTGTAAGTGTCAATGATCCATTTTGAAAACAGAATACCCATAAGCCCCTTATGTAGTTAGGTAACAGCAATTTTGAAAGGCATGATAAAACAGGGAGTTTTGTGCTTTTATTTCTGAAATGGCAGAAAATATACATACATGCTCACATTAGATTATGAAAACAGACACCCTACTTGTTAGACTCATTTTTATGTACAACCTATTACAACATGTTAATGAAATATTGATATAGGCCATCAATAAAATGGCAAAAGAACAAATTGTACTGTACAGAATGTTATGGTTCCTACTTTGAACCTCGATGTAAATAACTCCTGAGAGCAATTACCCATGATGTGTATGTTCGTCAGACACATTGTAATATTCTCACGGTTTCTCAATGGATGAAGGTGTTTAGAGCTTTGCGACTTGCTTTAGATGGTGTCTATGCTTGCATTTAACCAGAGGCGAAACCTTGGACTCCTGAGATGATTTGGTGAAATGTCTCATCTGAATTTCTGCCAAAGCTTGATTTTCTGCTATGTTTGGCCACAAGTGTGCCCTTTTTCCATTTTTATATTTGTTGTCAGAAAAAAAAAAAAAAAGATTTTTGAAATCTTGTGCTGTTGTTAGTTGAAATGTAGCAAAGCCTTGAGTATTTTTGATTGTGTATCCTTTAGGTTCAAACTAATAAAGATATACACGGTGTCCAATTGTTGAATCGTTTGGCTCTTATTGCATTTTTTGGTTCTTTTTGAATAGTAGATTAGCACTGTGTGTGTATATAATAAAAACAAGGTTCAATGTAGTATTTATTGTCTTCCTTAGGAGAAATTAGTTTTGGATAAGAGAACTGCTGCAACATACACACACGACATTAACAACCATTCTATTTCTATAATCCTACATCATAAAAACAATACCATTTAAATAAATTAAGTAGGTTAAAAAACACACAAACATTCAGCAAACTTTATTTAAAATACATTAAACTGTAAAACATTTTATTTAGTTGCATTTAATTAACATTTTGTGTCCAAAATCAGTTAGTATAGAGTACTTTTTTCACTAGGACAAGTCATCAAATAAATTTAAAGAAAAACACAGACATCTTATAACAAATAATAAAAGACTATAATTTGCTGTCATAATGACTTTATTTGGTATGGTCTGTTTGATTTCACACATCACATACTACAGCGCTCCAAAAGTGCACTACTGTTATGCTATTTGTTTTTTCTGAGATAGTCCTATATTCTGTTCAGTTTTACTGTATATAAAGGAACAACATGGATATTTAGCTAATTATCTCCTTTTTTGTCGCACAGACAAAAAATATAAATAAATAAATAAATTGTAAGGTTTCAAAACAACGTCTTTAACTCGTCTGAGCTTTAAAAGAGCAATATAATTTTTCTCTAACTGATACCTTAGTAATTCATTAATCATAATAGCAATACAGCAATAGCCCTGTAAACTACGTATCAGAATACGACATTTAACTGCTGAAAACAATGTGACTTGACAAATCTATCAGAAGTTATTCCACTGACTCAAGATCCTAACAATTTCTCTCCTGGGTGGGTTGGAGTCTCATATGAGGGAAGCACAGCAGTCGCACATTAGACTGACAGCTGGTTTATTTCTGCTTGGCTAATTAGCAGCCCTGTTCATCTTGTCTGTTCATAGCTCTCCTTCACCTCACATTCTGTCGTGCTGAGAAGACTGAGCCACATCCTGAATGTCAAGATAAAGATCGAAAAACAGATGCCAAAGATGCACCCAATCTGTTATTAATTGACTATAGATACTAAATGAGTATAAAATTAGATTTTTTTTTTTTTTTACCTCCTAGACAGCAACGATATTAAAACGAACAATTGAATACTTCTGCATAAATTAAACATGAAATAAATTAAATTCCTTTGTGAAATGCAGTTCTGGGTCAAACATGATATTCAATAAAAAAAAAAAAAAAAAAATAGATTAATAAGAATGCACACTGAAAAAACTAACATGTAGAATTTACTTAATAAAATCCTCGTAACAATTTGCACTAACACTTTTTAAGTAAAATTTACTGCTTCAATTTTAAGTAAAATACACTTAACAAAATCAAGTAAAATCTATGTATTAATTGACTTGACATTTGTTAAAATATTAAGTAAATATTACTAAATTATATTTAATGTAGGATTTATATTTATTCTAAGCATTTAGATAAAGTCTATATATTTTTTTTAAATACAAACACACAGATGAGCTTAAAATATTAAGTAAATTTTATTTACTGTTATAAGGTAGGTTTTATTTAATATTTCAATTAATTTATTAAATGTATGTAATTAAATATTACTAAAAAATATAGTAATTTTGTCTGCATTTTAATAAACCACACAGCATAGATGCAATAAACATTTATTTTGTTCCAACATTAAACAATGACTCAGTCAAAATGTAACCTTTTGAAGTTACATAAAGCAAAACCTAAGTTTTAAATAACAACTGTTTCCTTAGGGATTTGAGTCCTGAAAACAATTTAATTTGTCAAGATCATAAAGTGTTTTAACCCCAAGAGGTATACAAAAACATGGGATGAGGTTTAAACCTCATGGATATAATGCATGGATACAACATTACTATTTCAATAAAAGTAACAATCCTCTCAAACAGTGCAGTTTCAACATTCAACATAGCACTCTGTACTTACGCTCTAAACATTACAGCATTAAATGCATAAAAACATTTTGTTTAACAGTTAAAGATGTCAATATTTCATTTTCTATATAAAACAATTTTGCTAAATAATGTCAAAAATAATTTCTTAAAAGAGACTGCATCCTACTGATAATGAGTAGTGCTTTTACGAATTCTGTTAAATTTTAAAAAAGTGAATCAAGGTTGAGGGCATAAATGAGTCCCATAAGCAGGGCACAAGCTTTAGCAGTATTTTGGCATCCCGGCAATATCTCCTTGCCTTCAAGAATAATGGATACATCCACTGGATCCTTTCCATCAGCTCCATGTACAACCAGAATCTTGAGGGTGTGTTGCGCTGTGTCACTGTGGTTGTCCTCCTGCACAATTTAGACAAACTAAATAAACTGAATTTTACTG
This sequence comes from Carassius auratus, assembly GCF_003368295.1. Classification (NCBI taxonomy): domain Eukaryota; kingdom Metazoa; phylum Chordata; class Actinopteri; order Cypriniformes; family Cyprinidae; genus Carassius; species Carassius auratus. The sequence continues at coordinate 3,747,734 of NC_039288.1, read as the reverse complement.
AAAAAGCTACACTAAAGTAATACAGTATATATTACGCTAAACTGAGTCAAGCCTATTTTACAGCGAGCCAGGTTTAGTAAAACATTAGTCAAACATAACATAAGAGCCACTACAGCCAAATAATGTTACCCTGAGCCATAAATTTACTACTGGACTGTGGCTCTTTTGGTCTTAAAGGGCAACACTCCTGCAGAGTTTGTCTCCAACCCAAATCAAACACGCCTAATTCTGCTCATTAATATTCTACTAGACGGACTAGAAACTTTTAGGCAAGTGCGTTGAGGCCAGTTAGAGCTAAATTCTGCACAACAGTGACCCCCCAGAACAGAATTTGGACACCTCTGCTTTAAGATTAACCTGTACATAAGGGGTGTGAACCCTGGTCCTGGAGTCAATGTCCTGCAGAGTTTAGCCCCAACCAGCTCCAACAAACATACTTTGAAGTCTCTAGTAGACCTGGATTTCCTGGATCAGTTGTATTTGATTAAAGAAACACTCCACATTTTTTGGAAATAGGCTCATTCTCCAACTCCCCCAGAGTTAAAAAAGTTGAGTCTTATCGTTTTTGAATCCAATCAGCCGACCTCTGGGTCTGTTGATAGCACTTTTTAGCATAGCTTAATATAGATCATTGAATCCGATTAGACCAGAAGCATCTCGCTCAATTTAAAACGTGACTCTTCTGTAGTGACATCGTGTACTAAGACCGGCGGAAAATGAAAAGTTCAGATTTTCTAGGCCAAAATGACTAGGATCTATACTCTCATTCCGGCGTAATAATCAAGGAACTGTTCAGCTGTAACATGAACGCAGCAGGTACAGTGATATCATGCAGCACCTGAAACCAGCCAGACCCTCTTCCTTGCACAGGGAGCATGTCTTGCTAGCTGGGAACTATTTCCACAGTTGCTTTCATTTATCAATGCGCCTGCTATGTTCACGTTACAGCTGAACAGTTCCTTGATTATTACGCCGGAATGAGAGTATAGTTCCTAATCATATCGGTCTAGAAAATCACAGCTTTTCATTTTCCGCTGGTCTTAGTAAACTATATAACTACAGAAGAGTCAAGTTTTAAATTGGAAAAATATCAAAACTCTTTGGTCATTTCTGAGCAAGATGTTTCTGGTTTAATCGGATTTAATGATCTATGCTAAGCTATGCTAAAAGTGCTAGCGCCAGACCTAAATGGATTTGAAAATGGGAAAACTCAACTGTTTAACTCTGGGGGAGTTGGAGAATGAGAATGTTCCTTCAAGGTTGGATCTAATCTCAGCAGGACACAGGCTGTCCAGGAGCATATCCCACCCCTGGTGTACGTTACGGTAATACAATTGTAACATTTTTAACATGACATTGAACAAAAAATGCTTTACCTGGCAATCTTCAAACAGTTCCTCTTCTTTCTCGCCAATGTACAGTATGAGGCTCTGGATAACAGCTTCATGCCTCATCTCAATGTTTTGGTTCTGTGAATAGATAATTATTTTCAACACATAACCAATATCCATAGAAAACAAACTACCAAGTGATAATACAATGGCATACACATGCAAAGAGCAGTGATTTGAAAGAAGACTACAAGAGAAAAGCCTGGAAAGATGGAGTCTGTCTGGTGGTTGCTTTTGTAGTCTGTTAAGCTTTTTTTCAAAATATTAACTTTGTTGCCATTCTTTGTCGTTTAAACTGCTAAATATATCTACACTACATATATTACAGGTCGCCGGGATTTTGCCAAGTAAGACATGTTCCTGGATCAACATCTTTTGTTGATCCTGGATCAACATTATGTCCAAAAATATAGACTTAACCCTATCTCTACCCCTAAACCTTCCCATAATTTATTCCTAAAATCAGTGGGAAATGATACCTGATTTACAAGGATGTAGAAGTATCTAACCCTGATCATAAGGCTAAAACAAATATTTCCTGAAAAGTTATATCTCAATTCTGATTGGTTGATTGGAATGTTGTGGTTGATTAGAATGTTGTTCCAGGATCAACAAGGATGTTGATTCAGGAACATGTTGTACTTGGTGAAATCACACTCACCTATATTACACATTATGTAGCAATTAAGATATGTCTGGATATTTCACATCACTAGGTTTAAATCTTAGACTTAAACAGTGTTTTCAGTGTTTACACATCTAAAGGTAATTGGTGCCAACATTTAAAGTTGCCTTTAACTGTTTCGCTCTCTTATCTTTAGGTTTAACCCAAGGTTTCTGATCTAGTCAGTCTGATCAAGTCTGGATCTAGGCCCAATTTTTGACTGCTGATGATATTTTGCAGACAGCCTTTAGAAGACCTAATAAATGACCTCTACAATCATTTACCACCTCATCTGTGCTGTGTAAAGTACTATATAAATAAAAGTGGTTAAAACTGACTATTGAGTGAGGACTGATACTGTATGAGTGTGTAGTGTGTGAGAAACAGATCACATTCCTCAAAAGAGTGAACAAGCACAATTTTTAACAAACACACCTGACTCAGTATGTCCATGTACGGCCTCAGCTTGGTGCCCACAACACCTCCCTTGAGCTTCATTAGGGTAATCATTTTTGGCGTGTAGGCGTCAAGCCTGTTCATGAAGCTCTGTTCCAAGGAAATTGTAGTTAGTCTCCAAAATTCTTCTTGTATCTGAAATGACAAGAGATCGATATTTAAATAATACTTTTAAATTGTTTCTGGCCAAACAAGAGGGCTTAATAAAGGGAATACATTTACATACCTCAGCTTCACAAAATAAGGCAGGCCATCTCTCCTTGAAGTCTTCAGCAGCTGGACTACCACTCACAACCTCCAGCCTTCGATAGGAGAATGTTTTTGCCATTTTTTCTTTTATCACTTTATGGTTGTTCTTTTTTTTTTACCTCTTCGAGAAGCTCCTGCCTCACCATTTCAAGGCTATCAACATTTTCTCCATTTGGATGTGGAGGTAGGAAGTTGACTTCCGCTCTCTTTGAGACATAAGATAAAAATTTATTGTTTATCTTTGATGACACACCAGGGTTGAAAACCATGCGTCTGAGAGATTTCCTAAATGCAGTCAAGCTGTAAATGAACAAACACAATTATATTAAAACAACAGAATTAATGAAAATAAATTATATTTAAGGTACAAAATTACATGAGAACTAATCAATAAACAGAAGCTGAAATACAAGCAGGAGTTGTATTCTGACGTGATGCTGGTTAATAATCATAATGTCTAGGTAACAATTAAATAAGTTCATTTAAACACATAAGTCAATGTCAGAGCTTTTCAGACACTTTCTGGACTGAAAAAAATTATCACCCTATTGCAATAGTTCATGATAGAGTACAAAAAAAGTTTAATCTCCAGTTTCTAAATCTTAGATGGCTTATTATGGGTAAAATGATGCTGCTAAATTTCGAAATATTTGTTCTACACTATTAGTATTTGTAATGATATAACCAATATTTTTTAACATTGTTTAACCAAATCTTTTGTCTTTTTTATTCTCAGTTTTGTAATGTATCTGAGAAGAAACGCTTGTGTAATCCACAAAGATTAATGTAAACGGTAGAAGGTATGAACGTTATTGTGCTTTTCATCCAGAAATAAAACGCAGCTCCTTGTAAAATTATGCCTTCAGGGCAATTTTGGTTGGTCCAATAATTTCAAGGCAAATCTTGCTGTAGTCACGAAATTTATAGTTTATTGATTCGTTTTCACACATTTTTTTTTTCATGTCACTCAGCACGATTTATTTCATGTAACGTTAATGTTTTGAAAGTTGTGGTTAAATGTAACCTGATCGCAGTTAAATGAGGAGGGTGGCAAATTAGGACTGAACTTTTCCTAATGCAAAATTCGAATCGGCGTGTTTTAACATAAATTCACTGACTAACACAAATTTCTCTGGTTTTAAACTGACTTCTGTATGAGACTACTGCTGCTTCACGGACTGCAGTGGAAAATGCAGGCCTAGGTTAATGTAACATCGAGTTAACGTTACCAGAGTTACACAACAAAGTCAATCGGACTTTCAAAATTCTCATGCACCTATACATTGTCATAAATTACTACAAAAAGGCAATAACTTACCGTACACATTAACTTTGCATCCACTTGTGACAATCCCAATCGCACGTGTGGCAATCGCAACCGTCTGTCTCGGATCCAAAACGCGGGCATGTGATTCGGTCACGCGGATGTGAACGTACTAAGATTTTAGATTAAAATTTACTCAGTATTTTTAGATTTATGTGCAATGACTTTAAAACAGTTAAATAATATGAGAAAATATATAATAAAATTTACTATTCCCATACAGTACATTTTATACATGAATTAATTGTGTATTTATTTAAAAAATTACTTAGAAATTCTAGTTCTCAATGAATTGTAATATTACAATGTAAAAATTATGAAAGTAAATCTAGTATATTTTACTATACCTCAAAGTTTGTTTTTTCAGTGCAGGGTGGCTGTTGATCCAATAAAAAATTAATAAAAAAAGAAAACAGAAAGAAAAAAAGAGACCTTGAATCTTTACATCAGTTCCCCTAAAGGTGTTTTCAGAGAGAGATAGAGAGAGAATCAAATTAGATAGAAGTTCAAACATACTGTATGTGAGAGCTCTACATCTGAGCAATGAAAGAGCAACATATGAGCAATAACATTTTCTGGGATCAACCTTACGGAGTATTAATTCAAAAGCCTACAGTGAACCAGTATTTGACAAGAACAAGATCTGTGAGAATGTTGTTAAAGATCCTTTGAAATTGTTTTATCATTGATTGAATCCGACACTTAAGGACATTTTCAAATCCTTCTGAGGTTTTAGATTTAAGAGAATTTTCTCAGAGTATAAATTAGATTAAACCATATCTGGGCTGGTGGAAAAAGACAGTTAACCCATTTAATCCCAAATTTTTCCCAGACATGAAACTGACATGTGAAATTAGTAACCATTTGAAATAATCAATAATTATTATTTTTTAATTATTTTGGAAAAGTGTGTGAAAAAATGTGTTTTAAGTTCGGTCACAATTTTGACCGGTGGAATAATGTGTGTACTGAAATAACACATTTCTGCAGTCATAAAAATGGTTAGATATCTTAACCCAGCTATTTTAAACTGTTTGATCACATTCTAGGGTAACTATTATGCATAAAAAGCTTATGCAACATTGATAGAAACACTGATATGAAAAAAAATAAATAAAATAAAATTAAAATGTTTACTTTTTTTGTAAAATATATATATTTTTATATTAATGCTTAGAGTATTACAACATCATTATTGTACATTTTTTATAACATTTGGATTTTTTATTTAGTGCAATATTTTGTCACTGAAACATTTTATTGTCATTTTCACTAGTGACTGCAATTAGATTTATATTGTATATCTAAGTTCACTGTTATCCCACTGGTCACTATTGTGGACCATCAGCATGTTTACTCATTCTATGTCCACACTCAACAAAACTAAATATATGTGAATGCATATATTTATACTAGACACCCTAAAGATCACGTGTACGAAACATCTTTGTCACATATTTATGTTAAGACACTTTACTAGATGCAGCCATCATCTTCTCTAGGTGCAAACAGGAAGTAAACTGCTCTGGTCATGTGACAATTTGCACTAATCACATTGCCAATTCTATTGACCAGCATTTTTGGTAAACTAAATATACATTGATGTTATTGAAACTTGTATGTCATTTATTTAAATATATTTATAATTACAGATTTGTAATGAAGTTGTGCATGTGATGAAATCTAAATATATTTATTTTAAATGTAATATTGAATAATACATGTAAATTAAAATTTAAAGTTACTTACTTTACATGCTTTAGTACATGAAGTCATAAGTACTTCTTAAGAAAACATACAAACTTATGGTATCAAAGTGCACTTTTTAAAAGTATTCTTAAAAAGTTTTACTTCATTAATATTATATGATCTGCAATTACAGTCCTTTTAAATAAACTTTTAAGATTTGAGTACAATACAAGTGCACATTCAGTACAATTGAGTGCACTTCTTTTTCACAAAGGACAACCTAAATAATTATGTTTTAGCAGATAACTAATGAAAATATAACAAACTTATAAAAATATGCACACTACTGCATTTCCAGACACTTAAACAAAATAATCACATTCACGGAAAACACGAGAGCATGGAAGTGCCTGGGAGAAAAAAGACCAGTTAAATTAAGGTTTAGCAAACTGTGATGTTTCACTGTCACTATGGAGGCAGCTAAAGCATCAAGCTTTTGTGTCTCACCACAACCTGTGGCAATGCACTCGTGACGTATGTGCTGAAAAGCACAGTGGAAAACAGCACATCCGTGTTTATAAGTATTTATTTGAACACTGCGTGATGAAGCAAAATATATTTAAGTACATCAGTGTAATCAGTCTAATGGCATCACAGTAATAGCATTATAGAACTGAGATATGTCTTTATCAGAGATTCTCTGGCTTCCACAAAAAGCCCAAGATGCGTGCGTAAATATCATTTCTCATTGGTGCTTGTAATTTACAAAAAGAAAGACCATTGCTGCCCCTTTGGTTTTCATGAATACATAAGTACTACGACAGATCCAGTTGGACTTATTAAATCTTTTTTTAGTCAGATTGAGCCTTGCAAACAAGCTTGTCATGATAAAAGTCTCTTTCATCAGTTTAAGAAGATGAATCTGACATAGGACTGCAGAGCCTATGGCTTAAGAATGGATTTGCTCCCTCAAGAGGTTACAGAAAATTTCTATCTGTGTGTGTGTGTGTGTGTGTGTGTGTGTGTTAGTGTGTGTGTCCTGCTGTGCTCTTGTCACCCAAAAGCTGTTGCCTGGCCACAAGGAGGGGGTGGCAGGCCACCCGCCATGACTAAGTAAAGCAAGCAAGGTTAAAACAAAATCACAGAACACCACAAATTTAATGGAAGTGAAGGTCCACAACACCTCGTTTTGTTTTATGACTCATCTCAACAGGAAGCTCTCTCGCTGTGCTGATGCTGACGCCCTCTAACACGGTCCCAACAGATTTCTGATTGTGACATCTGTCACCTCATTTTAGGCGAGAGCGTAGTTTGGTGCTCAAACGTAGCACAAGCTGTTTCATTTTACATAGTCAGAACTTGACAAATGCTACTGCCATTTCACGTACATACTAAAGTCTACATAAAATAACATATTTACAGTGACACTTCCCTTGTGTATATTTAAAAAAAAAGAAGAAAAAAAAGTAATGACACATTAAGTTTTCAATCATAACTTTTTTTTTTTATATAATCTTTTTGTTATTCTTTAAAGAAGTACACTTATTTTGATGTTTTGGCTAACATATCATAGCACATATAAAGCAGTTGATAATAATATGAACTAGTGTGTTATTTGATTATATTTGAAGTTGATATACTATAACTAAATTGCAGCTTCATTATTTCAAATGTACGGAGGCATGTAGGAAAAAAGTAAGCTAAATCGTGTACACAATTTACTATTTCGTTCCTTCGATTTATAAATTGTCCACACAATTTACAATTGTTCTAATGGTCTATTTCCGCTCTGCCAAAGACCTCCCATATCTTCTGAACCGTCTGCGGGTGGAGTCTCCACTCTTCTGAGGAGACTCCGCTTCTTGACAGCATATCCGCGCCCTTGTTCAGCTTGCCCGGAAGATGCACTGCTCTCAGGGACCCCAAATTGCTTTGGGCCCATTCCAGCAGTCGCGACGTCAGTCTGAAGAGACGCGTCGATGACAGCCCACCTTGGTGATTTATATAAGAGACCACCGTCATGCTGTCCGATCTGACCAGCACGTGGTGACTCTTTAGGTCTGACAGGAAGCTCTGGCAGGCTCGTTGAACTGCAATCATCTCGAGGCAGTTGATGTGAAGCCTGCTCTCCTCTTTCGACCATTGGCCGAAAGCGGGTTTCCCTTCGCACAGCGCGCCCCAACCCTTGTTGGACGCGTCTGTGGAGATCACTTTCCTTCTGCAAACCATACCAAGTGGAGCACCCCGTTCCATCCATTGCATGTCCCTCCAAGGGGTCAGGGCCGAAATACAGTCCTGACTCACCTTGATATTCAAGCGTCCGTGACGCCATGCATGAGGTGGAACACGTGGTTTCAGCCAATATTGGAGGGGGCGCATACGAAGCAGCCCGAGCTCCAGCACCGGCGATGCCGCCGCCATAAGACCCAGCAGCTTCTGGAATGTCTTTAGGGGTCGAGAAGCACCTATTTTGAAAGAGGCCGCAAGTCGCTGTAGAGCCGCAGCGCGCTCCTTCACCATTGTTGCCCTCATCGTCACTGAGTCTAACACTGTTCCCAGAAACGATATCTGTCGGCTGGGGGACAGTGAGCTCTTGACAAAGTTCACCCTGAGCCCCAGGCATTCCAGATGGCTGAGGAGCACAGTTCTGTAACCCAATGCCTCCCCCTCTGACTGAGCTAGAACTAGCCAGTCGTCGAGGTAATTGAGAATGCGGATGCCCTTCTGCCTGAGAGGGGAGAGAGCCGCATCCATGCACTTTGTGAACGTGCGAGGCGCCAGAGACAGCCCAAAGGGGAGGACCTTGTATTGGTAAGCCACGCCCTCGAAGGCAAATCTCAAAAACGGCCTGTGACGGGGGGCTATCTGGATGTGAAAGTAAGCGTCTTTCAGATCCAGCGAAAAGAACCAATCCCCTGAGCGTATTTGCGAGAGGATTTGTTTCAATGTGATCATTCTGAAGCGCCGTCTCATGAGGGCACGGTTCAGATGTCTTAAATCGAGGATGGGGCGCAGCCCACCATCCTTCTTGGGAACCAGGAAGTAACGGCTGTAAAACCCTGAGTCGCGGTGTGCTGGGGGAACGATTTCTATAGCTCCCTTCACCAGCAGATTTTTCACTTCGGCATGAAGAACGTGAGCGTTCTCGTTGTGCACTGAAGTGGTGACCACCCCGTGAAAGTGTGGTGGCCGTCGTGCGAACTGAAGGGAATAGCCGTGTTTTATTACTCCCATGACCCAATCTGATACCCCGGGAATGGCTTGCCATTGTGAGGCCCGGATGGACAGAGGTTGTATTAACTCGAGTGATTGACCGCCGTGGGGGGACATAGCACTCGTGAGTGTTGTGTGAGGAAAACTGCTCTTTTTGTGAAGGAGTGTGTTTTTTATTTTTTGCACTATAACAGCGCTTTGCTGTCTGGGCGCTAACAAGGGCCCATTGTTTGCAGCAGGAACAACTTCGTCGACATCTGTAGATGGACGGCAGAACACACGGGGCAGTTTGGGGGGTGGTCCGGCTGTGGCGAGACTTAGCCCCCTCCTCTTTCTTTCCTGTTGATCAGGATGACGGCGGCGGCGCAGGGTCCAGCACTATCTTGGGCCGGGGTCCCATGCGCTTGGGATACTGATACCGTCTGGTGGCCGAGCGAGAACGGTGTCGAGGCTCGGGTTTCACCGGCTGGGCTGCGGTGGTAGCAGCTGGCGCTTGCTTAGGAGGCTGACGAATCGGCACCTGTTTGGGGCGACTGGCAGCAGATGAAGCGCGCTTCGGCAGGAAGTGTCGCATTGCCTGGGACGACTTCTGCGCCTCTGTGAAACGCTCGGCGAATCCCTCTATCGCCGGGCCAAAGAGGCCGCTGGGGGAGATCGGTGCGTCTAGGAACTGGGCTCTGTCAGCATCCTTGATCTCCGTAAGGTTGAGCCATAAGTGGCGCTCCAAGACGACCAGGTTAGCCATCGAGCGCCCAATGGCCTGGGCGGTGCTCTTGGTAGCACGCAGCGCCAAGTCTGTTGCACTTCTCAGCTCCCTGAGCGTGGCGACATCTGGGCCAGACTCGTCGGTGGCGGCGAGAAGTTTGGTCTGGAAGACTTGAAGCACCGCCATAGAGTGGAGCGCCGCGGCTGCTTGCCCTGCCGATGAGTAGGCACGCCCGGCGAGCGCCGACGTCGTACGGCAGGGTTTGGATGGATGGTTGGCCTTGGCTTTCCATCCAATAGCTGCTGGCGGGCAGAGATGCACGGCCACAGACTCGTCCAGCGGCGGCAGCCGTTCGTATCCTCTTTCATCAGCGCCGTCAATTGAGGTGAGGGCGGATGAAGATGAAGTACGCAGGCGCGCTGAGTAGGGGGCGCGCCACGATTTAGTGAGCTCGTCGTGGACCTCCGGGAAGAACGGAGCAGTTCGCTGACGAGGGGCTTGCTGGCGCCCCGGCAGAAACCATTCATCCAGACGGCTACGGGCTGGTTCCTCTGGAGGAGACCAATCCAGACCCAGCTCATCCACTGCCCTGGAGAGAACGCGGATAAGCTCGGCGTCCATCCCGAGTTTCGAGCGGTTTGGTTCAGATGACATCGAGGGGGCGGGGTCCGGCGAGCCCGACAGCTCCTCAGCATCTGAAGTGGCTAGAGACATGCTGTCCTCTAGCAGTTCCTCCTCAGTCCCTCCAAACAAAACCAGATCACTCGCGGCAGCAGAGGGACACTGGTCTGGCTGTACAAAGAGGACTGGGGAATCCCCCCTGGGCGGAGAAAACGAGGCACGCGGGGGCTGAGCCGGCGTGAGCTCGCTTTCATCCTGCTGCTTTAATCCTCTGCCCCGCCTTTTCTTCCTCGCCGGCTCGCGGGATGAAGAAAAAGGGAGGGCGCGAGGAGCGAGATCGCTCTCTGAAAAGAAAGCGATTCGCGAGCGCAGAGAGGCGATATTCATGTTCTCGCAATGAGAACATGAATTCCCCGCGAGTGCTGTGTCAGCGTGGGGTTTCCCCAAGCACGCGACACACTCGCTGTGCCCGTCATCAGCGTGCAGAGGGGCTCTGCACGAGCTGCAATGACGAGACGGCATTTGCAACAACGCCGTAGAAAAAGGCTCTTTTAGAGAAATTTGCTCTTTTCAATATATCTCACCGGATGGCCGCAGGGAAGCGATGAATCTGCGGTGGGGACCGGCAGTCGCGTTCCAGTGCGAGGCGTGTCAACGGCGAGCAGTTCAGCGGAGATCAGCGAAGCGATGTGACGTCGTCGCTGAAGGAGAAATAATCTGAATTCCTGTGGCGAAGCGGGCAATATATAGCCAGATGCCCCGCCCATATTGGCGGGCTTTGGCGGGCTTCTCTGCCATAGGTTCGTGCAGCACCGCTGCCAAGCCATTGGTTTGTTTTAATAGCACTGCACGATCCAATGGCTGTGCAGTTTCACTGCGTGATTGAATAAGGCTTCAGTTCAGGAGAAAAAAGGGGTTTTTCCCCATATGCGTCTTCGACGCAGTACGAGTGAAGTATTGAAAGGGAACCCATGATGTTGTTAAGCCTTCTAAATGCCTATTCACAACAATTATACCTATGAAGTTGTAATAATCATTTTAATACATTGACAATAGGGAAATAACTTTTAAACACCATACCACAACATAACTTTAACAATAATGCTGGAATGTTGGAATCACTTCCAGAATATTTTTTTTCCAGTTAATGATTGCTAAAAACAATCTCATAAGTAAGAATCCATCTGACTTAAAAGAGTGTGAGCATTTAAAGTGGCAGATGATGTGTGTGTGTGCAAAATAAACAGAATGTTATGTGTGGTAGCGTGGATGCTAATACAGCTATTATATCTTTATATCTGTAAGCATTGTTCTTGGTGTAAATGTGCCTTAAAGCTCTGTTTAAAAAATTACAAAAAAATTAGTAAAAATTAAAATACAAAAAAATGAGCCAAAATAGACATAATGCTTTTTAATGCATATGTATAGCGATTTATGTCACACAGTTTTAATGGCATTTTGTTGCTAATGTGTGAATGGTATTGTTCAACAACATAAAGCCACTCCATGTGTGAATAGCAAATGTGGTGCATTTCCTGCAAAACTCCATTTTGTTGCATTTTAGCAGGTTTAATGTGAAAGTGTCTCATGTACATAGCAGACAGCAATGCAGCTCAGTAGGCTTTATACTTTTCCAACCTCTATTGCCTTATCAGAGCCTAGCAGGGTTATTAAACCAAATCTAGTGGGGAAACAATCACTACTACAGCTCTTTTACACTGAATCTATTCTGAGACACTGGTTCCTCTCAGTGTCTGAACTGCAGTAGTTGTCTTTGTGTCAGCTCTTAACAGTCCTGCTCCATTCTTATTAATTAGAACAGTCGATTAGCAATTAAAACAACTGCTAATGAGACCTTTTCCTTTTCTCTCACATCTGGGTGTATCAAGTCTGAGTTAGGAGAACTACAACATTCCTGACAAATTCAGTAGAGATGGTGGAAAGTAACCCATAAAGCACTCTTTCATTGAGATGGGAACAAAGAACCATGTAAATTGGCAAGCTTATTGTCTGTATGCATCAGCATTGTATATTACAGACTTTTAAATATGAAATCTCAGTCTCAAATGTGAATAGAATATATATATATATATATATATATATATATATATATATATATATATATATATATATATATATATATATATATATGTACATATTACATATGTAACACTTGTTCCCTGAAGGAGGGAACAGAGGTGACCGACGAATTGGGATCTCGCTTCAAGAGACCAATCTACTTTGAGTGTAAACTAAACGAGCCAATGCACATTGCATGCGATTATTGCATCCAGCTGCTTCTGATAACTAGTGGTGGAAAGAGTACTGAGAATTTGTACTTAAGTAAAAGTACTTCTACTTAAGGAATAATTTACTTACAAGTAACAGTACTGAAAAATAATATGACTCAAGTAAAAGTAAAAAAAAAGAGTAAAGAAAGAGTAAAAAGTTTGGCTGAAAAACTACTCAAGTTACTGCATTACAAAGTAATTTAGCATTATTTTTCTATTTCTACCCAAAATTAGACGATGTAAGCATTATGGAGCAGGGGTTAACCCTAATCCTAAAACCCATGTACTTTAATGTCTGTTTCACAGGTGAGACCCAGGAAATCCCTTATGGACAAATGCATGATAATTGACATAACTTGTATCACAGTAAAGATTATTATAAATAATATTTTCTGTCCCTCTGTGATAAGAAGCAACATGGAACCACAGAAAGTAACTGTTTTAAACACGACTGATGTTATTAAGTGATTTGGAGCAAAACATGATATCAGTCTCATATATTGTAAAGTTTGATGCTATGTTAAGCAAACATACTACCAGAAGCAACTGTTTTATTACTAATTTTGATTAGTAATAATTTGTAATTTTTAAAGTACACATATAATATAATTTGGTTGTTTTTAAGAAGGGCAAGACCAAAGAAGGGTATAAGTGAGAGTAAAAAAAAAACAGAAAGGGTTTAAAATGGTGTGAATGGAAATGTGCCATTGAAAAAGAACGTGGTGTATGGGTACGGTTGGTATCGTTTGAATTTTTACGATTCCAATTCTTGTCAATTCCTATTTTTGATTCCAATTATGTAATAATAATAATAATAATAATAATAATAATAATAGTAATAAAAATAATCTTAGATATAATTCACATTTATTCTAACTTTTATTGCGAAATATTTCCTTGTTAGCTGAATACTATGAATAAAAACCAAAAGACTAAAGAACACTTTGGCCATGTCCACACGTACATGGGTATTTTTTATAAACATTTCCCTTTCGAAAGGGAACTCCACGTTGCATTCTCTAGAGGGCACTAGTGGAATGCCTCCAGCGTGTCCATTGTCTGAAGTGTGAATTAAAAAACGACAATGAACTAGACATTGGCAGGTGTAGCCCATGATGTAATCAATAACGCGACTGTGGGTATAAAAGGGCACCTATGGAATACAACATCCTTTTCTTTGCCTTTAGGAGATCTGTTTGTTTGAAGCATGAGTAAAAGGTGATATGGAACATTAGAAAGTGTGTTCCCCATGTCCACGTTTTGTGACACCTGATGATTCACACGATATGTAAATTTTTTTGTCTTGGAGAGGATCATGCACATTCTGTTCTTGAGGGAGCAAAATGCGCAGCTTGCAAAGCTCTATTCATGCTTGTCCCTTTTCTTGAGGGAATTAGGACAGGTGTCAGCGCCCCGTGGTTCAGGACGTGCTCCAGCCGAGGCACATCAGAGACTGAGATCATGGGACTTACAGGTTGAGCTGGCGGAGGATTTTGAATGAAGTATTTCTCTTTCTCATTTTTCTGCCAACGATGAGGATGATCTGCTGGATGTGGATATTCTTTAGGATCATCTGATCCAGCAGAAAGTGCTCTGGTAAATGCAAGCCTAGAATAGCAGGATGTGGTTGATGAAGAATGAGGAAGAAAATTAAGCATTGGAACCCTCTCAGCCTGCCTGCCCCACATACTTAACATTGGTTAAGTGAATTGTTAGGTTATGTTAGAGGGCGACCTTGATAGACAGTCTTTATGTTGAGTAGGTCTAGCCTTGATAGACAGTCTTTATGTTAAGTAGGTTTGGCCTCCTCTCACTTAAGAAAGTAATTCTGCTGAGGCCTCTGCTCATCAGAGCTCTAGTTAGACAGTGTATTCAAGTGTTTTCAAGGCCACCTTGATAAACAGCTACAAGGACTGAGCGTTGTTAGGCTTCCTCTCATTCAAGAGGGTTATTCTGCTGAAGCCTTCACTCTCCAGAGCTCTGCGTAGGCAGCATTAAGGTGTCATTTTTTTTTTCTTTTGAGCCTCACTAACTGTTTAGTGTTGAGTATAGCCAAGTCTCCTCTTATTCTGAGAATCGTTTGCTAGACCTTCACTCTAGAGCTCCAGACTTTGGTGGGTGACCTAGGCTATGACGTCTGCAAGTTTTTAACTTGCCTGTAGGAGGTTCCGCCTCGTGCTCTGGCCACAGTGAATTTGTTGGGACAGTGATGATGTTCCTTTAAGTCTTGACTTAAGTCTTGAGTGAATCCAGATGTTTGGGCACTCATCCCTATGCATGGTGCCCTAGCACCTCTAGAGAATGGAACGTGCAGTTCCCTTTCAAAAGGGAATGTCTCAGGTTATGCATAACACAGTCGTGTTATTGATTACATCATGGGCTACACCTGACAATATTAAGTTCATTGTCGTTTTTTAATTCATGCTTCAGACAGCAAACACGCTAGAGGTGTTCCCCTAGAACCCTCTAGAGGACGCAGTGTCTCATTTCCTATTCTCAGGGAACCATGGTTCCCTATCTGTTGGTCACCACGAGTTATGTCGAACGACATATGGGGTCTCACTTGGGAGGCCAATCATCTCTAATTTTAAGAGAAAACGCCAATGAAAATTGGCTAGTGGATTTAACATACCTGAGCCACTCCCCTTGCCAATTGGTATTAATAGGGCGGCAGGTGCATCCACTCATTAGATTTTTGCTTCAGAGCCGAGTAGTTGCTCCTCTCTCACCACAGACCATTTCTGAGGTTTGCATTTGAGGGTCAGGCATGGCAGTACAAGGTTCTCCCCTTTCGGGCTCTCCCTGTCCCCCCATGTCTCCACAAAGGTCACGGAGGGCGCCCTTGCCCCACTCTGGGAAGTGGGCATCAGGATCCTCAACTATCTCGACGACTGGCTCATTATGGCCCGGTCCTGAGAGCAGTTGTGCGATCACAGGGACTTGGTGCTCTGGTACCTCAGTCAGATGGGGTTTCAGGTCAACCGAGAAAAGAGCAAGCTCTCCCCTGTGTAGAGAATCTCTTATCTCGGTATGGAGTTAGACTCAGTGAGTATGACGACACTGCTCACCAGCGAGCGTGCCCAGTCAGTGCTGAACTGCCTGAACTCTTTCAGAGGCAGGACAGTGGTACCACTGAAACACTTTCAGAGGCTTCTGGGGCATATGGCATCCGCAGCCGCAGTCACACTGATGTGTCGCCGCCAATTCAGCCCCTGGTCGGACCTTGCCTTTCTACGGGCCGGCGTGCCCTTAGAACAAGTGTCCCGGCATGTTGTTGTCACATTAGGTGCCTCAATAATGGGCTGGGGCGCGACATGCAACAGGAAGGCAGCTTCAGGGTCCTGGACAGGACCTCGACTGCTTTAACACATCAACTGTCTGGAGTTGCTGGTATGGCAACTTGCCTTATGGCGGTTTCCGCCGCTGTTGCTAGACAGGCACGTGTTGGTCAACATCAACTGACAGGGCAGTCTATGATCACGTCGCATGTCTCAACTCACCTGCCATCTCCTCCTCTGGAGACAGACGCAGCTCAAGTCGCTGCGCGCTATCCACATCCCATGCAATCGTGCAGCCGACGTGCTCTCATGACAGCTCACCTTTCACGGGGAATGGCGACTCCATCCCCATATGGTCCAGCTGATCTGGAGTCAATTCGGGGAAGCCCAGGTAGACCTGTTTGCTTCCCACGAGTTCTCCCACTGCCAGCTGTACTATTCCCTGTCCCTGGCCCCCCTGGGGATGGATGCACTGTCACACAGCTGGCCTCGGGCTCTACACAAGTATGCATTTCCCCCAGTGAGCCTGCTCGCAAAGATGCTGTGCAAGCTCCTCGTGTCAGCCCCTCCCTGTCGCATCCCCCTGAGGAGGGACCTCCTCTCTCAGGGGCTTGGTACCATTTGGCACCCACGTCCAGATCTATGGAACCTCCATGTGTGGCTTCTAGACGGGACACGGCAGACCTAGGTGATCTGTCCCCAGTGGTGGTAGACACTATTACTTGAGCTAGAGCCCCCTCTATGACGCAGGCCTATGCTCTGAAGTGGAGTCTGTTCACGAATTTGTGTTCTTCTCACTGAGAAGACCCCCAGAGATGCCCTGTCAGAGTCATGCTTTCTTTCCTGCAAGAAAGGTTGGAGCGTGGGCTGTCACCCTCCACCCTGAAAGTGTATGTGGCTGCCATTGCAGCCCATCACAATGCAGTGGACAGCCGGTAACTGGGGAGGCATGACCTGATCGTTAGGTTCCTGAGGGGTGCCAGAAGGTTACATCCTCCTAGGACACCCCTGATTCCCTCCTGGGACCTCTCTATTGTCCTGGCGCGACTTCATAGTGGTCCCTTTCAGCCACTGGATTCAGTAGAGCTTAAGTTCCTGTGTCTCAAGACAGCGCTCATGGTCGTGCTCACTTCCATCAAAAGGGTCGGGGACCTCCTAGCATTTTCGGTAAGTGAAGAGTGCCTTGTGTTCGGGCCGGCCTACTCTCACGTTGTCCTGAGACCCCGGCCGGGATACATGCCCAAGACCAGGTGGTGAACCTGCAAGCGCTGCCCCTGGAGGAGGCAGATCCAGCCTTGGCGTTGCTGTGTCCTGTAAGAGCGCATTGCATATACGTGTACCGCACCCAGAGCTTCAGAAGATCTGAGCAGCTCCTGGTCTGCTTTGGAGGTCAGCAGAAGGGGAAGGTTGTCTCCAAGCAGGGGTTGGCCAACTGGATAGTGGATGCCATTGCCTTGGCGAACCATTCCCAAGGTGAGCCGTGCCCCCCGGGGGTGAGGGCCCACTCCACACGGAGTGTGGACTCCTCCTATGCGCTGACGCACGGCGCCTCTCTGGCAGACATCTGTCGAGCCATGCTACTGCCTGAAGTAGCCCCCACCTAACTGTCACCATGACGAGAACTAGATCGAGGCAGAGGCAACGAAGCTCTGCCCCTTTGAGTAAACAGAGCTTGGCTCATGACTACAAGATGATCATCTTCCCACAATGAGAACATGATTCATCCATAAAGATGTCTTTAAAGAGATGCACCTTTAAAGGCTCTTTTAGTCTTTTAGAGCAAAAGCTGAAATGCTGAAGTGCACCGTGGAGATGGCCACCTGCAACACAAACAGGGGATAGTGTAGCCTGACCCACTCTACACGGGAAACCATCACCTCAGAAGCATCGTACCACCAACACAAAGAGCTCTCAAAGAAATTCATTCAGACTTCTTCTCTCAGTAGAGAAGTCAAGAGAAGAATGTGATCGCTCAGCTCCAAAGTGAAAAGCTGGTATGCATTGCTCCTGCTACCTTTTTATGCTTATGCTGTGATCAGCTGCAGCTGGATGCAATAATCACATGCCAATATGCATTGGCTCATTTAGTTTACACTCGAAGTAGATCGGTCTCTCATAGCAAAATCCAAATTTGCCGGTCACTGTCACGGGTTCAGGGCTATATTTTAAATGTTCAGCTGGGTCCGGGTTGGGTCCCAATCTATTACTTCAGGTCCCAGGTCTGTTTAACAATGTGTGTAATACCAGAGTCGATCGGACTTAGAGAACACCCGGCAGTTATTTGAATCAACCAGCACTGTGTTGTTTAATAACTTTCAACTTGTAAAGTTAGGATGAGAAAAGTGTGAGTCAGTCATTTGAAATAAGGTAGAAAACAACAACAAAAAAACAATGCAATGACTTTAAAAAATATATTTAGAATGCGGGACTTATTCTGCCATACCGTGCTTTGCAGTTTCTCCAATTTTTATAATAATATTATTAAAAAAACATATTTTTGTTATATCTAAACGTTTTGCTCAGTCTCAGCTCAGAGAGCACTGAGATGATAGAAAATATGTAAAGCTAACGTCAGCAGACATGGCACTGGACGAGAAGTCGTTATTATAATCCATGGGCAAACAGTCAAAATTATTATCCAAGTTGACTAGAGTTCAGATCCAACTTTCATATTAATAGACGGCTGCTTTAAGGCCCACCCTGGGTATACTTCAAATTTCGCGTTTTGTTCCGTCTCACATGCAGCCTCGTTGTCACAGCTTTCAAAAGGCGGACGAGCTCGACAAGCAGTACCACTTCTGTCTTCATTCACCTCGTGCATGCGCTGTGGACTGCCGTGCACCCCGTCCACATGCAGGCACTTTTTGAGACCGCGTGGACGGATGCGCGGCTGTCCGCGAGCCCTCTTGATGACGAAAATTACATCATGCGGATGGTGCGCCGATGCGAATGGTCAAATTATACTATATGGCGCACGAGATGCGATGACAATATTAAAGTGTCATTGCATTAGAATGTTTTTGTTCATATATACAGTTGAAGCTAATAGATGCAGCGCTGCTGCAATGTTCAATTAAAATATTGTGGAAAAAGAGAATGTGGAGAAGATCTTGTTTATGTAAAAAAATGAAACCAAGCTATTCACACAGAACGCATATTTCACCCATTTTCTAGAGAGGGACATCTTCTATTACCGTTGGACTCGCGTTTCACACAATAGAGCTGCATGTTTAGGAAGCCATGTAAAATTAAGATGGATTCAGTTTATGGTGGGTTTTCCCCATCCCACTGCATCTCATGTTTAAATGAAAAAATGTACTCTGCGTGATTGGCTTTCACCCCTTTGTATTAAACTATGCATGTACACATGATGCTGTTTTGTTTATAGTTCTCTAAGCTACTTAATTTTAACTAGTTTATTAAAATTATTTTAAATATTGTGCACTTTTTTCACAGTCATATTTTCTTATGCTTTGAGTAAACGTGTATTATTTATATTTTGCCCAATGCACCCTCTTGTGGACTCAAAAGTTTTTCTTCACCCTAACTGAAATTATGCATTTTAAATTAAAATATAATTGAAATTTTGATAATATTTAATTGGAAATTCAGATTTAGTTTTTCAGCCATTTTGAAAGCCCTAGTCTGGAGTCTATGTTTCAGGGGGGCAGGGTTTCATATTTTTTTTGAAGCATCCCGGGCGCCGCCATTGGCTACTGGACCCCCACCTGCTGTTAGCATTCCATTGACTCCCATTCATTTTGGCATCACTTTGACAGCGAATAACTTTACATCTTAGGCGTTTAAAGACTCAATTTGTCCATTCATTATTTCTAAAGAAACACGAAAATGTATAAAAGGCCCCATTACCTTGTACCTTACGATGTGGCCCCACAGAAGCAGTTATTGTAAAAATAAACAAATGATTGCGTCATAACCTGCGACTCTCTGTCGCACAGTAGAGAAATTACCGTATGGGCAGGAGGAGAAGCTGTCTAAGAGGCATGTGGAGGCATAAAGTCAAGGGAGAAGCCCATAGAAAGTCCATAAAAACAACGGGACAAAATTATTCAACAACGTCTGCAAGATTCGGTGGGAGATTGAGATTTCTCTTGGCACAGTGATTAGAAGACTTACAGGTTGCTCACGTAACATTTACATCATCAAGCTCAGTTTGAGTCTGCGCAGTATGCTCGACCCCAAGGAAGTGAGCTCTTCTAACTGACTTAACTTGTCTTCTTTGAATCCAATGGGGTCGCTTTGTCCATTTCTTTTACTGTCTATGGTATGTTTGTGCACGAAGCGTAGGTATCAATCCCTCTTTCAGAAGGAATCTTTGCACAGCTCCAGCACTGAACTGACCCCTCGTTTCATTGTGAGGCAGTCTGGCATAAAATGTTAGCACAAAAGTATAGGACTTTTCAAAGTTTTTTTTGAGACATTTCCTTCAAAAATGAAATTTGTCCACTGTGTCTTCAGTAGTCTTTGGAGACTCATGTTCATCCGTGCATCCCAACACACAACACTTTTAATGGCTCCTTGGTGCTGACGTTGAATCTTAAGAAGCTACAGCAAGAAAACAGTAATGGCGGACCGCTGTTTCTCACTCAGGGCTGTGTACTGTATATGCTAGGGCTTTTCGTACCGCTTTAGTTCCAGAAATATATGTACAGTACTAAAGTACTGGTATGATTTTGCGCAAACTTTTTTCCAGAACAATTTAATGTGTTGCACTCGCATCAACCATGTGTACTAGAACATAAGCCGGTCGACAGGAATGTAATTTGTGCTTTGCATTCAACAACATTAACAAAGAAGAATAACATTAACAAAAGGAGGATGGAGGATGCTGTGTTATTGTTGTGTCTCGTGGGTTTCACAATAATGGAGATGAAATGTTGACGTATACGAAAAACGTTTGAAAGAATGGAAAGAAGGATTAAAAATCTTCAACAACAACTGGCAGTGGTACAAATCATGGTGGGTGAGGGCGTTTTTGAACACATCTGGCCAATCAATGTCTACTTACTGTATTTTTAATACATCACCAGTTAGTACCAGTTGTGTTGGTTAGACCCTCCTCCAGAGTAAGAGCTAATTTGGTTCTTGAAAAAGGCAGTCCGGTACTAAAACCTAGTTCCTACTGTGCGAAAACGCCCAAAAGTGGGTAGTTCCACAATTAGGTCTGCTACTATGAAAAGGTTCCTGCAGTGCAAAAGGCCCTTATGATGTCATAGTAGTGAGACTTCTGGAACTGCTAGTGTGGAGAGACTGGTTATGATTTATTAGGATTATTAAACAATGAGTGGGTGGATTTTTTACCATTATAGGGTGGTTGTTTTCACACACTGTGGTCACACAACTGTGTTCAAACATCTTATAAAAGTAATTTTTGCATTCTATGGCACCTTTTACATTTTATTTCAGGATAGCTTTTACTAGAGTACTGGTTGATTTGTTTGTTTATGTGCTGCCCCAGTTCTTTTTGCTGTGTTATGCCTTTGTAAAGCACTTTGAGGAGCTATAAGAAAGTATCTATAAAAAGTATGTAATTATCATTAATTAAATAAAAGTGTATTATCCTTTATACCGAATGCAATTAATTGAACTTAAGTAGGACTTAATGATTATAATAATATATATACATGTAAAATGTTTAATTTGTTATTTTTAAGATGTGATTAAAAATAAAAGTTTACTTAAGTGTGTTAAGAAACAGGGCTTGTCCTAATAGCCACACTTGAAGCCTTGGACACTTAAAGTACGCGACATGAAGTGTGCAAAATTGTCCCAGGCCTGGAAAATACAAAGGTCACTAAATTCACACATTTTTTTATATTAAATATGTACTGATTAAAGGTGCTCTGTGGATGATTTGTTATTAGACATCAATTATTGAGCAAGGGCATTTGTACACGCATGCACAAATATATATCAGTGTTCAAAATTTTCTCCTTGGCTTACCCAATTAATAGTTAGATAATGATAAAGATTTGATTTGAAGTGTCAGGTCGAAATTTGTTTCTGTGAGATTACATCATATCTCTAAATAAACAGAAAAAGATCCAGCTATAGCAATGCATTTGGGATGTGTGAATACCTCTGACAGCTTGTAATCATAACTAAACAACATTACTGACACAAGCATAAAGGAAAGTTGCAAAGTCCATAATTCAACCCATATCAATGGGATCGATTGGATGGACTTTTCAAAGATGGTAACAACTCCGGCACTTCAAAATATTTAAAATGAACAGCCTTTTACTTGCCCAAGCCCTTGTTATGTTGAGTTTGTAACTTTTCTTTCTTTCTTTCTTTCTTTCTTTCTTTCTTTCTTTCTTTCTTTAAAAATCCATTATTTTCAGTGAGCTAAAACAACAGTGGAAAAAAGTTAGTTGTGCAAAATACATTATGCCTTTACTCTATGCTGAATAGCTGAAGAGAAATAACATTTATGTATGTCATTTTATTCAGAATGTTCACTTGTGAACAGTTTGTTTTGTTTTATTTTTTTCAACAAATTTCTTAATCTGTAATCTAAATCCTCCAGTTTATACATATGATCTACTTCAACTGTGATAAAGTACATAAATACACTGAAAGCTATGGGAAACACAAAGTGTCCAACTTCTTGTCTATTGTTTTCATTTTCCCTGACTGCAAGCATCAAATTTTTGCCAGTCTGTTAAATCCAGCCATAGTTGGCATTTAAAGATAACTATTTACATCCAATTCATCTCCAACAGTCCCATGTTCATTCAAAGGATGCACTCAGTATATGAAAGCTTTCTAAAGGAAAATCTATCTAATTGGTTTTGCAGATCTGTTTGTTGAAAGTCTCAGATTCATCTAGTTCAGATGTGTGCATTCTTCTACCACCTTAAATAAGCAGAATACAATAAAACCACATTTAAATGTAAACTTGCGCATACTGTGAAATCTGCAGCTATTCGTGGAAAAACCTGATCACAAGTTGTCACCTTCTGCTCGACACCTAACAGTCCTCAGCAGTGCATATCACCTCCATGTCTACTTCACACACTCACACTGCAAAAATGTTTATATCCCACAGCTGCTGGTGAACAGAAGTCAGACAACTCTGGAAAATATGTCCTCTAAATCGTTGCCATCTGTTTGGTGCAAATGATGTTAGGATTAATTTTTATCCATGTGTTCTGTTGTTTCTTTTTAATGGCCATGCTTGACTAATCCCAAATATATATGTTAATATTGAAAATACTGTAATTGTTCACTGTCATATATTCCCTGAGTCTTAGTTTGTAGCAGTGGTGGATAAAGTATATGAAAGCCACACTTAAATAAAAGTACATATATCTTACCAGAAAATGACTTTTGAAGAAGTTAAAGTAATTTTGTAATATATATTACTTCTTAAATTTCTGAAGTATATGATATTTATTGTCTTTAGGTATGAAAAGTATTTATTAAAATATATTAAACATCCTGAAGTATTGAAACTTAAACTACAAGTAAGATACTGTTTATATATATACATATATATATATATATATATATATATATATATATATATATATATATATACATACACATTGGTGTGTGTTTATATATTTTGAGCTTCAAGAGCTTCAACTCTTTCTCTCATTTAGTATATTTGTGTAAGCATTAACACAGCTTAGGCTTAACATAGAATAGGCACTTCATCCGGTACTTAGTCTCTTTCATTCCAACATGAGAAAACATTTCTGGAATCTGCCTCTGAAGTGGCATTTAGATGTATTTACACAGTTTAATGTTGCTCAGAGGGGACATGAATATATTAAGCCTGCAGTTACAAATGCACAATGTTTGGGAGTAACTAGTAACATGTAAGGGAGTTACATAATTTAATTACAAAATAAATGCAACTGTATTGCAATTAAATTATAATTTATCTTAATTCAAGTGATAAAGGATTCTGAAAGTCTGACAGTAATGAGTGTTGAGTACCACTGTAAGGTTAATACCTCCTGTTTTAAATGTTCCAAAATGATTAACATTTGAAAATATTCGTTAGAAATTAAGACAAGTAATAAAAAAGTAATCAAATGTAATAAGTTACATTACTTTAATATAGTAAATGAAATTATTATACTACTTAATCACTTATTACATTTTAAATAGGGTAACTTGTAATCTGTAACCTATAGCATTTCCAAAGTAACCTTCTCAACACTGCAAATGCATAAATAATGATTTGTTTTAAAAATAAATGTTTAATACTGGTATCTGAAATTATTTAAAATATAAACAAATTGTGAAATTAAAACCGCCAGAGGGCAGTCAACTGATTCATTCAAACGGCTGATTTATTCAGGAATGAAGCTTTTGAGGTAAATTAGTCACTGAATCATTTATTCAATAAAAAGGACAGAGGGTTGCGTCCGGTTCTAAATCTGCATCTGTTGTACCGCTCAGTCATGCGACTCAAGTTCAAAATGCTCACGCTCAAACAGGTTGTGTCTAAAATCAGGTCCCAAGTGGAGTTTGTCACGATAGATCTGAAAGACACGTACTTTCATGTTTCCATCTTTCCTCAACACAGGAAGTTCCTGAGGTTTGCTTTCGGTGAAATGTTTGGGACTATTATTAATTCCTCATTGTCATTAGGATATTTCCTGAAAACCTTCAAACTGGCTGTTATTAAGCCTCTCATCAAAAATCCACAACTTGACCCCAAAGATCTAGTTAATTATAGACCAATCTCGAATCTCCCTTTTCTGACCAAGATACTAGAAAAGGTGGTATCCTCCCAATTATATTCCTTCTTAGAGAAAAATGGTATATGTGAGGATTTCCAGTCAGAATTTAGACCGTATCATAGTACTGAGACTGCTCTCCTTAGAGTTACAAATGACCTGCTCTTATCATCTGATCGTGGTTGTATCTCTCTATTAGTTGTATTGGATCTTTGTGCTGTGTTTGACACAATTGACCACAACATTCTTTTGCATAGACTTGAACAATTTGTTGGGATTAATGGAAGTGCATTAGCATGGTTTAAATCGTACTTATATGACCGCCATCAGTTTTTAGCATTGAATGAAGAGGTATCATATCGATCACAAGTGCAGTATGGAGTACCTCAAGGCTCAGTACTAGGGCCGCTACTCTTCACGCTTTATATGTTACCCTTGGGAGATATCATCAGGAAACATGGTGTTAGCTTTCACTGTTATGCTGATGATACTCAGCTCTATATTTCTTCACGGCCCGGTGAAACAAACCAATTTGAAAAACTAATGGAATGTATAGTAATTTTAAAAAACTGGATGACGAGTAATTTCTTAAAGGTGCTGTAGGGGACTTTTGTAAAAAAATATTTTTTACATATTTATTAAACCTGTCATTATGTCATTATGTCATTATAAAATCAAGCTCCTCTGGCTCCTCCCAGTGGTCCTATTGCCATTTGCAGAAACTCCATCGCTCCCGGTAAAAAATAACCAATCAGAGCTGTGGTCCGTAACTTTGTTTGTGTTCAAAATGTAGAAAAATTTATATAATAAGCGAGTACACCATGAATCCATTTTCCAAACCGTGTTTTTGGCTTGTCCTCAATCACTAGGGTGCACCTATAATAAGTGTTTATATTCGGACTATTTTAGATTGCTTTCGGGGATACCGCGGCGGAGTAACCCAGTACCTTTGTGATTCTTCATAGACATAAACAGAGAGAAGTAGTTCCGGCTACGATGTTCTTCCGCAAGACACAAGCAGTTCTGTTTATTAACCGCTAGAGCGTCAAAAGTTCCCTACCGCATCTTTAATTATAGGACTTAAAAACTCTGCATGTAATAACCTAGAGCACTATCTAAGACTTGATGGCTGCTCTGTCAATTCTTTGTCATCAGTTAGGAACCTAGGTGTGCTATTTGATCGCAATCTTTCCTTAGAAAGCCACATTTCTAGCATTTGTAAAACTGCATTTTTCCATCTCAAAAATATATCTAAATTACGGCCTATGCTCTCAATGTCAAATGCAGAAATGTTAATCCATGTATTTATGACCTCAAAGTTAGATTATTGTAATGCTTTATTGGGTGTTTTTTTCTGCATACTTAGTAAACAAACTACAGCTAGTTTAAAATGCAGCAGCAAGAGTTCTTACTAGAACCAGGAAGTATTACCATATTAGCCAGGTCCAGTCAACACTGGGCCCGAGGCAGGGGGGGGGGGGGGGGGGGGGGGGACAGGGGAAGAGTCATGTCTTTCCTTAAGAAAGAAAAATCAGGGGCTCAAAAACGAAAAGAAACGAAGATTACAGAGAGAAAGGCAAATGAGGGCAAGCAGTTGCTCACTCAGTTTTTTTTAAAGAAAGGTGAGCTCCAAATGCATAATCAAGCATTGACATTGTTTTAACATAAATATCTACTCTTGGAGGAATTCTCCCCAGAGTCAGAAGTTTACATGAAAACACTGTATATTTCCCTCCATTGTCAAAATCTAACACCCGCGAAAACACAGATCGTTAGCGCCTATTTTAACGCATTGTTATGCAAATTAGTTCGCGCACGCAGTTTAATGCACATCTTAATGATCGAAAATTACTTATTTTAAAACGTAAAGACTGAATGTCTAGTTTGGTGGTTAGTGTACCCTGTGATTCTATAGTCTGCATTTATTTTAAACAGACAAATAATCAGCAATTAACTTGTACTTAGCCTACACTTAAAAAAAGGTATTATGACAATAAAGGATATTTTAGCAACCATTTGAAGCCATATATTTCAGTTTCAGACCCTGCAGTAGCAGGCCCCTCATCATGGCCAGGTGAAAGGAGTGCCAGTGAGGTGGATGTGACAGTGAGACAAGGTGAGCTTTTAGCGGAATTGCCTGTTTTAACTGTTAGTAATTAGTAATTAAGTGTTAAGAGGAAATAAGCAAAATGGGTAAATTTTTATTGTACACATTTAAACTTTAAAGGGGCAGTTCACCCAAAAATGAAAATTCTGTCATCATTTACTCTCCCTCAAGTTGTTCCAAACCTGTATGGTTTCCTTTCTCCTGCTAAACACAAAAGAAGATATTTTAAAGAAGGTTGGCAATTAAACAGTTGCTGGTCCTCATTGACTTCCATAGTATTTTTTTTTTCTACTATGGAAGTCAATGGGGTCAATCAGTCATTTGGCTACCGACTTTCTTCAAAATATCCCACCCATTGGTATCACTATGGTATTTGGTACGGGGGCCCAGCAAGATGGTTTGTACCCAGAGCCCAAAATTTGGTGCTACGTCCCTGCTCCCTATCAAACATTGTATAGATTTTAAAATATTGCTTATTACTTATAAAGCCCTGAATGGTTTAGCACCTCAGTATTTGAATGAGCTCCTTTTACATTATAATCCTCTACGTCCGCTACGTTCTCAAAACTCAGGCAATTTGATAATACCTAGAATATCAAAATCAACTGCGGGCGGCAGATCCTTTTCCTATTTTGCATTATTGACACACTGTTTTCCTAATGAATGTTGTTCAATTGCTTTGACGCAGTGTGTTTTGTTTAAAGCGCTATTTAGAGGACCACTTAGGCGTGGTGTGGGATTTGACAGGCATGTCTGTCTCCTGCGCAGATCAATTTGATTCTTACGGCAGAGTGAGAGAAGGCCAGTCACTCACTATCATACAGTTTCAGAAACTGTTGGATCTGATGACAGTTGTATCCATTGTGATGAACCTTTTTGCCTGCTGTACATGAGACCTTTACAGTGGTGGCTCAGGTCCAAAGGGTTTTCCCCAAGTGCCAACTCGTTTCGCATGATCAAGATCATGCGGCTAGGTTTATGGTCCTTAGACATGTGGAAGGTTCCTGGAGGGCTGCTCCACCCAGGGTCTGTGGGAAGTTCCCCATCTCGTGTGGCACATTAATTTGCCTGGAGATGCTGGCCGTGTTTTGAGCACTGAAACATTTTCTCCCAGATC
This sequence comes from Carassius auratus, assembly GCF_003368295.1. Taxonomy (NCBI): domain Eukaryota; kingdom Metazoa; phylum Chordata; class Actinopteri; order Cypriniformes; family Cyprinidae; genus Carassius; species Carassius auratus. Next base: position 3,719,911 of record NC_039288.1, on the reverse strand, counting down.
TGAGAGGCCATCATGTGCTAGTTCAGACAGACAACACATCGGTGGTCTCTTACATCGACTGGCAGGGGTTGTCTGTGTTCGCGCCTCCTATACAGGCTGGCACACCAGATCCTTCTGTGGTCCAAGGGAAAACTGCTCTCCCTGAGGGCAGTGTAAATCCCTGGGCATGTCAGTCAGTGATCAGACATCCTGTTGAAGCAGAAGCTGAGGCCCAGGGAATGGAAGCTCCACACCGAGGTGGTTGAGCAGATTTGGAAGAAGTTCGGGAAAGCCCTGCTGTACTTGTTTGCGTCTCAAGAGATCTCACAATGTTCCCTCTCCATTGAGGATCAGGGCTCATTCCATGAGAGGTATGGTGGCCTCCAAGGCCTTCTCGTCCAGTGTTTCTATGCACAACATTTGTGATGCTGTGGGATGTTCCATGCCTTTGACTTTCATCAAGTTCTATAGCCTTGACCTTCATGTCATTCCTGGCTCCTCAGTTCTCTTGACCTAGCTGTGCCAATCCATACTAGGCAGGGATTGGTCAATCTGGGGATGTGGGCATACTCGTTCCAAAAGAGTTTTGATGCAGCTCGAGTTCCTGAAGGGGAACATCACTAGGTTACATATGTAACCATGTACAAGACATTGCGTCTCGTAGCCATACTTCCTACATTCCTGCAAGTGCTTATTTCTCAATTCAAAAGCTGTTGCTGTCTCTACCGCTTGTGCTTTTATACTTCCTGATCACTACGTCATCCCCGCAAGTGTTGTAGCTAATTACACACGTGTTTCAAAGCGTGGTCATGTAGACATATTCCCAAAGTGTTTCGATGCAGTGTCTCCTTCTCTCTGGTAACTAGAGTTACAACAAAACCCTAGTGACATTCTGTGTGTTGCTCAAAGACGCAAAACAGTACTGTGATCTTTGTTATGAACAATTTTCATTGGCAAAATTTAGCAAAAACGGGCACTATTGTATCTAAAAGTAAGTCACTTAATGCTAACTTTATTTAAATTTTAAAATCAATATTACATTTATTATTATGCTGATATCTCGAGTAAGGTGACCAGATTTCTGAAACGAAAACCGGGGACATTTCCTAGTTTAGTGATCAAAACATAATTGAAATCTTATTTGTGATTATCTACTAAATAAATAAAAAAAACGGGGACAATTTATTTATGTATATTTTTTCATTGTTTTGGTTTTCATATGTTGATATTATAATTAGGAATTACAATGTGTGTTTAAGGATCAAACTTACTCTAGTTTATTAACAGGACTACAATTCTCCAAATTGTAGACATGAAACCAAAACATGGGATTGTCCCTTTATCTGGAGAAAAAAACGTAATTCGTGTGAAATAGATTTACTATAATAAATTATATAAATATAAAATACATATAAGAGCCATTTTGCCACTTTCAAATTAGGATGTCTTGAATTTAATTGATTCTAATTGTGCTTTAATAGACTTAATCACACTTATGTGTTTTTGTGATAGACTCAATAATGTCAGATCGCACATCTTTAAAACATCACTTACCATATTATCACAATCCGTATAATGTATATCGCACATCCAAGATTCTTCTTGAGTTCTTATTCAATGAAAGGTTAGATTTTTGTGATTTTTAAAAATAAAAGATCAAAAGGATTAACAATGCAGATTAATTTTCACAGCCCTCTTTGATTATATTTACCAAGGGTGTCGATATTTTTGGCCATGACTGTATGAGCTAAATATAAGCTAAATATGTTTTGCTTTTTGTAGAATGTGCTTGTTTTGCCCATGTTTCTGCTTTCTCTGTTTCCTATTAGTTCTCTTGTTTACTTTTATTTGACCCCTGCAAATAGATCCTCATCTCAGTTTGCTTTATCCAGCACATTATGTGGGATTTGGCATGTAATAGAAATGGAGTTCTAGAGAATGTGCTTCAGTGGAGGAAGTTCAAAAAAGAGTGCTTTCCTTGCCTCAGAGAGATATGAGAAAGTGCATTCAGTTTGTGGGTGGATCTTGGAAGATAGACACACAAGTCTGGGACAGTGGTCAGTCAGACTCCGCAATATTCTTTGCCTTCATAGTAAAATGATGTAAGCACTGCCAGGCTCAGTGACTAAATTCATTAGTTTGTTAGCTAGGCTACATCATTTTTTAGTAGACCGTTTTTAATTTTCTTTTTCTAAAGGCCTATTAAGTAAGCGACAACTGTGAAATCTGTGAGGTTTTCTTAAATCATTCTATTTATTTTGGTTTGTATTCACTTGGTTTAAATTAAATCTAGCCTATTTTCTATGTCCTATGTGTCTATTTATTTAATAACTTAAAAGTTATTTCATATTGTTCCTTGTTTTTTTACTTAAAGTGTTTGTTAACAATTTATTGTTTGGTGTGTGCACATCATGTATATGTTTAAAAATGTAAGTGCCACTTGTTGTGGTTTTGTTTAAATGGTTAATTATTATTATTATTATTAGCTAGTAAAAAATACCCAATGTTTTTGTCACATGTGGTGATTCGTTACTTCATCTTATTTAAACGCAATCATGTTTAGTGTCTGTTATTCTGGATGTTAACCTGAACAAATATTTATTCTGAGCATTTGTTTACATTTGTCGCAAGCTCTGAGAGAAAGTCTGCAGGAGAGGGCAGGAGTGGAACACGCATGTTGCGGGAATAGGCCGTTCTGGTCAGAAATTCAGCAGGAGTGGGCAGGTGGGTGAATGCGGATAAAAAAATAAAAATAAATAAACAGTCTCACACAGGGCTATAATATGTCATGCTAACCCAATCTCATGAATGTGTATCAATACCATATGATTCTATTTCTATTTAGCATACTATTTACAAGCATAAATTGACTTTGGCGTGCAAAAACTGCATATTATATGCATGCCAAACACATGCGTATCATATGCAAGTCATTTTCTGCATATCGATACCAGATAGAAACAGCAAATGGTGCTGATAATATGCATTTTCATGAGACTGGTAGTAAATGCCTGACCTTAACCTATATTGTTTAAGTTATTTACCCTATATTCCCTTAATATGTTATATTAAATAAGGTGCTGCTCTTTTCTATATTTATGGCTGGTAGTGTTTGATGTATGTTAAGTGGATAGAATTCCACTAAGGAAAGCAAAGCCCAGGGCAATGTTTTCTTTGCAATGCAAGCATGCTCAATTAGAGGACATTAAATGGTAAGTGCTCACGCCCCATGAAAAGGTCAGCAGTAAGTCCTTGGCAAAATGTCAGCCTTGTGTAACTACCGCAGGCCAGAAGATCCTTGACCTGAACAATCAAGGAGTTCATGAGAGATCTCTCATTTGCTCACTCGTCAACTAGGGAATGAATGGATGTTAGAAATGATAGCTGTTCAATTTTGAGGGGTGACTGACAAGTTAAATGTGCTAATAGTAAAACCAGGCCTTGGAACAAGTAGAAATGTCAAGGACACAGATGTATTCAATTGAAGTATTTTCCTTATAGTTGTGGGTTGAAAAGCAGTGGATATAATATCAATCAAGTTGCACAAAATTTGACCTGATCCAACTACTTGACAATACAGAGATAAATCCTGGAAGTTACAATAAATCTTTAGTTGCACCCTGTATTATGCTGCAATATTGAGGTCAGGCTCAACAAATCCTCCAGATTACGGCTATTTTTGATGCAGTCAGAGCACTAGCACTTTTCATGTCATATCAGCAGAGCAGTGTGTTTGATATATTCCAAATACAACAACAGCTGACCTTTGCAATTCATCAAACAGGCCCGTTCAGCGCAGTCAATTTTACTTGTGCAATTTAGCAAATTAGTCTGTAGTAGAATAGTGTTGTCAAAAGACCGGTACTTCGGTACCAAGTCGGTACTAAAAAAATGAAAATGTCACGTTACCAGGTTTCTTTAAGGACCGATGGTACCGAGTACCCGGTCAACCCGGTTCTTGATGCATACAGGACTATGATTTCCGCGAAGCAGAAAACGCAGACGGAATCTCAAAATCCAGTCATGAAAATGAAACTTACATTTTAATATGGACAGCCACAGATTTTATCTAAGCATAAATTAATCAAATCAAATCTCGATATGGCCCAGTATCTGTAAATGTTAAGCCGCAAAAGTTGGTGGAAATATGAATCCTGCATGTTCTGCGTGTGTCTGTGTGAATGAATGAATGGCAGAGACATGCGGGTTTGTTTACTACGTAGACTGAAGCGCGTGACACTTGCATTAATTTCAGCATCTGCCATCTCAATGAAGACATAAATACATAAACAACATCACCAGAACTGTTCTGAGTCACTTCACAAGCATTTTATTGTTTTCATTTCCATGTTTTTACTATGGTAAATATGAGTTAACGATAGCGTTTACAATTAAACCACAGTAGTCACAAATGTACAGTTGTCTGAGACGTCATTAAATTTTCTTTAACATCATAAACCATAAAATGTAGTCAGTGTTCTGCTATGGTTTATTTTCATAATAGGTAAACACAGGTCACAAGTTAACACGGTCACATTTCCTTGATTCAGCCAGTTGCACAATGTGACGCCGAGAGTCCATGTTGAATCCAGAGATCTGGAGCTTATTCGGTGTAGATTGATAGCTCGGTGGTTCGTGAGTGTCGTCTCACGGTGTGCCATCTTTTCGAAACCCATGCCAAAACAGACTTACTTTATTTTTACTTTTTTTGTTTATCCTATTTACTTCAGCCGCTACGGGCGATCATACCTATAACTTATCTCTGCAAGAATATCAAAATCATGCAATATGCAAGTCTGCGTTTATTAGACACTTAATATCATGTCAGATTATGCTTTCAGAATCGGCGAATCTGCTGCAGTCGTTCAATCACATCTGCAGCGGAGACCTAAACCAGGAAGTTGGTCACCAGATAACACGGTAACCAGTTAAACCGTAACCCCGGCAACCCATCTAAACAACTCTCTACATTGCAAGTAAATCACTCACATATGCGACTAAATTTTACTCGGGGCAACTAAATTATGTCTATTGTTAGCCATTGGCTAATAAATTCTTAGATTTTACTCACCTGTGTGTGTGTTTGAGGCTATTATAAGATTAGCACATTTTCACTGGTTGAACACTGACTGAGCACTTCAGAGATCTCTCTCCATCAAGTGATCTGTACTTTTCAGTTACCTTATCGAGACGGTCTCTCGACATTACTTATGGGGAGATCCATTTCCTTGAAATTATGAAGCCTGATTGAATAACCCTTTTGCTTGCAAATAGCCAATGGCCATCAATATAGGTAAAGGCGGGCGCCAAAAACCTCAGAATCTTTTTTCTTCACTTGAGTCTGGTTTCGCCGTGGATTCACGCATACAGAGTGGAAAATTATCCCCTCTAGCATTCTGGTGATTTTTACCCTTAAAATGTCACTTTTGCTACATGTGTGGTAGGCCCATTGATTTCCCGGACGCACACGAGCAGTGTGTGCTGTGCCTGGGTCAGGCTCACGCAGAGGCGGCATTCTAAGGATTGGAATGTCATGCCTGTGAGGAGCTTCTCATCAAGATCCTTTGTGCAAGGCTGGCCGTTACCCGTAACGGTGGCCCTGTATCTCCTGCCTTTCCCCCGTCCACCGTCATCGAGCCGAGAACCAGGAGACTGCAGAGAGCTCCGTCGACAGATTCTTTCGGCCCAATGCCCATGCCATCCTCACGTGGAAGATCCTCTCTCATACTCTGAGGCCAGTTACCGCCCTCCATTAGAAGCGCGGGAAATGGTCTCGTTTGGATATGAAGAGGACGACGCCATGTCTACTAATGCCTCAGACCCGGGAGCGTGGTCCGAGTCCCTGCCCGAAGCTTATGGTGATCCTCATGGAGGCAGTGGCAGATATGGAATTGGAGTGGACAGCCCCCAAGGAGCTGCTGTCTAAGAGATGGATGGATGGTTCCTTCCTTGGCGCGAGACCCGTGCCATTTTTCTCTGAGGTCCATGAGGAACTCACCCGGTCATGGCGCTCCCCTTACTCAGCCCATGCAAAGGGGACCCAGCTGTTGACGACGGTGGAAGGGGTGGAGAAATTAGGATACGCACGACCGCCTCCTGTCGAGGATGCTATCGCGGCCCACCTGGCGTCTTCTCCCGGCTGGAAAACCGCCTCTTTGCCTTCTACAGTAGGTCATGTCGAGCTACTGCTCACATCGCCGAGAAGGCGTACATATCAAGCAGTCTAAGATCATGCCTCATCTCCTGCCGAAACAGTCTCAAGCCCCCCCTGCAACAAGGTCCAGTTCTTCATCAGTGCAGTGCTCGCGGGATATACCAGGCGCTCGTTCCCGAGCACGGTAGAGCGTCGTGAGCCAGAGCCACCATTCTGCCTGAGGCAGCCCAGGAAGCCCCGTTTTGGTACTAAACCGGCCTCTAGCAGCCAAGGGCGCACGGTGGGCAAAAAGGAGCAGCGTTCCTGATGCTCGTGCCAGGGGGAAGAGAGGGCGGGACATGTTCGTCGGACCCGCGGTGAAGAGAGCGTGTTCCCGCCCAGAGTTCGTCGACAATGTAAATGTTGTGAGAATTAAACTGCTTTGTTCTGTTTCAATAAACATGCATTACATGCCTCAGCAAAAGAGCTTTCTTCCTCCCTCCACTATTACCCGCTACATAATCGAAGCTTCTCCTTTTGCAAAGCGTTTGACCGTTGACCACCCCGCTTCTGCAGTGTGATTATGACAGAAGTATCAGAACAGAGCGCCCTGCTGCTATGGGCAGAAATCTCCTCTCTCCTGTACAAACAAGCAGTAGAGATGGTGCCCAGGGAATGGAGAAATTCCGGGTTCTACAGCCGTTATTTTCTAGTTCCAAAAAAGGACGGAGGTATGCACCCCATCTTAGACCTGACATTACTGAACAGAGTGCTTGCAAAACGCACGTTCAAGATGATAACTGTGAAGCAGATTGTAACAATTTACAAATCTCCATATTCATCGGGAAGAAGGAGGCGGGAACCGGCGCACAATCAAAACATTTTAATAATCAAAAATAAATACAAAACAGCGCGTCAGCCCCTCACGGCGACTGACGCGCACAAATAAAAGCCAAACACATAAAATAATGTCCCAGGCCTGGTCCTCTCTCGTCCTTCACGGTCGTCACTCCAGTTTTATATCCTTCCATCTCCTACGTGGGACTCAAGACCGGCGGTGGGGCGCAGGTGTAGCTCATCTCCAATTACTACACCTGGCCTCTCTCCTCGTTCCCACGCCTCTCGGCCCCGCCCCACTCGCCACATAGATCCTCTCACACATTAAGCCCGACGATTACTTAATTGCAGTGGATCTAAAGGATGCATACTTCCACATCCAGATAGCCCCTCATCACAGGCGCTTCCTGCGTTTTGCATTCGAGGGTGTGGCTTACCAGTTCAAAGTGTTGCCGTTTGGGCTCGCTTTGGCTCCCAGTGTATTTACAATGTGCATGAATACAGTGCTCGCTCCTCTGAAGCTCAGTGGAATGCGCATACTGAACTATCTCGATGACTGGTTAGTCAGCGCATGGTCGAGAAGCGCTCTCGAGGAACACAAACACAGTCTCCTTGCCCATCTGACAGGTTTGGGGCTGTCTGTGAACATTCAGAAGAGCACACTGCAGCCGCGGCAATATATCACATTCCTGGGTAGGATACTGGACTCAGAGCCAAGAATCCTGTCGATTCACAATACACTAGCCCTCTTCGTTCAAGGCAGAGCTATCCCCTTAAGAACGTTTCAGAGGTTTCAGTGGAGAGCGGGAACGGAACGCCTTATCATAACGCGTTCATGTTTCGAGACTCTGGCGCCTTGGTTTGGCATGACCATATTTGAGCAGGGTGCTGCTATGGGCAGAGTGGTCAGACGTGTAGTGGTCACTACGGATGCATCACTAGCTGGGGAGCCCTATGCGCTGGCAGACCAACATTTGGTATGTGGACAGGGGACCAGACGTGCTGGCATATAAACTGCTTGGAGATGGAAGCGGTTTATCTGGCGCTGCAGAGTTTCCTTCCATTTGTGAAACACCATCATGTTCTCATCAGAACGGACAACACGGAGGTGGTGGCGTACATCAATCGCCAGGGAGGTTTGTGTTTGCGATCCCTGCAGGGATTAGCGAGACAGCTGCTATTATGGACGGACAGGGTACTTCTGTTGATTCGAGCAGTGCACGTACCGGGGAGTTTGAATTGCAGCGTGGACATGCTGTCTATGCTGTCCGCGCTGTCGAGCCGCTGGACCAAGGGATGGAAGTATGGTTTTCCCCCAGTCAAGTTAATGCCGCTGGTGCTGCAAAAAATCACGGAGGAGAGATGTGAGTTGATCCTGGTAGTATATATCCGTGGAGTATATCAGCGAGTGCTGCAGACAATAGCAAAGGCTAGAGACCTTCGATGAGGCGCTTATACACTCTGAAGTGGAAAGTATTTGCTAACTGGTGTGTTGACAAAAATAAGGACCCCAGAAGTTGCGATATCTCCATTATATACATATATTACAAGCTATGTGTGTGTCTGTCATTTTTGGATTTGGATTTGCACTGAATTGATTCTCAAAAAATCCGAACAAAGTGCGTTCCGTATCAGTTCAATAGGAACAAGACTTTTATGTGTCAAATACGGGACGATTCCGTATTATTCTGAATGGTTGGCAACCCAGTAAGCTCCTCTGAGCTCTCTCTTGTATGTCGGCGAGTAATCACTCAGTGTAACATTAGTCTTTGCCCCGCGATGTATTTTTCACTGCGTGAGTGAGAACATGATGTGCATGTGCACAGTAACTAAACATGGCGGGTCTTTGCAGTATTAATGATAATGATTCCATGATAATGCATGGAATATACACAAAATAACGGCTAATTTGTTGGGGGCGTGGTAAGGCTTAGGCAATCAGATGGCTAGTAGTCAATCTGATCCACAGCCAATCACAGGCCCCCTCCTTGCTCTGCCGCGGGGCTTAAGCCCCGCCTAGCCCTATTGTTAATGCGGCTTTGATCACAACACTACACTTCCGGTTCCCCACCTCGTGTCGCATATTCAAGTCCGGTCGTCTTTACTGCAACTTTACCATCTTAAACAAGGCAAAATGACTATGCATGAGTATACCCTGCAGTTCAGAAACCTTGCGGCAGCCAGCGAATGGAATGAGGCATCACTGATCACCGCCAAAGTCTAGAACCCAGATTCCACCTCCAGCTGGCATCATTTGATGAATGTCAAGGCCTAGAAAGTTTTATCCAGCACGCCACCAGATGTTCAAACCGCCTACAATCTTGCCTCCAGGAATGCTCACCAGCCAGCCTAACACCACGCTACAACTGAGCCGATATCCAGATTCCTCATGACCCTGACCCAGAGCCCATGCAAACCGATTCCAACCATCTGACACCCAATGAACGTCGAAGGAGAATGACCCAAGTCTTATGCCTCTACTGTGGCATCACATCCTAGCCTGTCCATTTCCTCCTCCTTGACCAGTGGTGAGTTTCCTAAGACCAACCCCTATTAAGATGAATCCACTCACCACTACTGCCCAATTTACTGCTGCCCACCACAGTTGCCAACTCTCGCGAGACAAATAAGCAACTGGAGCTTCAAAACAAGCCCAAAACAAGCCCAATATTATTTGATAACTTATTTTCTGCATTATCATTTATTAACAATAAATGAGCCTGCAACATATTAAACTGAAACCACTGCTTTATTAGAAAAGGATAAACTGATTAGGAAAAAAAAGGATAAAAATAAAAAAAATCAGGGAACTGCAACAAAGCGGAGAGAACGCACTTTCCTCATCTCCGATCACCTGTGAAGCTGAATCGGATTGGAGAGAAGGAAACCGACAAAAAGACAAGAAGGGAAAGACAAGAGCATTAAGGGTAGCTGTAACACATATTTAGCTTAATAAAATAAAATTCTCCACTTCATTGGAGGCATTGTTTGTAGAAATTGAAATACGTGTATTTCTGTAGATCATAGAGCGCGCCGCCTGCACATTGAACGTGATTTTACTCCAATGAGGGGGATAAGGGGGCGGATTCAGCGGAATGTTTTGACGAATGTCAGCCCAAAGTCACATATTATAAGCGGACTTGGCAACTATGCTGCCCACATCACTCTTCCAGTTACCACCCTCCTCGACTCAGTCGGGAACTTCATCTTGGGGAACCTCTACCGCTACCTCCACCTACCAACCTCCAACACTGAAAACACCTACCAATTAGTCCCTATCACAGGCAAACCATTGAGCCGAAGTCATGTCCGTTAAAGCGTGGGTCCAGTCCAACCAGCAGGGCTCTCCTCCTCAACTCCATCCATGCGTGGAAGGGAAGACAAATGTCAGGTTTGTCCCCGCAATGACTATTTGTGCTAGTTTCTGGGTGAAATATGATCAATTAATGTATGTTTGCTATTTTCAAACACAATACAGCATTAAACTTTTAGCACCACTCACTGGCCATTTAATTTTCAAACTGCTTCAAAACCTTAATGATAAAGCTAAATGCACTTTTAACACCACTCACTGGACATTTCACTTGTGAAAATTGCAGGAAGCGATGTAATTTTACATTTTGAAAAGAAAGGCTGCCACAGGCGAGTTTTTCCAGTGAGTCTGGAAGTGGTATAAAGTATTTTAGTCCATGTAATTAGTAACTATACTTAAAGGAACACTCCACTATTTTTGAAAATAGGCTAATATTTCAACTCCCCTAGAGTTAAACCATTGTGTTTTACCTTTTTCAAATCCATTCAGACGATCTCCAGATCATAAATGACCAAGAGTTTCAATATTTTTCCTATTTAAAACTCGACACTTCTGTAGTTACATTGTGTACTAAGATCAGCGGAAAATTAAAAGTTGTAATTTTCTAGGCTGATATGGCTATGAACTATACTCTCATTCCGGTGTAATAATCAAGGAACTTTGCTGCCGTACTATGGGTGCTGCAGGTGCAATGATACTTACGCAGTGCCTAAAAATAGGCTACCGTAGGAAGTTAGCTGGGGACTATTTTCAATATTATTATGTCTGCGGCACCACCTTCGACCTTGGATGATTGGTTTCTCGGTCTGACTTTCTTCCCAGAAGTGCATGAGGAGCTCAGGTCGTGGACAGCACAATTTCTGCCAGAAACCAGCCTGATGGTTCCTCCTCCCTAACCACCCCCAATGCTGCTGCCTTCACTCCTATGTTGGCCGCAGCGCCCAAGCCTGTTTGTCACCCAATCCCGCTGCATCCACAGCAGCCTCCAGCAAGCTTAGCGTAGCTTAGGCCACCCCACCCATCATGGTCTCAATCATATCTACTCACACACCCTCTTCCAACCCGTGGAACCAGGTAAGCATTGCATGGCACGCTCAGACCCCTCTGCGGTCCATTCAGTGTTGGATCCCTGCACTCCACCTAGCTTGCCCTACTGTGGGTATGGCAGTGGTTCCATTGGTCCTGCTTGCATGGTTTCTGGGTGCCTGGCTAGCGCTACCCAGCCCACCTCGCTGACTTCTGTGGTCCATCTGCCTCGGCTATGTGATTCAGTTCACCCAGTGTCCCCCCAAGTTCATGGGCATCCGCTTCACTACAGTGAAGGCAGCCGATGCTCCTGTCTTGTGTGCAGAAATTGCAGTCCTACTGGTGAAGGATGCGACAGAGCCGGTCCCTCCAGCTGAGATGAGGATAGGGTTTAACAGCCCTTACTTCATTGTACCCAAGAAAACTGAGATTGGTTTGCAGTGATCGACCTGAAGGACGCATACTTTTTCAAGGTCCTTACCTTCAGGCTGTCCCTGTCACTCTGTGTCTTCACCAAAGTCACTGAGAGCAGGGTGTTCGGATGCTTAACTATCTCCATAATTGGCTTATAGTAGCACAGTCTCAGGATCAGTTTCGCGAGCACAGGGACTTGGTGCTCTAGCACCTCAACCTGTTAGGTCTTTGAAAAATGTGAAAATGAAAAATTTGAAAAACTCTCCCAAATGCAGAGGGTCTCTTTTCTCGGTATGAAGTTGGATTCAGTTGAACAGACAGAACGCCTCACAGAGGAACGTGCGTATTCTGTGCTGACCTGCTTGAATACTTTCAAGGGCAGCACGGAGGTCCCACTGAAACTATTTCAGAGGCTACTAGGGTATATAGCAGCTACAAAGGCAATACTGAGGCCCCGGCCCAGTTATGTGCCCAAGGTTCCCACTACTGCCTTCAGGGATCAGGTGGTGAACCTGTAAGCGCTGCCCCCGGAGGAGGCAGACCCAGGCCTAGTTTTGCTCTATCCCGTCCCAGCCCTGAGATGCTACGTAGACTGGACACAAAGCTTTAGGACCTCAGACCAGCTCTATGTCTGTTATGGAGGCCAGCAGAAGGGGAAGGCCATCTCTAAGCAGAGGATGGCCCACTGGATTGTGGATGCCATCGTCCTGGCTTATCAGGTACAGGTTGTGCTCTGCATTTTTTGAGCTCACTACTAGGAGTGTTGCATGATCCTGGGTGCTGGCTTGTGGCGACTTGCTGACAGATATTTGTCCAGCTGCAGTCTGGGAGAACCCCAACATGTTTGCTAAGCTCTATAGGCTTTGTGTGGAGCTGGTGACCTCCTGTCTTCTCAACTCAAGCAGGTAGTGGCACGGAGAGGCACGGATTAGTGTTGGCTTGATAAAACTACTCCAGAGTGTCCACCTGTGTTCTCACCTCAAACGGGTAGTGGCACTGAGAGGCCCGGGTTAGTGTTGGCTTACTAAAACTACCCCAGAGTCTCCAAACTATAGACCCTGTCAAGCTCCTCCATCCCCTTGACAGCCAAACGTGGTGGGACATCTGGCCCCAGTGTAACCAAGGTTACCAGAGAGTAACACAGAAGTAATGTTATTAATGAAATAAAACAATGTGAAAACTACTGAAAGGTATGTAAGAGAAACAGGTCAATTTAGCTCAAAGGGAATCATTTAAGATTTTAAAGGGAATCTGAACAGAATCACTGTTTCACAGCTGAGAATCACTGAGATGCCCTGCGATTCACTGAATGAGCCGTTTAACATCAAATCTGCGCTGGATATTAATATCCAAAGTATAGTGAAAACACTATAAATTAGCACTGTAACAAGATCGGCATTTTAAGACATTAACTTGTAAGCACAAAACACAAGATACTTCTCTTTTCAATATGAAGAAGGATCTATTAGATAAATCTAAGACATATAAACTAATCTAACACATAAACACACGCACTCACCCATTCACACAAGTTGCAGGAAGATCGAAAGTTAGGGAAATATGAGTTTAAGAGAATGGAAATGTGGAATCCCAAGTTTACAGCAATACATGAAATTGCATAGACATGAACAGCCATCAATCACTTAATTAACCCTCGCATTGAGTTCCTCAATGAGGTTAAAATTATATAAGATGCACCAGTACAAATGCCTGGAGGTAGTACTTGCGTCTCCTGTGTAAAGTTGACGTTGAAAGCATGTCGCTGATTGGCTGTAAATTTAGACATGATTCCTATAACAAGAATATGATACATCTGACAAATAACTGATGGTCAGGACTGTTTCAACCAAGCAGATTAAATCACAAACATACCAAACATGATTATGAATCCTTAAGTTATCCCATAGTTATTAAAAGACATACACAATAAGTGATTAGAAACATGATAGTAAAATGTGTGGGTTACATATAAATTAATATGGAGTTAAGCGATGGACTGATATTAATTTAGAAGTCATTTTGGTTCATTTATATCTAGAAAAGACAGTTTCTGTGTCATTCTCTGACAAAGATTTCTGTGGAGACCAGAGGTTCAAAGGCCCCCTTAGGAATTTCAGTCTGGCTGTGCTAGGTGGGGGAAGTCAATCCAAGAATCTTGTGTATAACTCTCATGGGTTTGCATGTGATGTCCGGTGTTGCATCTCAATTACTTGCCCCAAATTTGACAATCTCTTCTCCGAATTGAGATTGTCAATAATTGTTGTAGTGGTATTAATGTTGAAAGCTGTTCTGTAAAAGAGTTTGTTGCTTGGTTATCTTGCTTGGGACTTGTGGCACAGAATGGTTTATGACTTCCTGTTGCCTTCGGAATTCGGCTCGTGTTTCAACCATAGTCCTGATCGACTCTTTAAATTGTCTGATTTGGGTCAGATCCACTAAAGATACTTAAAAGAAGTACATTCATAAAATAAATATTAATTTTATATAAAACCTATATATATATATATATATATATATATATATATATATATATATATATATATATATATATTATTATTATTTTTTTTTGGTTAATTAATGTGACCAATAGCGATTCGTTTTGAACTTGAGATGGGTCAATGAGAGTGCAGAATGTGGTGCAGCGGAAAAATTGGTTTTCGGGTTTTGCACAAGGTTTGCTCATGGAATCAGAGGTATCTCTTTGTCGTGCATTGATGCTTGATGAGCACGGTGTTTGCTGACACTCCAGGGAACAGAAACAAAGGACATAATCTTTTAGATGAATTTTATCGATGGATGCATGTGAGTGAAGAGACACATTTTATTTTCCATTTGTTTTGAGTGTCATTTGATATTGTAATGTGAGTGAAACGGACATTTAACTTGTAAATGTAAAATTGTTTGGTCATATACATATACTTTACTAGTGACAGAGTGTTGCTAAAGTGTTCACGGAATGTATTTTTGATGAAAAAGGGTAAAGAAAAGGATTTAATGGGGAGGTGCTGCACCTGCACCGTCTGGAATTTTCTGAGTTAACGATCTCCTTGGTTCAAATTGCCTTGTTAATCATTACCAATCAAATCGTTTGTATTGTGTAAGTGGGAAAACGAGAGAAATTCAAATTATGTTTTCATTAACAAGGTTCGGGAGGAGCGCGGCAGATACTTAGCCTAATCAACACAGGTGGACCACAATCTAGTAGTCAATCGCACAGTATAAATATCGCTGACTTACCTCTATCCATTGATGGTTAATCAGCATTTGATTCGCTCAGTTTGTCATCCTATTACAGACTCAATCTTCCTTGCAATGAAGAGATCTGCACTGGGGATTTTTCAGATCTGCCACTTTTTCCGGACCCACGATCACTCCTACCTCGCCAAACACGGCCGCCGAACACCATTAAGCGTTATCGCGACAGCTGCTCTTCCCGCAAAGCCACACGTTGTGGCCAATAGACTGTGCGAAGCCTCGCTCGGATGGTATACAGTATTGTTCAAAATAATAGCAGTACAATGTGACTAACCAGAATAATCAAGGTTTTTAGTATATTTTTTATTGCTACGTGGCAAACAAGTTACCAGTAGGTTCAGTAGATTGTCAGAAAACAAACAAGACCCAGCATTCATGATATGCACACTCTTAAGGCTGTGCAATTGGGAAATTAGTTGAAAGGGGTGTGTTCAAAAAAATAGCAGTGTCTACCTTTGACTGTACAAACTCAAAACTATTTTGTACAAACATTTTTTTTTTCTGGGATTTAGCAATCCTGTGAATCACTAAACTAATATTTAGTTGTATGACCACAGTTTTTTTAAAACTGCTTGACATCTGGGTGGCATGGAGTCAACCAACTTGTGGCACCTCTCAGCTGTTATTCCACTCCATGATTCTTTAACAACATTCCACAATTCATTCACATTTCTTGGTTTTGCTTCAGAAACAGCATTTTTGATATCACCCCACAAGTTCTCAATTGGATTAAGGTCTGGAGATTGGGCTGGCCACTCCATAACATTAATTTTGTTGGTTTGGAACCAAGACTTTGCCCGTTTACTAGTGTGTTTTGGGTCATTGTCTTGTTGAAACAACCATTTCAAGGGCATGTCCTCTTCAGCATAGGGCAACATGACCTCTTCAAGTATTTTAACATATGCAAACTGATCCATGATCCCTGGTATGCGATAAATAGGCCCAACACCATAGTAGGAGAAACATGCCCATATCATGATGCTTGCACCTCCATGCTTCACTGTCTTCACTGTGTACTGTGGCTTGAATTCAGAGTTTGGGGGTCGTCTCACAAACTGCCTGTGGCCCTTGGACCCAAAAATAACAATTTTACTCTCATCAGTCCACAAAATTTTCCTCCATTTCTCTTTAGGCTAGTTGATGTGTTCTTTGGCAAATTGTAACCTCTTCTGCACATGCCTTTTTTTTAACAGAGGGACTTTGCGGGGGATTCTTGAAAATAGATTAGCTTCACACAGACGTCTTCTAACTGTCACAGTACTTACAGGTAACTCCAGACTGTCTTTGATCATCCTGGAGGTGATCATTGGCTGAGCCTTTGCCATTCTGGTTATTCTTCTATCTATTTTGATGGTTGTCTTCCGTTTTCTTCCACGTCTCTCTGGTTTTGCTCTCCATTTTAAGGCATTGGAGATCATTTTAGCTGAACAGCCTATCATTTTTTGCACCTCTTTATAGGTTTTCCCCTCTCTAATCAACTTTTTAATCAAAGTACACTGTTCTTCTGAACAATGTCTTGAACGACCCATTTTCCTCAGCTTTCAAATGCATGTTCAACAAGTGTTGGCTTCATCCTTAAATAGGGGCCACCTGATTCACACCTGTTTCTTCACAAAATTGATGACCTCAGTGATTGAATGCCACACTGCTATTTTTTTGAACACACCCCTTTCAACTAATTCAACTAATTGCCCAATTGCACAGCCTTAAGAGCGTGCATATCATGAATGCTGGGTCTCATTTGTTTTCTGAGAATCTACTGAACCTACTGGTAACTTGTTTGCCACGTAGCAATAAAAAAATATACGAAAAACCTTGATTATTCTGGTTAGTCACATTGTACTGCTATTATTTTGAACAATACTGTACATAAATAAAAAAACAAGCAATTTTTAAACATTTAAATTTATTTTAAAAAATTTACTTAAAATGAATTTAAAAAACGTTTTTTCAAAAAATGATTTTGCAAAAAAAAAATAATAATAATGAAAATAGTGCAATCAGTTTGGACATTGCACAAGTGCTCATTCAATAAATGCACAGCTTAACATATGAGTTTTAAGTCTAGATTTAAATGTGACTAGTGTTTTATCACATCTGAAGCGGACCCCCCTTGTTTGCGTGAACCTTTAGTATTTCTAACTGACTCGATCCTAGTGATCTGAGTGCTCTGTTAGGTTTATATTCAGTGAACATATCTGCAATTTATTAAGGGACATATTTCACCATTTACTTGCGTGATCACTCAGAATTGATCTAAAACAACTACCTTTGTGTTTTGCCGCAGGACAGCAAGGGTGAGTAAAATTTCTGTTGTCTTTTCAGGACTGTAATACAAAAAGCATGCAAAGTAAATATCTTTAGAATCTGCTTGAAAGTGAATAGCACATAACTGCAATCATCATGTCTGTTCATACAATGTTTTACAAGGCTAAACATGCTTCATCATTTTCAAAAGCCTCTGTTTCCATAGTCTATACTATAATGCGCAAACAGCATTCCAAATGTATCTGCCAAAGGCCAAAACGAGTGGAAAACATGCTTTCCCAGCACTTCCCAGAACGTACTAATGTGGACAAGGCTTGAGGTATTGTCAAACCAAGTAACCAATTGCTAAGCTGGCAACACAGTAGGCTACCCAGGCACTTTTAATTTTAAGCTTGCCCCATCAATTGTTACTAACCCTTATAGTTTTCCTGCAGCCAACAACTACAGCAGCCGAAGCAAGCTCAAGCCGCAGGTGGCTCAAGAAGCTATCTCTCCTCCTCCTCTCATGCTCCCATTTACTTCTATGTTCCGCCACACCCTAACCACCCTAAAGACC
Organism: Carassius auratus; assembly: GCF_003368295.1. Taxonomy (NCBI): domain Eukaryota; kingdom Metazoa; phylum Chordata; class Actinopteri; order Cypriniformes; family Cyprinidae; genus Carassius; species Carassius auratus. The sequence goes on along the minus strand of NC_039288.1, from coordinate 3,702,130 downwards.
TATTAGTGGTCAGCAGGGGCGTCGCTAGGCCCTTTTTAGGGGGGCTTCAGCCCCCCTAAACTTATGCCCAGCCCCCCTAAAAATTATTTGATTAATTAATTAGTGATCGCTTCAGTCCCCTTTAAAAACTAATTTGAGACGGTGGCAAGCTGCATCAAGTTCCGGCTCCTCCCCTTATCTGAGTCTGCATGGATTCAGCGCGTTTTTCAATCCACAGGGGCGCCGAGCAGAGCGAACATCAGAGAGTACAAGGTGTGTGTGTGTGTGTGTGTGTGTGTGTGCGCGTGCGTGTGCGTATGTGTGTGTGCGTGTGGTGTGTGTGTTCTCGCATCCAATACCAGTACGTCTTCGCTGCGTTCACCTTCAGCCTTTATCACAGTGTGACAGATGTTTTTTCTTCCAACAAAAATGAAGCGATTAACACCCATGAAAACATACTTTAGAAAACGATCATGATTTATTTTAATTTACTTTTTGAAATTGAAAACATATTATTGTGTATTTCGGCATTACATTATGCAGCCATGCAAAATGTGTATTAAGTAATAATGAATCATTAGTGTATCATGATACATATATTAGAGTAAGAGTAAAGGGATCTGTGATTTTTTTATTTTTTTTAAGTAATTGATTTATAGAAGTGGCAAATTGATAATGATGTTATTTTTAATAAATATAAATAAATATAGAACAGATTAAACATATTGCCAATAGACAATTACATTAATACATGTTTTGTCTATATTCTTAATGAATATTAGCTGGTTAGTTAAATGATTTGAAATGAAATAAATGTTCAGGGGCTGACTTGATGTATAACCAACCGTATTGTTGATTATAAAGGCTAAAAAGCTAAAAATTATTATTAATAATAATAATAATAATACAATATAATAATTTATATTTCATTGTAGATGGATATACAACATTTTTTTTTGTCGTGCTGGAGTAGGTCTGCAAATGAGCAACAGTCAGGTGAGAATAGAACAGACAGCCTCACACACACAATACCACTGTGTTCCCAAGATTCATTGCAGTCATTGAACCCTTATGTTGTTTTAATTTTCTGCCAATTTCCACGTACATTTCATAAGAAAAAGCAGTGGTATCATCAAAGGATAAACATGAATGTCCTAATACTGAATCAGGAAGTCTTTATTGTAAAAAAAAATAAAAAAACATAAAAAAAATCTACATTCCCAATTCAAAATTTTCCAGTGACTGGTCACATGTGAAAAACTGTATTAGTTTTTTTTACAGTGTTATATATGGCTCAGTCAGTACTCCTACTCCCATATATGAAATACAGGGAATACAATGGAATAGTGGATTGCAATAAGGTTAGTAGTATACAACCCTACCCTAATAGTAAAATAATATTTTTTAATCATACCCTTATTGGGGGCTGAGCCCCCCTAAAATCAAAATCTTAGAATCGCCCCTGGTGGTCAGACCAATTCCTTATCAAAGAAGCTCACCGAACCCTCTATCTATATCTCCCCACTGCCACAGGAGTGTCTGCTCCCGCAAAAACCTTTTTATCTGCCAAACCGATAGGACCCAGACATCCATCGTCCTGAGTCTTAATCTCCAGTTGGAGGCTTCATGGGCCCTCTCGGTCAGCCATTTGCCCTTCGGCCTCTGAATAGCAGGGGCTTATCAGCTAGTAGGGCCCGTACGCCAACTCCGTGACCTATTTCAGTCGAGTCAACTCGGGCCCTCCCGGTCGGGCTATACAACCACGCTGCTCCTCCTCATCGGCCGGTAGGACTCACCGTTCCAACGCTGTGAGCCCCGTTGAGCATTGGCTCGAGCCCTACCGACTGGGCGCCCTTAACCACTTAGTCCAGTACCTGCAGCTGGTAGGGCCTACCTTCCCAACACTTAAATCGCACCCATTGAAGTATGTAGGCTCTTCCAGCCCACCAACGATATGATAATAAAACGATAATAAAATCAGCCCCCGCCAGTACACAATGCTATTTTGGGGGTGTTCTTAATCTGGTGGCTGTCCTCTTGTCCATTATCTTTTTGCGGGGGTACTCTAGATTTGGGCCATTCCCGAGCTCGGAGCCCTTCCCCGGGCAGCACACCAAATACGCATACCATACCTCAGCTAATTATGTGTAAGCGTGAACTCGTGAAATGATGTTTTCGTTAACGAGGTTCGGGAGGAGTGCGTCAGATACTTAGCCTAATCAACACAGGTGGACCACAATCTAGTAATCAATCCAACAGTATAAATATCGCTGATTTACCTCTATCAATTGACGGTTAATCAGCATCCCTCCTCCACCCCATCTCCCCACTTCGAGTTCACTTTATAATTAGACGGGGAAGGGGGGGTACTCTAGATTCAGGCCATTCCTGAGCTCGGAGCCCTTCCCCACACAGCATGCCAAATATGCATAGCTTACCTCAGCTAATTATATGTAAGTGTGAACTCGTGAATTATATGACAATAAGTTGTCAATAATATATTAATTAGTGTGTTGTGTTTAAAAAATAGACATTGCATATATAAAGAAAATATTCTTTATTTGGAAAATACATGTACATATATTAAAAATATTCCAGTTATGTGTAATATCAGTGATTCATTTACTTCCATAAGTTAAGAACTTTATTGTATGTTGTTAAAATGAAGATATTCTTGATATTTTTGTGACCTTGTTTGTTCAAGGCCAGTTTTTTTTTTCACTTGTTGTTCTGTCCTTTTCCAAAAACTGTCCTTTTACTGTTTTCTGTGACGAGATGTACTGGTACCCATATTCTGGATTTGTCCCAGCCTTCCAGTGGTTATAAGGAGGGTTTGGACTGGCAAGCCTCCCTTGAGTATGTTCTTGGATTTTCTGTGGAAACAAAAGACAATTTTTTCTGAACCCTGCGAATGTTAGGAAGTCAAATAACTGTCATCATCTGATCATACTCGCAACTGCTTCCTGTCCTTACTCACACCCGTGACAGAAACAGGGAAAAGGTTCATGAAACCTGCTAAAATGAAAGAGTGGTGATAAAGTTTAGAAATAATTTCATTTGTTAAAATATTGTTGTTTTCTTTCTGTTTTCATTGTTTATCATTGATTCAACTTACCTGTTGAATGCTGTTAAACTAATACACACTGCGTGTTCAACCAAACATTCAAGTCTGTTCAATGTTTCTCAGCAGCAAATCTATTTCTACTGAGACGCTGGTCCATACAGTAGATTGGCATTTAAATTACTTAATAATCTAGTTATTAACCAGAGAGTGAGTGCTACACCAGGCCTTCACTCGAATCCTTAAGAACTGGCAGAAGGCTGGGTTCTATTTGTGAGACCTAAGTGGATCATATGTGTAAAGTCCATGGTGTAGCCTGAGAGCCCAGATTTCTGCCATTTCCAAGAGGAAAGATTTCAACTACAATTGTTCATATGAAAGTGGCTTGTCATACAGCCAAATATGGTGACCCATATTCAGAATTTGTGGCCTGCATTTAACCCTTTGGAGTTATTTAACTTGTATATGCGTTATGAGCCATTTTCTTTTGATAACCCCGAAAAGAACTTAAATTACACTTTCAGTTTTGATCGTACAAATAAGAACAACACATCAATCAAATCTTTAAAGGGTCTACTTTTTTTGCATACATACATAATGTCAAGTTATCTAGAGATTCTCAGCCTCAATGTCTGCCCCAACTTGAACAAGGCTCCAATCAACTTCATAGGATGCATGGAATAACTCAAAACATCGGATTCGGATTCTTCATTGAAGCACTTTATTAAAATCTTTCATCAGCAACTTGGTCTTCTTCTGCTTATTTTCAGAGTTCAATTCAAATGCTTAGCTCAGATGCTTAGCTTAATAACCTATACAGAGAATATATAGATATGAGTCACTACACACAGTAATACAGTCATTTAAAGAGGTTTTAACTTATTTAAATTACAACCAATGTTACTAGAATACGCACAAATCAGAAATACTGTGCAAACTGGTTTAACAACACTAAATCAAATGCATTTACTGCACATGACCAGATAGCATGTTAAATGCTAAACCTGCTAGCATTAATAAACAACTTGCAAGACATTCACAATTGATCTCTTTAACAGTCAATAAAAGAGTCTTTATCCTACCAGTAGCTTCTATAAAGTTGATGAACACATTGTGGCTTTTCACCGCCGTCTCAGCATTTGGTTTACTCCAAACATGCTTTAGCAATCTTTCTCCAGTATCAGTAGCACCACCAACTTGGGTAAGAGAAGCACATTAACCTTGCCTACAGAGATCCCTCTGCTCACTACTAATCACCAAAGCACACCTGGTTCTATTTAACATGTGAAGTTTTGATGGCCAATCAGCTTCCGGAACTCCTCCAGGTTATACTGCGGGTTCACAACCAATAGATCTACTGCTTTTAATCAAGGTTAATTTAATCAGATGGACTCTTCCTTACTTAATGAGGAATACATCTCACTCAATTCCTAAATGAACTTAACACCTCCCACTTGACCTACTGGTCAGATGACCCAAGGAGGTCACACACCCATTTTGGCAGGACTTGAATCTCTTTGTTCTTCAACAGGAAACAAAACCACCAAGCGTCTAACATCTCGGTGCAGAATTGTAGCTGGGATTTTGTTACAAAGTTTCTTCGCCAGTTTGACATCCTTAGTCATTTCTGCTCGACTTGGTTTAACAATTGATACTGGGTAGCTGGGAAATGCTCTCACTATGACATCCCTTACTATTCCTTTCTTGTCTACATTTACACAGATGACTCTGGCCAACTTGTACTGGCCTCTTAAAGCATTCTGGTCAGCCAGCCATACCACATCTCCCACAGCAACATTTCGCTCCTTAGTATGCCACTTGTTTCTTACAAATAGGTTAGGCCCTGCTAACTGACACCATCTTCTCCAGAACTTGTTGACATTTTCCTGGATAACTCTTAGTCTTTTGTATGGATAACCTTCAAACTCAAAACTTCCTTGATCTCCTCTTTTCCCAGTACGTCCCAGAAGAAGAGAGTTTGGACTTACGTATTCCACGCAGTCTTCTCGACTTTGTGTCCTTGCATCAATTGGTCTTTCATTGACCAAATTAGCTGCAGTGTAAAGAAAGGTTTGAAATTCCCCCCATGTCATAACTCCATTACACCCCAGATTCTGGAGGGCTCGCTTAACCAGACGGACAGCTGCTTCTGCTGCTCCATTTCTGTGAGGGGAATCTGCAGGATGAATTTTCCAAGACCACTCTGTGCTATACTTGGCTGCTTCAATTTCTAACTTTACCTTGTCGTTCTAGGAACCTGTGAAGATCTTCAAGAACAGACTTGGCCCCAATAAAATTTGACCCAGAGTCTGACCACAATTTCCTTGGATGTCCCCTTAAAGCTGTAAATCTTTGGTATGCCAGCATAAATCCTTCTGTTGATTGATTACTAACAAGATCAGTATGGATAGCTCTTGATGCCATACAACAGAAGACAATTCCCCAAACTTTCAGTCCCGTCCTCTTCTTTACCTCATCTTTTACTACATAAGGCCCAAACAAATCCAGAGTTGTAAACTCAAAAGGTGCAGCCGGGTCAAACCGCTCTGATGGAAGCTCTCCCATAATCTGTTGGCATTGCTTTGCCCTTGCCTTTCTGCAGGTCACACAGCAGTCGACAGATTTCTTAGCCAATCTGCGGCCTTTTACCACCCAAGCTTTTCTTCTCATCCTTAACAAAGTTCCAGCCACTCCTTCATGGTTTACTTGATGAGCTTCCTGAGCCAGAAGCTTAGACAAATATGCATTATATGGTAAGATTGGGACTGCAGTTTTATCCTCATTGAAGATCTGAATTCTTCCTCCACAAACTAACAGTCCAGAGTTTCCATCTTTGTACACTGCCAACCTGCTGAGGGTAGTATTAGGAAAGATCACATTCTCCTGGGCAGCTAGAAAGAGGTCTGCATAAGCATTTTCCTGTTCATGTCCTGTCAAGACAGCTTCTTTAAGCCCTTCTTCCAGAGACTTTGCCTCCCACTTTGAGGAACTCATGGTCTTACTTTTCATTTCCAACCACTTCTTGACCGCTCTACGCACCCAAGCAGTAACTCTTACCAATCTGGACAATCTGCTGAATTTTTCCACATGGATTAACTTACTTGTTACCAAACCATCAAACAGCCCTCCTGATGAAACATCTTTCTGCCTTTTCTTTCCCTTAGCAGAGGTACCGGAGTCTACAGTGGAATGCCATGATTCAGCTTTTCCTCCATCCATATGATCGATTACTTTACATTCCTTCAAGGAAACTGCACCCTCTTTTTCCTTGGCCAGGCTCCTGGTAAGAACTAAAGAAAATGCTTTCCTCTGAAGTTTGTTAATACTCTCTCTTGCTGCAATTGCAACCTCAGCAGCTGACTTCATTGGCCATTTTTCCACTGGCCATCTCAGGAACACTGGCCCTCTCTGCCATGCAGAATCTTCTTTGAGGTCTTTTGGACTGCATCCCCTTGTGATAATGTCTGCAATGTTTAAGTCACCTGGGATCCACCACCAGTCTTTAACAGGCGTAGTTCTCTGGATCTCTCCAATTCTATTTGCAAAGAAGGACTGGTAGCCATAGCTAACCTGCTGAATAGCTCCCAACACTGTTTGGCTATCCACCAGATGGAACCATTGGTCAATCTCCACTTGGCAATGCTTCTCAATATATTTTCTAAGTCTAGCTGCATAAACTGCACCACACATTTCAGCCTTAACTGCTTCTCCCTTTTGATCCAAAGGAGTCAATTTAGCCTTGGATTCAACTAGCCTCACCTCAGTGCCTTGGTCTGTTTCCCACCTGAAATATGTTACAGCTCCATAGGTCTTATCACTTCCATCAGAGAATGTTATTGCCAGTGGTTTTCCTTTCCAGCCTGCAGGTGTTAAACCTCTGAAGAACTTTATCTTGCCAAGCTGAACATACTCTTCAAACAATTTAATGGCTTCTTCTCTGAGACTTTCTGACAATGGTTTATCCCATGTGTCTTTGGTCAGGCTTCCACATCCTACTTCCTGAAATGCCTTTCGCACAAGGATAGCCCCTTTTTGCTTAACAGGTGTGACCAAGCCAATCGGATCATACAGCCCCGCCACTTGACTCAATAGTTCTCTTCTAGTCAAAGGATTAGGAGTCTTGGCCCTAATCTCCTCTTTAAGGAGGTTTTGTCCTACTCTCATTTTCTTTTTCTGCTTGGAAAAATTAATTGAGGTCATGATGTAAAGTTGATCTTCCTCTGCTAGATACCCAAGTCCTAGGGCCTTGTTGTCCTTGTCCCTCAGTTGGTTTGGTAGTTTCAGAATTCGGTCTTCTGCTGCCGACTTTATCTCACCATCAGCAGGGTTCCAACTTTGTTCTGACCGGACCCAGTGCTTCAAGAAAAACCCTCCAGCTCTTAGGATGTCCTCAACACCTTCAATTATTTTATCCAGTTCTTCCAGATCATTGTGGGATGTTAAAATATCATCTACATAACTATCTGCTTCGATAACTTTGCATGCTTCATGTAGATGAGAGAATTTTGTCAATTTTGCAGTTTCTCGCATGGCTAGCTGTGCAATGCACCCTGCTGGTCGATCACCAATGTTAACTCTAGTGATAGCATTTTCTCCTATTTCTTCACTCTGATCATCTCTCCACAGGAACCGGTGTAGTTGCAATTCTCTCTCCTCCAACCATACAGAATTGTACATTTTCCTGATATCTCCAAGCACAGCATAAACTCCTCTTCTAAACCTTAGAAGAACAGCTCTGATTGGATTAAGAACATCTGGACCCTTCAGAAGAAGATCATTCATACTCCCTCCCTTAAATTTCTGACTGCTGTTCCATACCAGGCGCACTGGAGTAGTAACTGAGTGAGGATTTGGTGCAATTAAGTGGCTCACATACCACACTGGTCCATTCCAGCTTTTGATCATATCCTCAGTTAACTTGATCGCTGCTCCTCGCTCCACCATTTCATGGACTTGAGCTGCATAAGCAATTTGCCACTCTGGCTCCCGCATCAGCTGCTTTTCTGTCCTCAGACATGTTGCCTCAACTCCACTCCTATTATTGGGAAGGGAAGCTGGATCTTCCGTCCAGGGGTATTTTGAATGCCAATGAGGAGAACTGCTGTGCACATCTCCCTCTACATAGGTAAGACACTCTTTTATAATCTCAAGTTCTCTTTCCTCTGCCAGTGTTATCTCCTTACCACCTGGCTGACAGTTTCCACAGCGACAGGCTCCACACATCGGTTCACAAGCTGCCCCAATGCTATCCCATTTCCACCATTCCAAGAACTCACGGTTGCCAGCAGCAGCAATATTTGTCTCAGCTCTGGCTTCCTGAAGTAGTTGGGCAGACTTAGACTCTACTTGCAATTCAGGTCCTCCCACTGTCTCCTCATATTTTACTGCGGCTGTTCTCATTGAGCGAGCAAAATGTGTCTTTGACTCATATGCAGCTACATCTATTTCTTCAAATAGGTCTGGATGTGCACCGCCCACTGTCTTTCCCAAAGGACTGTCCCATAAGACAAGATCCCCAACAATCTTCACTCTTTGCGGGGCTAGTCTTCCTTCTCGGTGGCTTATAAGTAGTTCAATCTCTTTTGGTCTTACCAGCTCCTCAGGGTTGACTTCTGGGAAAAACTTTTGCAGTTGCTTAGGTCTGATGACTTTATGCACTTTAGCAATTTCATCCAAGCCATAACAAAGGAGCTCATGTGCTCTTTCTTTACCTTCCTCAGTTCGGACTCTGACTCTGAGAAGATATCGTTTGGTTCTCGCCTTTATGGTCATACCAGCAACTCCATGCACAACTAAAGTGACATCTTCACATCTTAACCTCAGTCTTGCTGCAGCCTTATGGGTTATATAGTTGGTGTCTGATGCAAGATCAACCAGAGTTCCAATCTTCTGCCCAGCGTTAGCTGTAACTTCCAAGAGCATCATGATAACAGGCAGTTCCTTTACTCTACTTTCCTTTAAAAGTCCAACTTGAGGCTTTCCAGTGCAGGTTACTGTTGCTGCTTTGTTGGTGAAAGCATTTCTACATCGCTCAGCCAGCTCTGGAGAAAGTTCAGCTAAAAAATCCTCTTGCTCTGCTGTTAGCACATTTACCTTCCTGTTCTCCTTCAGAGACCTTTTCTCACCACCACTCATGAGTTCTCTTCTTGGACAGAGGAAATAATGATGATCAGATCCATTTTCCTTCATGCAGTCTCGGTTTTTGCACAAGAACGCATCTTTGCAATCAGCATCAACCTCATGACATCCAAGACACTTCTTGCAAGCTCCAATCTTCCTCACAGCAGATTTCTTTTCAGCCAAATTTAGGTCCTTAAACTTCCTACAAAAGAAAATCTTGTCTTTATGGGCTACAGCTCCACAAACAACACATCCAATATCAGAAAACTTCTTTGTAGATTTTGTAGATGCATATTTCTCCTCAAATCTTCTTTCTGATTTATCAAACCGTTCTACCTTGTCAGTGATTCTGAGTTGTTCGAGTTTCTCAAGAACATCTTCCTGTTTCTTTAAAAACTTCAGCAGGACATCAAAGTGATTCTCTGGAGTTACACCATTATCAGGATCAATCATAAAGACAAGCCAATCCCTCTTTACAAATTCAGGCAATTTACTCTCAATAGATTTAGTTACGAGAGGGTTCTTTATTGCACCGATATTCCCTAGATCGGTCAGGTCAGACAGAGCTTTTTCAACAGTCTGGATCAAGTCGATCAATCTTCTGAGTTGATAACCCTTTACAGCAGGAACTCTTTCCAGTTCTTCAATAATTTCCATGGCAATTGCCACCTTGTTGCCATATCGATTCTCCAACACTCTAAACACATCCTCAGCAGTGCTATAACTTGACAGCCTCAAATCCTTAACAATTCTGTCATCCAAGCTATCCAGGAGCTGGATTTTCTTGACCTCTGCTGAGCCAGTTGGTTCTCCTTGTTTTTGCAAACTGACCCAATCCTTCTTCCAACGGAAGAAATCCCTCTTCATACCACTAAATTTAGGCAAACTAGCTGGTTTTATCCTCACAACTGGTGTAATCGGCATAGTTTGGAGAGCTGTGTTTGGGTCTGTGGGACTTACAAACTGAGAACTTCTTTCAGTATTACGTGCAGTAATAAACTCACTGTTTCTCAAAATGAGTCCACTGTTTTGGACTTTTACCTGCCTCACTCTGCTCTCAAAGTCCTTCTTCTCTGTTGTAGGAATCCATCGCTCCCAGCTGGATAGAGTTTTGACTGCTCTGCTCACAAGCCTTTCCAAGTGAATTAGTTGAACTTCATATCCTTCACAATTGACACCAGCAACGGGTATTGAAGCAGAATGGTCACAAGCCTTCTCACCTTCTTGGACTGCAGCTGTTAATTCCTCTTGGCCATATCTCTGCCACAAGTTAATTTGAACAATTTTTCTCACCTCTTCAAGCTTTGTCTCACAGTTGCTCACAGTCTTCTCAATATCTGCTACCTGCTGAATTTCAAGCTCTACTCTCTCATCACTCTTTGCACTAGCCTCCAGCTCTGCAACCAATCCCATCTTATAATCTTCATTTGCATCAAAAAGTGCTCTTGCAATAGAAGATAGTTTCTGGAATTCCTTCCGGAGTTCAGATTCAATCATTTGACTTGACTCTCGAGTGAGAAGGTTTACTTGCTTGGTAAAACACATCTTTGTAGTGGTTCTTTCTCTCTTAAGTTGATCCACCGTTTTCCCCAAGGCTTCTTCTGCCATTTTAAGTCAAATGATATATTGTCTTAAACTTATATTAACAATGTTAATTGTTGTTCTTTGAACCAGCTTCCTTCTCTGGACCACCAGAAGCCGTTAATCTTCTTATCCACAAGCTTGGTTATTAAGTGTCAAGTTATCTAGAGATTCTCAGCCTCAATGTCTGCCCCAACTTGAACAAGGCTCCAATCAACTTCATAGGATGCATGGAATAACTCAAAACATCGGATTCGGATTCTTCATTGAAGCACTTTATTAAAATCTTTCAACAGCAACTTGGTCTTCTTCTGCTTATTTTCAGAGTTCAATTCAAATGCTTAGCTCAGATGCTCAGCTTAATAACCTATACAGAGAATATATAGATATGAGTCACTACACACAGTAATACAGTCATTTAAAGAGGTTTTAACTTATTTAAATTACAACCAATGTTACTAGAATACGCACAAATCAGAAATACAGTGCAAACTGGTTTAACAACACTAAATCAAATGCATTTACTGCACATGACCAGATAGCATGTTAAATGCTAAACCTGCTAGCATTAATAAACAACTTGCAAGACATTCACAATTGATCTCTTTAACAGTCAATAAAAGAGTCTTTATCCTACCAGTAGCTTCTATAAAGTTGATGAACACATTGTGGCTTTTCACCGCCGTCTCAGCATTTGGTTTACTCCAAACATGCTTTAGCAATCTTTCTCCAGTATCAGTAGCACCACCAACTTGGGTAGGAGAAGCACATTAACCTTGCCTACAGAGATCCCTCTGCTCACTACTAATCACCAAAGCACACCTGGTTCTATTTAACATGTGAAGTTTTGATGGCCAATCAGCTTCCGGAACTCCTCCAGGTTATACTGCGGGTTCACAACCAATAGATCTACTGCTTTTAATCAAGGTTAATTTAATCAGATGGACTCTTCCTTAGTTAATGAGGAATACATCTCACTCAATTCCTAAATGAACTTAACACATAATAACAACAAAACTTTGTGCATTTAGAAAATAAAGATAACAAACAAGGTATGCTGTCTGCAGCCTTGGTCTGCGGTGATCTTCATTTACAAATGCGTCATTAAAATGAACTGTAACTCAGTGAATACTCAACAAAGAGACATGGGAGATATCTGTAGAAAGCTTGACATGTCTAAACTAAGCAAATGGTCTAAGGGCACTTTTTGGGGCCTGGAGAAGTTTTTCATGCCCTAACATTTGTGCTTTTTTGAGTTTGTTATAAATATCTAAATGGCTAAAGTCATGTTAAATCACTTGAATAAGGCCATAAAACACATAAAGAACATTGGTTCCTGGGACTTTTGAGAACTGGAGCTTGTAGCCTAGAATTTTTCTTTCTAAATTATGTGAAAATTATTTTGTTTACTCACTCAAAGAAAACAATATGTTGATTAAAATGTTCTAAGAAACTTTTTGTTGGTAAAAGTCCTATGCGAGTAGGCATCAACTATCATGGATATCATTGTGATTTACACATGAGAAGACAAAGACCCGCATAATGAGCTGCATAGTGAGGCTTTCAGTCAGGTTTGTGACTGAGAGGGGAAGAGTTACAAGAAAGAATGTGAGGACAAAATAAATGTATATAATTGTATGTTTGTAGTTTATTTAGAATACATTTCATTATCCCACTACATAATTTAAAGGTCCCCTTCTACGTGATCCCATGTGTAGCAACAATGAGTTTTACAGAATAATTAACTCAAATGATATATAGGGAATTTGAATAATTAATCAGGAATATGATTAATTTAGATCTCAGATGACAGTTACATTAAATTTGATTGATTATGAAAAAATAGCTCAATTTGCCTATATCAATAAATAATTACAGGGCATTGTAATTTACTCATTAATATGTCAATATTCCATTCTTCATATCAATTGTTGTGATAGCTCTTACTGTAAATTACTGCAAATCAAACAGCGGTTTGTCCAGCAGACCACTGTTGACCTATCAATTTTCAATAAAGTTATCACGCCTTATAATTCAAGGAAAAATATTCTCTGGCCATGAAAACATTATCCTATCCTTATGATAAATTTAGCTTCTAAATTTAAAGCTTGTAGCTAAAGATCAGACATCTCAGTGACTCGTAATGTGAGTGGGGTGGAGTCCAAGCCAATCGTCAGTATATGGGTTTTTAATAATTAAACTAGTAATACATCAAACTACAAATCACACAGAGTAAATATGCGTACGACAATACAAACAGTAAGCTTTACAAGACATAACGGAATCCAAATAAAAGAGAGAGAGAGAGAGAGAGAGAGAGAGAGAGAGAGAAAGTAGAATGAGATCACATAAGGAGCTCAGGTATGGAAATCATAGTCAGTAACTTTTGGAAGCCAACAACGTTCAGATCATAGCAACAATTTAAAGCAGCATTTAAATCTCCATAGAGAAAGTGATACTTGCAAAATGTCCAATGTGTGTGGCGTGTGCCGGAGGCCATGTGACGCGCGTGCACGCTGCGCTTGATCTTGGCGTGAGCATGGAGCACGTGGTCCTTTGTTCTGTCCTCACGCGGTATTTGAAAGGTTCAACAAACAATGTTCCAGAATTCGTCTTCCTTGCGTGGAGAGGCGAATAGTTGAATAAACTTAGTAAAGAAAAGAAAAGAAACAACAAAAATGAAAACTTCCAAAGGAGCCATTAAAATGGCTTTTTCTCTCAGCCCCTGTGCTGAGGGGGTTTGCGCTATGAGCGCGGCAGCAACGTTGGTCGCACAGGAGAGCAGCGTGTCCGAGGACGGAGACGGAGAAGAAGAGGAAGAAGAGAGGGTGGACCTTGTTTGGTCAATTCTTATGGCTTGAAATAGTTCACGCCCATTTTCGAGGGAGCATCGACTGAATGTCCGCGATCTGAAGCGGAGGGAAAAGTTCCTTTGTCTCTGTGGAGACAACCCCCCCTGGTGATCTAGTGCTTGTCCGATTCCATCAGGGATATTTCTATCGGTTCGTACTTCAGATTACATATATTTTTCCGTTACTTTGCTCTAGATAAATGGGTCTGTCAGAGCATGACGATTAGAACAAGACTAAACACAATAGGTATATGTGATCAAAACATGAAGTTACATTCAAATATAGAATTACACATATTTAAAGATTTGCTTAACACATGATAACACTGCAGATGTTGGGAAACATCTAAATGTACCAAAAGGGAATACGTAATACATTTATAAAACATAAAAACTAACAGGTAACGAATTCATTCCATAGAATGCATTGGGGAGAAGATTTGGCTTCTCTCCTCTCCAGTGTCCAGGGTGGTCGTAAAGTTTTACGACCTGCAAAGATGGGGGTTGCAGAAACGTGGCTCTCTTTGAGGAAGTTAAAGTGAGGAGAGACATTTCCTAAAGTATGAGCTTGCAACTTATACTCTTCACATAACAAGGATTAACCATTTTATGCAATCCATAAACATATTTAAAATACATATAAATAAGGACTTACAAAAGTAAGGAACTTTACGAAAGGTTTCCTTTTGTGTATGTTGGAATGTGGTTGGGGGTTTTCATTTCTTCTTTGAAGCTCGCATGGGCATCGTAAATAATTTAAGTCCAGCCAGGCTGGCGCCAGGCCAGGCACTTGGTGCAAAAAGAGTTTCATTTGGAAAATCTGAATTAAACACATGAATCGATGATATGCATATCCGTTACACATGTTTTAAACTTTAGTTAGTGTGTAATGTTGTTGTTAGAGTATAAATAATATCTGTAAAATTCTAAAGCTCAAAGTTCGGTTGCACTTTATTTTACAGTACATGTGTTTACATGTACTTATAGTATACTTACAGTGTATTTATCCAAGAAAGTTCTGGTAACACAAGGTAACTACATGGGGTGGGGTTAGGTTTAGGGGTAGGTTCAGGGTTAGTACCTAGTTATTACATAGTTATTGTAATTACTATAATAAGTACATAGTATGTACATGAGGAACAGGACTGTAAAATAAAGTGCTACCCAAAATTCAATGCCAAGCGAGATATTTCATTTAACAGAATTCGCATACAAAAAGCGACCCGTTTGGACTACAGCCCTCTAGTTCCTGCAGTAATGACGTCACTAAAACAGTTTTTTGACTAACCTTTTTTTTTTGACTTCATAGGTTGTTTGTTGTTAAAGATGAAGTCTTTCATATTGCGCTGCAACTTGTCAGTGTTGACCAATTGCTTGCGGTGTTGCCAGTAGTAGTGGGAAGTTCGGATCATTTTACTGACTCTGATCTTTGAGTCTCGTTCAGCAAAATGAACTAATCTTTTATCTTCAATAACAATAAAAGACTTGGACCTCACCTGTCGATTCAGAACCCATGTGTTGTGTAATCCACATGTGCAGTCAACACAAAATGAACGAATCTCTCTCTGAGACAACTCGGTAGACTTGAGTCATATTAAAGATTCGTTCAAAATGAACGACACGCAACAGACTACATCAAAATTTAAAAATGGATAGAAAATCATCACTCATACAGCAGCCATTCATATCATCTCCGGTTTATTTGTGTTCATATACATACAATATCCACGATCCGCCAGGGCTATAGTCCAATGGTACGCACATTTGAAGAGATAATAATTTTATGACATGTTTGTAAAATATTTCGTCATACAGAATAACATTTCTATTCATTTTACACTGCTTTATGCGATCTGAAGAACTAAAACAGCTAACTAGCGATTACTCTCCTCTTATTGATTCACGTCAGCTATGACATCAGTGTAATATAATTAGTTTGTAAAGCTGTCAATCATCTCACGTGAACCACGTGACCAAAAGGATGTCATTCTGCAATGAAGCTGTCTGTGTCATTGCAGTCTGTGTCATTGATAAAATATATGAAAGACAAAAGTAAAAAAAATATTTGATTCCAGCTTGTTAAATGTGAATATGTTCTAGTGTCTTCTCTCCTCTGTGAAAGTAAACTGAATATCTTTGAGTTGTGGACAAAACGAGACATTTGAGGACCATTCCTGGGCTTTTGGGGAAACACTGATCCACATTTTTCTGACATATCATAGACCAGACAACTAACCGATTAATTGAGAAAATATTCAACAGATTAATCGACTATGAAAATAATCCCAAATCCCTAATCATTATGTACAAGTGCATTGCATTGGAACCCCTGGATGTAAGCCTCCCTCTCTATTCCTCTTTAAAAAAAATTGTTCTCTCTGTTTTGTCATTTAGTAAACTTCAACCTTATTATTCCTTCTTGAGTCTCTTTAACAATAACTTAGATTAATGTATGAATTGAATAGTGATTGTGTGACCTATATGAGGGAACAACCAGTGAAACCCTTGATAGTAATATCAAATGATAGCCTATAGCGATGTCATCAGGATACACATACACCGGTAGGCAGTGGCCCACCTTACCGTAACCGCGATGTGGTCACCCAGAATTTATAGTTTACCCACCTCTTTTTTTACCACTACACCTCTAGTTATAATTTATGTTTAACTCGGTTCCCGAAAATTATATCCCACATGTAAAACTATGTAAAGCACATTTTGCTGAGGACAGCTTGCTGAGCACAACTTCCTCAATCTCAATCAGTTTAATGCCGGATTCGCAAAAAGATTATTCTTGAAAGATGGAGCAGTTCCCTCTTTGTCTTTGTCGTTACCAGGAGGTCAGCCTGCTCTAAGCTGCTGTCAGAACACAGGAACCGCTGGCCCAATCGGAATTCGTTACGTGTTTCTGAAGGAGAGACTTTATAGAACAAGGAAGTCATCAGCCCGTTTTTGTGACAGTGAAAACAGCGGTAGACAGATAGGTGAATTGTGTGAAAAATACTGTGAAAACATGAACACATGTTTTATTGCACACTGTAAACACAATCAAAGCTTCAAAAAAGCACGAAAAATGGGACCTTTAATATTCACTTGCGAGTGCAGTTAAACAGTTTATTAGGAACAATCAAAGCTGACTTTCAAACTGAATTTTTGCATCATTACTCCAGACACATAATCCTTCAGAAATCCTTTTAACAATCTGATTTTCTATAATAAAATTAGTGTTATTATTATTATCAATGTTGAAAAGAGCTGAGAATAATTTTTTCAGTTTTTGTTTTTATTGGGGGGGGGGGGGGGTAAATTGTTTGTTACATTTTTTATACAGTTACAGTTATAATATTTATATCAAGGTTTTGAATGGTATAGTAGTGTATTTGTTATTGAAACTTCATAATGTTTCACTTGATTATACATTTAGTCAGGAATTATAGTTTGGAAAAATCCTAACTAGTAAAATGTTTACATGTTTACAAATGTTTACAAACTAGTACAAGTGTGTGTGTGTGTATATATATATATATATATATATATATATATATATATATATATATATATATATATAAAGAGACTTAATCATGTTTATGATCTCTGCTGAGTAAAGTGCTTCATTCTTTTTTTTTTGTTCTGAGGAAATCAAAATCTCACATCACATCTTTTTGGGGTGAATTATGTCTTTTTCTTCTCATTGCGAAGCAAACAGTAACATAAAATAAAAAAAACCTTGAACATTCTCGCTGCGTTGTCTTCTGTTGTATGGGCTTATTCAAGCGGTGGCTTCAGTGAAACATTAGAATCTGAATAAAGGCGTTCAGTGCCTGGCATGGTCACATTAGAGATAATGAAGGAAGACGTAAAAAAAAAACATTGTGTTGTTTTCATATTGATTACTTTATCACAGAATATTTTTTGGGCAGCACTTATTTAGTTTAAAAGTAGACATGTCAAGCTTTCTATAGATATATATTCCATGTCTCTGTGTAGAGTATTCACTGAGTTACAGTCCATTTTAATGACGAGTGTCTAAAAACACCGTAGACAAAGGCTGCAGATAGCACACCTTGTTTGTTATCTTTATTTTATAAATGCAAGTTTTGTTGTTATTATGTCTGTATACAAAAAAAGTAGACCCCAACAGATTCGATTGATGTATTGCTCTTTGTTAAGGATTTGGTTATATCCTTTTATACAGTTTACCTTCAATTTTTCATAATTAAATGATTTATAATGTTGTCTATTTTGAATGTGTATTGTTTAATCGTTGGATTTTTTTATTATTATTATTAGTTTGTATATTTGTGATAATGAGGTCTTTTATTTTGAAATTCATCCACTTAAGCGTATATATTGTGGCGTGCTACAAGCATTGTGGTAAGGAGCGCAGCTACGGTGCACATGGTGGATTCATCAAAAGGCATACGGTTAAAGAGAACTTCAAGGATTTAGCTCCTGGTTTAAGTGGAGAATAAGGTAAAATTTACTTATCTGTATTGTTTTGGATTTCTTGTATTATGTAATGTAATAATGGGTATTAGTTTGTATGTGATTTGATGTATGTTTGTTTCATGGTTTATTTATATAATGTTTTGTTTGTTTTCATGTAAAGCTCTTACGGTGATTTTGTGATGTCTTATGGCATTTAACGGTGATTACTGCAAATCTACGGTGACGGATCTTTAATAAAGCTCATTATGAATCATCAGTGAAAGAGTTCAACATTTTTTAGCCAGGAAGCTACTCTTATCTGTACGATCAAAACTGAAAGTGTAATTTAAGTTCTTTTCGGGGTTATCAAGAGAAAATGCCTCATAACGCATATACGTGTATTAGACTCCAGAGGGTTAATCCATAATCCCCATCCCCCCCGAGACCTCATTCGGGAAAGATGGGGCTTCTCTGTTCCAAGTGTAATGGCTGTTATGCATTATCACTGAGTGGGTAGTGCTACAACAATGGTGAGTGACCTGCACCGAAAAGGGGCACTGGTTGCTAACAGGACACTGGAAGGGGCAGTATCCATGGCGCTTTGGTAGAGGATCCCAATTCGTCGGTCACGTCTTGTCGCCACGGCTGCTGTACCACCACTGAGCGGCTGGTCAGCGAAAACCTGGTAGGCATTGCACCTGCTGCCTTTTTATGCTCACGTTGTGATCAGCTACAGTTGGATGCAATAATTGCATGCCAATGTGCATTGGCTCATTTAGTTTACAGTTAAAGTAGATTGACGTATTGGGAACTCTCTTCGAGAGACCAGTCACCAATGTTACATCTCCGTTCCCTACTTCTGGATTCTCTTTGATAATAAAGAGTATGCAGGCATACAGTACATTTGGATGGATGGATTATGAGATATGTTGAATGGAAATCGTGTCTGCAATATTGTTTAGCAGAGGATGCATGTGAATTATAATGCTCTGCATTGAATCTATGTGTGTGTGTTTGTCTCGGGAAAACTGGTCAGCAAGAGATTTCAGCAGGAAGCTGCTTTTAAAGCTGTAAATGACATGCACACGCGCAAACGTGCTTGCAATACCATTTACTGACAGAGAGAAAGACAAAGTGAAAATAAGAAGGAGAGGTGGCCATAATTACCTCAGAGCCTCAGCAAGTCTCTCATAATAGGTTAGATTAATAAAGCTTGCATTAAACCTCTCTGTGGAACTAATAGAACAGCTCTCCTTATTCCTCATGTTCTCAAACTCTGTAGATTTGTGAATGTAACCTTTTGCTGAATATACTGTAGCTAATTGGGCTTCAGTTATAAGTGAAGGGGGTTTCTTGCATGGTCAATCTGTTGACCTATACCAGTAATGTGTCTTATGAGCCTCTAGTGCACTTTTCCTGGCTTGGCACAATCTCTCATTACTTATGATGTAATTTACTGAACAGTTAGTTGCGTTCAAACGGAGCAGTATTTCAGAAATGTTGGAGGTGGGGATTTTTTTGTGACTGATTAAATAGTTATGCTTGTAGGTTGCAACATTTTGAATCATTTATTCATTATTAAACATGATCTGATTTGAGACTCCCAAAAGCTCACTTAAGTGGTGGCTTTGTTTCAAACAAAAATTTGTAAATATTGTGTATAACCAGAATTTACTGAATATTACAATATTTTTGTTCGTTTAATTATCCATCATGAAAAGAGATATTAATTCATATTGCTTTAATAATACAGCAAAGTATTACTGTAATACAACATTATTATCTATTTTAATGATCACATTAGGACAATTCTGCAGATTTCTAAGCTCATGAGTTAATACATCAATTATTTGTTCATAATGGGAAATAATGCATAAAACCAGCTGACATAAATCCAAAACAAATATACTTATTTTAGGTCAAAATAAAATAAAATAAAATTTGTGGACCCAAGCAACATAGATTGTCTCACATAAATCTTCTGTCTTCATCCTTCATTCAGCAGACAAAAAAAAAAAACGCTTTTAAGGCAACAAATTATTGAAAAGAACAACTGACATCTATCTTATTAGAAATGCAGCCTATTGACTGTTTCATCGATTGCCTCTGGAATACACTGACCTCTCAAAGTATAATTTAGATGTTAATATTGCATTATAGGTATTGGTTCACTCATTAACAGGCCAAGAGATAATTTAAACTTTCCATGCTCACTTTGAAGGAAAACATTATTGTCCAGCACACTCTCCAATGAAATTAAGTGCATATGACTGATGTTGAAGAAATGTCACCAGAATGAAAAATGCACATATTTGTTTCAAAAGATTTAATTGTTACACTTCATTAGTTTGCACTAATTCAGCTGTAATCCTCTCTCCATGTAAAAGTGTATTTTGGCTCTGGAAACCACCAACCAATTTGGTGTTCTTTTAGCAGCAGTTTTGTAAGCCAAAGATCTGGCCCAGGACATTTGATCCCATTTCCAATTAAACACAATGAAAAATGTTTAATCTGTGAAGCTCTGGAGCTGATGTTATTAAAACACTAATATTCAACTAACAGATAACTGCAAACATGAATACTGTAATGCGATAATAAAACTATATCTTGATCTGAACAGTCAAAATATTTAACATATTTTAGCCTGAAATGGTCAGGAGAAATTTTGCAGCAGACGTGGTTCACAACTATTTATTAGTGCAAGGATTATTAAACTCAAACATCTGAAAGAAAAAAATTAATAATCGAAGCTCTGAAATATTATTTTTTAAATGCTTACAGTATTATTCTGTACGCAGTACTGTAGTTAAACATGTTGTATATGATGGCCTGGTGGCCTTGTCAGCTCACACTCCATGCACATAAGGGCCCACCTTATTATGATGAATTTTTATAGTTTACAGTTCAAAGGTAAATTAAACCTATACATAACAGTTATTTGAAAAGTACTGTAACAAGATTAAATGATGAAGGCATGGCCAACGTTTTCATGTTCTTGTGGCGAAAATTGGGGTCACATGGTGACCATGGCAAATAAATATGACCAAGTCACCACAGTTTTGACTTTGCTTCATTGGCTCCCGGTCCATTTTAGAATTCAGTTTTAAGATTTTGTTTCTAAAGCTCTTAACGATCAAGCTCCATCTTATCTCAAAGATCTGCTTACCTCTTAGTCATCTATCAGACTTTTAAGATCTTCTGACATGGCTCTTTTATCTGTCCTTTGTTCCCATTTAAAAAAAAACTAAGGGCAGCATCTTTTGTCTGTGGAATCAACAAATAAATTAACCCCCTGGGATATAAATGTGTCCTCTTTCTGTTTCTCATATTGATGACAGAGACATACAGAAATAATTTTAGTCAATACTTTTCACCCAGTCTATTTTTTTAATGCATGTTATTCTTCTTACTGTGGAAAAATTAATCCACGCATTTCATTATTCTCTCTGGTAATGTTTGCCAGACTTGTAATTTAGTCTACTTAAACCACAGGCCAATTGCAGTCTTACTTTCAAATCTGTTTCCATCCAACCATAAAAAAATGTAATCAAGTTCCCACTCTGCATTTTTTTCTTTTTCAATAATCCAGATTCAGTTTCATATTAGAGCACTTCAGGGCTATGTTAGTAAGTCAATTGGTTTAGGAATACACAATTAATTTTAATATTCCTGCTCCTATGTTGGTCTCTCAATGTCTATGGTACTCCCATTTTCTAATGATTATTAAAAAGGGGGATGTTAAGAATAAAAAATTTAAGGAAAATGATACCCTGAGAATGATTTAATGGCATGACTGTAATGGGTAGTTTTATATTAAAGAATACAAAGGAATAGAATCTAAGAGGTCCTGTTAAATAAATCCACAAGGAAAAAAACTCCAACAAATATATACATTCAAACAACAGTAGACATCGAGCTGAGGAAAACTGAAGGCTTAAATACATGGGGATCGTAATCAGGGAGAAAAAGAACAGGTGTGGATGGATACCAATAAATCAAAAACCATGGAATCTAATAAGGGAACTCAGACAGGCATCTGAGAATGGGGAGAAAATTAGAATCAAATGGAAAAATTCTCCTTCTAGTTCTGTAGCAAGGAATTCTAAAGCTTCAAGCTTGTTCTGTGTCTTCTTGCAAGATGAAATATACTATTTAATACCTAAATAAAACATTTGCATGGCTGGTTACCAGGGTATTTCTAGGAAATTACTGGGGTGTTGTTAGGATGCTTTAACTAATTGCCAAGGCATTGCTAAGTGGTTGCTTGCAAGCTTAAATCATTAAATCAACTACAAGATTACCAGTTGAAACAGTGTCTTGCTTGGTATTTCCAATGACTGTGAACTGTGCAGCGTATCATATGCCTTCGAAGTTGGCCATCAGAGCTGATAGTCGAGCCTGCTCTTTTTTTTTTTTTTTTTTTTTTTGGCTGAACCCAGTATTAGTTTTATAAGTCTTTATAAGCCTCTGAGACAAAGATTTGTGAAGGAATGATTTGTCAACTTCGCAGCTGCCTAGAATTGTAAAGCCATAACTGTCAGATCACTGGAGATAGAAAAGCATGCAAGCTATATTTTTTCATTGATATTTCATAACAGTTTTTTTTTTTTTTTAATCAAAAAAGCTATAGCAACACATTCCAATGTATGTGACAAAGAAAATAACGGAAATATAACAAATAGCTTCAGAAATCAAAACACTAGTTTAAAGATGACAAAGCATTAAAATCATATCCCAGACAATGATTGTCACTTTATGTAAAAGAAGAGCTGAAAATTCCGTCATTATTTGCTAGAGTCTTCTCAGAACTAAAGCTTTTTATTTTTATTCCCATGGAACAAAAATCTAGGACACTTTGAGGAATCTCTATGCATGACCAAACATCTATCAAGTGTTCCACTGAAGAGAGATAACAGGGGTGCAGGTTTGGAACAAGAGTGAGTGAGTAATGGCAGATTTAAAATTTTGGGTGAACTGTTCTTTTAACACAAGTGCAATGCAAGTCTTTCCACTTTTTTTAACAGTCAGTCTAGCAGCTCTCAGTAGCATGTTTAGGCACCATGCAACCCACGCAATTTCTACTGAGGGGAATCAATCATGATTTCTACTTAGAGGCGCCCCCCAGGGACCACTTGCGGAGGACCCCCAAAACACTAAACTCACCCCTGGCAGCTCTATCAAATACGATTAAAATGTTTTTCTCATGATTTCCCATTTCTTATGATAGTTTAGCAGGCCTACATCAAATTATACACATACTTAGTGAATTTGTTATATTATGCTACTTCTATAGACACTGATTTCCTTATTTTGAGTCAAATTAAATCTATCCGATCTCTGAAAGGATATAACATTCATCTTCAACATATTAGGTGACTGCTTGATATAAGAAGACATCCAGCATTTCACTGCAGAAAGACAAACTGACCTCAACTTTCCAGGTGTCAGTTTATCTTCCGGACTCATTACACTTCTGCTGGCCCCTTCACCTCTTTTTGTCATATCTCTATCAGTGATTCATGAAACTACCACCCACCCAACAGTTTCAGTTCCACTGACTGAACACTGCACTTATACTATTCATATATTTAAGCTATATGCAATTTACAGTGTTTATACATGCCCTGACACTTAAAAAAAAAAAAAAAAGGTTCCATTTGTTAACATTATTAAGTTTAGTTAACAGGGACTTAAAATGGAACATTGTAAAATACGTTTATATAAACATATATAAACATTTATTAATATTAGTTCATGTTAGTTCCAACAATTCCTAATACATTATTCAAATCAAATGTGGTCTGTTAATATTATTTCATATAACTGAGCTACTAGCTGTTTGTAATGCATATTAAACACATGTTTAAGGAATTGGCAATCATTTAATTAATTAATTGCTGTTAGTGCAGTTAGAATTGAACTGATCAGAAGATTTAGAGATCGTCGCGGGTTGTGGTGAGAAACAACAGACAGTCACAAAGTAGATTGTAGAATTACAGTGCTATACAAACAATATACAATAAAGATCAACTATGGAAATTTCACTTGAGAGCACTCTTCTTTGACCCCCAAAATATACACAGACCGGTCAAATATCAAAAAAAAAAAAAAAAGAAACGATTACAAGGAATAACTTTTTTCTCAAAATATCACAGCTGTCCTGATAAGGACTTCAGTGTCAATCAATTGGTTTATGGGTAACCATAAACAATCAATAGTTCAATGTTCTGTAAAGTACTGATCAGTTTTCTTTTTGGTCAATTCCCTCAAGGGACGCAACTTAATTATTTAGATTTGAATTGTCTTGCTTACATAAATCAAGGCTGATAATTGAAAGAAAGGATATTGTCCTCTTCTTTATGATGTGTCAACCTTTTTCATCTGTAGCAGATTTGGGTGGCTCGCCATCAAATGTGAAGTTTTACAGGATGTCACAGAAAATTACAGGAGGATCATGAATCCTATCAAGAAGAAATAATAAAGAAAAAAAAAGAAAAAAAAAACTGGCCTCTGTATCAATAGTTTTTTTTTTTTTTTCACTTACACAGGCACTTCTCTATCACAGCTGTGTGACCAACAATGGTCGTGAACGAGTAAAATCTTAATCTTTTAAATAGGATAATTTGACTTTTTAAATGTTCTTCAATAACTTCTACACCTCTTTTCAACTTTTATTAGAGAAATATGCTATTACTAAACTGTGAATAAATTAAATAATTCCCTTCAATTACACTTAATTTAACCGGGCTTACAACATTCAAAAATGTATTACATCAACAAAAATAGCTTGTTCTAGCTAAATAATATAAACTAACTTTTTTATATAATAGACTGATTTTCCTTTCTTTTTCTTTTTTTTTTACCTGTTCAATTTACCTGATATGAATCGTGGGTTTCACTTTGTTTTGATGTTGCCTTTTACACATTCCAAAATTTCTTGGTAAATGGGTGCAGTGACTTTGGTTTTCATAAAACACAATGGACCAACTCCAGCAGATGACATTGCAACCCAAATCATCACAGACTGTGGAAACTTAACACTGCTTCAAGCAACTTGGGCTATGAGCTTCTCCACCCTTCCTCCAGACTCTAGGATCTTGGTTTCCAAATGAAATACAAAACTTGCTCTCATGTGAAAAGAGGACTTTGGACCACTGGGCAACAGTCCAGCTCTTCTTCTCCTTAGGCCAGGTAAGATGCCTCTGACATTATCTGTGGTTCAGGAGTGGCTTAACAAGAGGAATACGACAACTGTAGCCAAATTCCTTGACGTGTCTGCATGCCTTGACCCCAGCCTCAGTTCATTCCTTGTGAAGTTCACTAAATTCTTGAATTGATTTTGCTTGACAGTCCTCATAAGGCTGTGGTTCTTTTGGTTGGTTGTGCATCTTTTTCTTCCACACTTTTTCTTTACAATCAACTTTCTGTTAACATGCTTGGATACAGCACTCTGTGAACAGCCAGTTTCTTTGGCAATGAATGTTTGTGGCTTACATTCCCTGCAAAGGGTGTCAATTATGTCTTCTGGACAACTGTCAGATCAGCAGTCTTCCCCATGATTGTGTAGCCTAGTGAACCAAACTGAGAGACCATTTTGAAGGCTAATGAAAGCTTTGCAGGTGTTTTGAGTTGATGAGATGATTGGCATGTCACCATATTCTATTTTTTTTAGATAATGAATTTGTGGGTTTTTGTTAAATGTGAGCCAAAATCACCACAATTAAAAGAACCAAAGACTTGAAATACTTCAGTTTTGTGCATTGAATTTATTTAATACACTAGTACTTGAATTACTAAAATAACTGAACTTTTCCACAGCATTCTAACTTACTGAGATCTGTAGATCGAGGGCATTCCCTTTAAAAACAAATGTAATCTACTGCATCTTCAACACATCAGATTTCAGGAGTAAATGAATGCTATGTTCATTATTACATCAAATAACAAAACATCTCGATTGCTTAGGAGACATTCTTGTCTACATCTGCACTGTCAGTGAAACAATAGTGGACTGATTACAGCTCACTCTGGGCGGGTCTAAGGTAAGACACAAGTCCAGTCTGTGCTGAAACGCTACTGTCAATCAAACTTTAGTGGGAGGGCCCTGTCTGTGTGACATCACAAAGACAGGCATCTGAGATCAGCTTGATTTGAGAAAGGGGTAAAGATTTTAGTAGATTTGTGGGTGGTTGTGTACACACACTGCCAACACACATTTCAGTTCAAAACAACTTGTAAAAGTGTATGTAGCATCTAATGACCACATTAAATTACATTTAAAATTAAATTAAAAATTAAATTAAATTTATGCATTTTGCAGACGCTTTTATCCAAAGCGACTTACAGTGCATTCAGGCTATCAATTTTTATCTATCATGTGTTCCCGGGGAATCGAACCCCCAAGCTTGCTTGCTAACTCAATGCTCTACCAGTTGAGCTACAGGAACACAAATACAATATACATACAATATACAAAATACAATGTTTGCCTCAATAAACTCACAATTTGATACTTATTAATAGTTAGCAAGTTTTTTAAGTTAAGTTTAAGGGGTGGGTTAAGAATATGATTATTCATAATAAGGAATTAACATTCACTTTAGTAGTACTAATAAACAGCCAATATGCATACTAATAAGCAGCTAATTAATAGTGATAATTGGTCTCTAAAATAATGTTACTTTTTAATTATTATTTAGTTTATTATGGTACAACCAAATTTAACACTGACATATTTACACTGTAGTGTAGTAGCTTGAATATGGATTATGATATGAGGCTAATCAGCTAGTGGTATGCTAACACAACTAGTTAATTGGTAACGGTATGCTAATTTAACATGATAACCCTTTAATTTGTGATTGCACGTTTTGGTTTCTACTAGCTGTGTATGAGAATTATATTTT
Organism: Carassius auratus; assembly: GCF_003368295.1. Taxonomy (NCBI): domain Eukaryota; kingdom Metazoa; phylum Chordata; class Actinopteri; order Cypriniformes; family Cyprinidae; genus Carassius; species Carassius auratus. The sequence goes on along the minus strand of NC_039288.1, from coordinate 3,675,204 downwards.
CAAACCAATTTTAAACAGTATAATACTCACCCTTCCACTTGATTCATGTCTAAATTTCAAAGTTTATATCTAGTTTCAGATTTCTGTGCCCCCTACAATATCCCCCATTTTCCAAGCAAAAGAAAAATGGAACTAGACATACAATGTAAGAAGAATCCTTCTGGACCCATTTAATACCACATTATTAAACCAAGACTTTTGCATCTTAGCAGAGGAGAAAGTGAACATAGAAGAAAATAACAACACGTGATATTAAATGTTCTTTCTCTTCAAAAATAATGCATTTAGAGTTGTCAAAGTAATTTTCTGTCTTTACCAGAAAATACTTTCACTTCAGCAAACTCATAATTCACATTAATGTAATGTGCTCTGTGCTGACCCTTCTCTTTCTTATTCAAGTAATTAGCCTGTCAATCCTGAGGAAGACAATTATGTATTACACTACAGATTTGAAATGAGATAGAACAGAGACTATCATTATTAGCATGGCATAATCCACCATGAATAAGTGCTGTCACTGATTCCAATCACTTTGACAGATCTGAGCCCCCTGCTGGGACAGATGGAGCTTGTGGGAATGAGGAGACAGAATGCTGTTGAGCTTTAGTGAGAGATTGCCAAAGAACATCATAGCAAAATGCAGACTTCCCTTATGGCTTGTGGAAAGTTGATGCTTATATTCTTGCTTAGAGTATCATACTTGTTTACCTTTTGTAATATTTCAGCCTTTATTTAAGTGCAGATGACACAAAACAGACAGAGAAGTCCAGAAGGTTCCTGTAAATGCAATGTTTAAAAAAAAAAAAAAAAGAAAAGAAAAGGATTTCAATCAAATTTGAAAATGCAGTCATTTTTTAATTACCAAGAAGAAAGGGAAGCCAATTACAATGGTCGCACCGAGCGTTTTGATTGGACAAACATTTTTGGTCCTATGCTTTCCACAGAATATGTAAATACAGATAAATACATTTTGATCACTCAACTTAATGATTGCTATCAGGATGTGAAGAGATTTTCAACCAGCATAACTGGTTATGAAGACAGTCACCTATTGCACTTTTAATAATAAAAGTGCACCAGTGAAATTGACATTCATGCAATTTTTTTATTTTAGTTATTTTTTTTTTTAAACAAAATGCATGTTAAAGCAAATGCTTTGAATTGAAACACTGGCCGTTGGACAGACATTAGGGGAGAAATCATGTCATAATGTTCACTAATGCCTTTTGATGCCTAAACGACAAAACAATGCACTCTAACAGATACAAAATAAGTAAGCACCTGTTTCTAAGATGTGGGGTCTGCAAAAGCCTGACATAATGTGATTACATAAACTGTGTGTGTGGTATGCCACTTATAGTATGCTCCATTTCAACAAAACATTTGTGATTACAATACAATGTGATGTAAATGTAAAAGCCCAATTTGTGTATGAGGACAGAGTATTGCTCTCCTCCATTTCTATTCATGGAAAGCTTTGATGCAGAAGGGATTTTTTTTTCCCTGTGCCTCTCAACAATAGGAAACAAAGTGACTTTGAATTTACATCAGAGTACGCTGCTAGGCAACTGAGAGTGGAGGCCAACCAACTACAATTGCCTTAATTTACACTTGTCATGCTTAAGAGATTCAAGTTCGATGTATTCCCCAAAGTAATTTGCGGTGGGTGTGCAGATAGGTGACTTATGATGTCTGACATTTAACTAATGCTGTGTCATCTTTTACCTTGCTGCTGCACTAGTTCATTTCTTATACAGTTTTACATCTAATGACACTTTCTCCCTAGGTGGTAAACACGGGTGAGTAAAATTCACAATGCCACAAAGAAGCCATTCGCACATGCACACATATACAGAAAGGCACACACATACACCTCTCGACTCCTGACTTGTGAACAGTTACACTCTGTTTTTTTTAACAAACACTTGACAGCTAGCATGACAGTATAGATGCGCTTAAGTTCTCCTTAAAAAAACCTGTTCACATCCCAAAATATATCTGACATGTTGAAGAGACACATAAGCATACAAGATCATCCAATAAAAATAAATTGTATGCAATCACATTGTAATTCTGATATCCAAAAGCATGTACAGCTTTGATATATACAAAATTATATTGCAGCAAGTTAACACTTTAGTGGTCAATCATTTTATGAACCAATTCTATTAACTAGTTGCTTATTAGTTAGCTTATTATTAATATGATTACTACTAGCACAAAGGTTAAATTAGAAATGCAAAAATGCATTGCAGATTTGATCTGATAGATTCATAGAAAGCATGAAAATAAAAACAATGCTAATGCTATAAAAAAGAAAGAAAAAAATCCTTCTACCCATATAATCATTTAGAGGAGAGAAAAATATATAAGTTAATTGTTCTCTGAGGTCCACTCATACTGTTTAGAAAAAAATAAATAAAAATTCTGTCCTGTTTTGTTCACCCTCATTGGAAAGCTTTGTTTGAAAAATCATGGCGGACAGTAGACTCTGCTATAGTTGCAGCAGCAGCCATGTAACCCTGTAACCCAAGACTGGTTACCCACTGAAGCTAAGCAGGGCTGAGCCTGGTCAGTACCTGGCAGTGGTGGACAGTAACGGAGTAGCTTTACTTCGTTACTGTACTTAAGTACATTTTTCAAGTATCTGTACTTTACTGGAGTAGTTTTATTTCGAGTAACTTTTACTTTTACTTCACTACATTCCAAAGCATAAAATCGTACTTTTTACTTCACTACATTTCATAAAACATATCGTTACTCCCTATATCACGTGCTCCGACACGCAGAAGCGGTGTCTGATTCATCATGAACGAACTGAATCTTTTCAAAATAATCTTTTAAATCGGATCGCGAATCACACCAAACAATTCGTTTACGAATTAGAATGATCTGATTGCAGCTATTCTGGAGTCGACCACTCACTGATTCAAATGAACCGTTTAGTGCGAGTCCCCAGAAGTAAGAACCGGGAGATCTTGTGAGCGTGCGTGCATCTGATGTTGCTAAAAGTAAGTTATTAATGTCGAAATTTTTGGATTAATTATTGTAACTGAAAATCATATTTAGGTCAAAACTGTCAGTTGTTTGGGAACTAAATCCGTTGTAAAGAGTGATCTATTTAAGCCCACTGAAATGCTCGAGTGCAGACGATGCAGACACATCAATTCTAGGTAAAAAAAAACAACAACAACAAAAAAAACCCCATAAAATAACACAGATGAAATACAATAACTTGTGCACGTTCAAATTCACCGCTGCCGTAATGTTAACAGTTTTATTCAAATGTCCTATGTGACGTCTGTTTTTATATTGTTTATCGACAGTAACGTTATACATATGTATATTTTTTGGATTAACTAGACGAGTAGACAGACATGAATGTTCATCGTACTGAAAATAAGTAAATATTGTTAACTGATGCTAACTGTCTAGCTAACAAGCTTGTTGGTGCTAAGTTGATGTAATTTTTATAAATAATGTCCAAATATTTTTATTCAGCCTGGTTATCTGGTTAGAAAAGAAAGGATGTGATGTTCAGAACATGGTAACTACAGTAATTATCAGTGGGAAGAGATGCACCCAGTTTGGCCAGGGGTGTTTTTAAACCACAGACAAGATTTGAGAAGGAAAAAATCATTATGAAAAATTTTTTATTATTTTTTTCCTTAAAATGTTCTTCCTAACTTCAGGCCTTATTATCATGTCATATATACAGTACAGACCAAAAGTTTGGACACACCTTCTCATTCAAAGAGTTTTCTTTATTTTCATGACTATGAAAATAGTAGATTCACGCTGAAGGCATCAAAACTATGAATTAACACATGTGGAATTATATATGGAATTATATAAATAACAAAAAAGTGTGAAACAACTGAAAATATGTCATATTGTAGGTTCTTCAAAGTAGCCACCTTTTGCTTTGATTACTGCTTTGCACACTCTTGGCATTCTCTTGATGAGCTTCAAGAGGTAGTCACCTGAAATGGTCTTCCAACAGTCTTGAAGGAGTTTCCCGAGAGATGCTTAGCACTTGTTGGCCCTTTTGCCTTCTGTCTGCGGTCCAGCTCACCCCTAAACCATCTGGATTGGGTTCAGGTCCGGTGACTGTGGAGGACAGGTCATCTGGCGCAGCACCCCATCACTCTCCTTCTTGGTCAAATAGCCCTTGATGCCTTCAGTGTGACTCTACAATTTTCATAGTCATGAAAATAAAGAAAACTCTTTGTATGAGAAGGTGTGTCCAAACTTTTTGTGACGGCTAGTAAAAGAGGAGGAAGCAATTGCAGGCAATCAGATGAAGTTTATTGAAATTAGAGTCCAGAATGTTGGCAATGGGAAAGAAGGTCTACGGTGGCGTGAGAAGAGCTGGATGGTGAAGTCGATGGTGAAGGTGAAGACGGTCAATGGATGAAACCAGGAACGGACCGGAACACTGACACGAAGACGACAACACGAACACAATCCAGAACACGAACACGGGAGACGGTAATCCAACAGGGAAGCTGAGACATGAATGAGGATCTGACAACAGACGGAGAGATGAGTGAGTTTATGTAGCTGAGTGGAGATGAGGATCAGCTGGAGCGAGACAATCAACACACAGGTGACAACAATCAACCAGACGAGCACATGGAGACTACGTGAGTACAAAAACAAACACAAAACATGACACGGAGGAAACAATGGATTTCCTACCGTGACAGTACCCCCTCCCCTAGGACGTCACCTGACGTTCCCAGCCTGCTTTACCTGTAGATTGTAATCATCAATAAGGCGGTGATCCAGTATGTCCCGAGCAGGAACCCACCTTCTCTCCTCCGGACCGTAACCTTCCCAATCCACCAAGTACTGAAATCCGCGTCCCCTCCGTCTAGAGTCCAGAATACGATTAACCAAATATGTGGTTTCCCCATTAACGATACGAGGCGGGGGGGGGGAACCGGGGCAGGCGGGTTAAGACGGGAGAAAATCACCGGTTTAATTTTGGACACATGGAACACGGGATGAACCCTCCTGTACGCCGGAGGAAGGCTAAGACGCACTGTTACCGGATTAATGATTTTGGTAACAGAAAACGGGCCAATAAATTTGGGAGCAAGCTTATTCGAAACGGAACGCATCTGAATATTCTGGGTTGAAAGCCACACTCTTTGACCGACGACGTAACGGGGAGGCTTCGACCGGTGGCGATCGGCCTTAGCCTTGGTGCGCGACCTAGCCTGGAGCAGAGCTCTGCGAGCTCTGGTCCAGGTGCGGTGACACCTCTGGACTAGTGCGTGTGCGGAGGGGACCGAAACCTCGGATTCCGTACTGACAAAATTAGGTGGTTGGTACCCTAAACTACACTTAAATGGAGACATGCCCGTAGATGACACTGGTAAAGAATTGTGCGTACTCCACAATTGAGAGTTGCTGACACCAGGACGAAGGATTATTGGAAGCCAAACATCGCAAAACCCTTTCGACATCCTGATTGGCTCGCTCGGTTTGACCATTGCTCTGGGGATGGAACCCGGAAGAAAGACTAACAGTCGCTCCTAACAATTTACAAAATTCTCGCCAAAATTTGGACACAAATTGGGGACCCCTGTCAGAAACCACGTCTGTCGGAAGGCCATGTATACGGAAGACGTGGTCAATGACAGCTACCGCTGTTTCCTTGGCTGATGGTAATTTGGGCAAGGGAATAAAATGAGTCGCCTTCGAGAAACGGTCCACTACGGTTAAAATCACCGTATTGCCCTTAGAGGGCGGGAGGGCGGTAATGAAATCTAGCGAAATGTGGGACCAGGGTCTCGAAGGGACAGACAGCGGTAAGAGTAACCCATCTGGAGGTCGATTGGAAGTCTTACCAATAGCGCAAACTGAACAAGCCAAGACGAAGTCGTGGACGTCACGAGCCATACCAGGCCACCAAAATCGTTGCTTGACTAGAAACCTAGTTCTACTAACCCCTAAGTGACAAGCAACACTGGAACAATGACCCCACTGGAGAACGTCTGACCGTAACCCCTCCGGCACAAACAATCGGTTCGGTGGGCAACGAGCCGGGGGCGTTACCCCTTCTAAGGCAGTCAACACCTTCGATTCGACCTCCCATCTGAGCGCGGAGATAATGATGGTCCCCGGTAAAATGGGCTCGGGAGTAGCAGTACGATCGGAACGCTCAAAAAGACGGGATAAAGCATTGGGTTTGATGTTTTTGGAACCCGGCCGGTAAGAAAGTGTAAAATCGAAACGACCGAAAAACAATGCCCACCGAGCCTGCCTGGAGTTAAGTCTTTTGGCGGTTCTAATGTATTCGAGATTCTTATGGTCCGTCCATACAATGAAAGGTACACCCGACCCTTCAAGCCAGTGACGCCATTCTTCCAGTGCAAGTTTGACTGCCAACAACTCTCGATTGCCAATGTCATAATTAACTTCTGCAGGAGATAAACGGTGAGAATAATACGCGCAAGGATGCACCTTTCCGTCTGAGGATGCGCGTTGGGACAACACTGCTCCTACCCCCACCTCTGACGCGTCGACCTCCACTATGAATTGACATGAGCGATCAGGGGTGACGAGAATGGGAGCTGAAACAAAGCAGCTTTTCAGTTTGGCAAACGCAGCCTCGGCTGCGTTTGACCACCTGAACATCAAACTAGGGGAGGTCAAGGCGGTCAGAGGAGCGGCTAGTTGGCTGAAATTGCGAATGAAACGCCAGTAAAAATTGGCGAACCCCAGAAATCTCTGCAGGGCCTTGCGAGACTCTGGGGATGGCCAATTTACCACAGCCTTAACCTTCTCAGGATCCATGCGAACACCCTCAGTCGAAATGATGTGTCCTAGAAAAGAAACAGACTGTGCATGAAAGACGCATTTCTCCGCCTTGACAAACAATCCATTCTCTAGCTACCGCAGAAGCACTCGTCGTACGTGTTGCACGTGTTCCTGGAGAGACGAAGAAAAAATCAATGTCATCCAGGTAAACATATATGAACAGATCGACCATGTCTCGCAACACGTCATTAACGAGTGCTTGGAAGACTGCCGGCGAGTTCGTTAGCCCGAAAGGCATCACGCAGTACTCAAAATGGCCTCTAGGGGTGTTAAAGGCAGTCTTCCACTCATCCCCCTCCCTGATGCGGACCAAATGATAAGCATTACGTAAGTCCAATTTAGTGAAAACGGACGCTCCCTGCAACCTCTCAAAAGCTGAAGACATAAGCGGCAAAGGATAGGTATTCTTTACCGTTATGTTGTTCAGCCCTCGGTAGTCAATGCAAGGTCGCAAGGATCCGTCCTTCTTTCCCACAAAAAAGAACCCCGCCCCCGCTGGAGAAGAAGAAGGGCGGATGAACCCCGTCGCTAGAGAACTGGATATATATTTCTCCATGGCCGCCGTCTCTGGAATAGACAAAGAATATAACTTGCCCTTAGGCGGAGAAGTTCCTGGCAATAACTCTATCGCACAGTCATAGGGACGATGAGGAGGAAGAGAATCAGCACGAGACTTACTGAACACCTCCTTCAGGTCGTGGTACTCCGTGGGCACGTTAGCCAAATCCACTGCTTCCCCCTGAAACACAGACTCAGAAACATTAACACCAGCAGACAAAAGACAAGACAAATGACACTCCTCGCTCCAGCTAACCACAGATCCGAGGCGCCAATCGATCCTGGGGTTGTGTTTCTGGAGCCAGGTGTGACCGAGAACAATGGGAGATTGCGGTGAGTGTGTGATGTAAAATGAAATCTCCTCCGTATGGTTGCCAGATGTGATGAGAGAAACAGGTAAAGTGGTCTGTGTGATGACTGGCAGTCTGTGTCCGTTGAGTGCAAAAGGTGCAATGGGGTGTTTGAGGGAGGTGAGAGGAATGTTGAGTTTAGTAGCAAACTTAAAGTCCATGAAACTACCCTCGGCCCCAGAATCCAACAAAGCGTGATGATCGAGTGCGTGGGTGGACCACCGTAGACTCACCGGAAGGAGTGTCGATGTAGATGAGGTCTTCCTGGCAGAGATCCCAACCCATGCAGGAAGTGATCCCACTGCACCTCTTCGTTCCACTTACACTCCGCCGCCAGGGTGCGGAACTCAATGGAATAGTCGGATACGGACCTGTCTTCCTGATGTAGGTCCGTGAGAAGTCTAGCCGCCTCCCTCCCGGCGACAGAGCGGTCGAAGACCCGTCTCATCTCCTCCAAAAGGGCGTGGAACGAGGCACAGCAGCTGTCTTGGTTCTCCCACACCGCCGTCCCCCAGAGGGCAGCCCTCCCCGTCAGTAGTTACAAGACGAATGCCACCTTCATTTCCTCGGTGTTAAACGTGCGGGGCTGCAGGGCGAAGTGCAGAGAACAATGAGACAGAAATGATCGACAAAACTTTGGCTCACCTGCATATTTCTCAGGGATGGGGAGGCGTGGTTCGGACTGGGAAATCCCCCCGGAGATGATCGGCGGTGTGGGTGGCGTGGGTGGTGTGGGAGGCGCAGCGGGTGGCGGTTGTTGTTGTTGTTGAGCCTGGAGAGCGAGCTCGGACACCTTCGTCACCATTGCTTGGAAAGCTCGACCCATCTCATCTATCGCCTTGTCTTGGCGATCCATACGACCAACGGCTCTCTGCAGAAACTCATCCAGATGAGATGGGGAGCGATCGCCTGCTGCTTCCATGATGGTCAGATCCTACTGTGACGGCTAGAAAAAGAGGAGGAAGCAATTGCAGGCAATCAGATGAAGTTTATTGAAATTAGAGTCCAGAATGTTGGCAATGGGAAAGAAGGTCTACGGTGGCGTGAGAAGAGCTGGATGGTGAAGTCAATGGTGAAGGTGAAGACGGTCAATGGATGAAACCAGGAACGGACCGGAACACTGACACGAAGACGACAACACGAACACAATCCAGAACACGAACACGGGAGACGGTAATCCAACAGGGAAGCTGAGACATGAATGAGGATCTGACAACAGACGGAGAGATGAGTGAGTTTATGTAGCTGAGTGGAGATGAGGATCAGCTGGAGCGAGACAATCAACACACAGGTGACAACAATCAACCAGACGAGCACATGGAGACTACGTGAGTACAAAAACAAACACAAAACATGACACGGAGGAAACAATGGATATCCTACCGTGACACTTTTGGTCTGTACTGTAACTTTGATGTTCTGTAAAACAACTAACTTTAAAATACTTTGTTCTTACTGGTGAAAATCAGATGGTCATCTCTGTTTTCTCTGAGGTAAATCACAGTGTAAGCTTCACAGTGAACATTACTCTCATCAGCGTAGTCCATAACAACAACAAAAATATATATTGACTCCATATAGTGGTTATTTTGAAAAAATCCAAAGTATTTTGAGCAGTAGGATTATAAAAAAAATGCTAATATAAAATTAAATTAAGTAGCCTATATAAAATTGCAAACATCTATCTTGCAGTACTTTTTTACTTAAGTACATAAAAAATTGAGTACTTTTGTACTTTCACTTGAGTAAAATTGAAAAAGGAGTACTTTTACTTTTACTGGAGTAATATTTTACCATATGTATCTGTACTTTTACTCAAGTACTTGATTTGTATACTTCGTCCACCACTGGTACCTGGATGGGAGACCTCCTGGGAAAACTAGATTGATGCTGAAAGATGTGCTAGTGAGGCCAGCAGGGGTGCTCACCCTGTGGTCCCTGTGGTCTTCCATCAGTAAGCTGGTGTGTGGTGAGCGTTCTGGCACACTATGGTGGATGCTGCACACCGGTGGTGGATGAGGAGATACCCCCCAACAATGTAAAATGCTTTGAGTGCTTAGAAAAGCGCTATATAAATGTAAGGAATTATTATCATTATCGGCTAACAATTGTGTTTGACAGCTACATCCTTCATAGATTGACACTGTTGTGATTTGGGTTAATGCATAAATACTCAATACATCTCAAACAATCTGTAATAACAGACAAGGCAACAATGACCACATAATAAAAGCAGTTACTCACATGTGTGTGGTGCAATATTACTGTCAGATTCAATATATTCGGCACAACATCGTCTTTTAGTTTCAATCTTTCTTTAAAAAAACTGAAAATCCTCAAATTGTACCTTGTTAGTAAAGAAATCCATGGTGAAATGAAGTGAACAAAGGACAAAATTTTTACTCACTCAATCTGAATCTTCATTAAAAATAAAGTTCATCCACTCTTTCCTAATGGTGGGATCATAAGGAAGGTGATGCAAAGACTGTGTTTTTCCACAACTTGGCACTGTACTGCATCTTTATCGTTTGGTTTCTGTATAGACCTGCATTTGCCTCTCTCTCTATTTGCACTACATGCTTGAATCTTTGGGCGGAGTTAAACAGGCAGTGATGTAGAAGCAGGTGTTGATGATCTTCTGCGGAGGCGGAGTTTAGCCACATTATTACATCATAAAGTTTTAAGTTCTGAAACTTACAGGATGTTTTTATAGTACAATGACATCTTATATGTCAAATGGAATTTTGCTTTTTCAGTTCATGACCACTTTGAAGGCAATGCATCAACTATTATTTTAGAGACAGTAAATCTGTTACCTGGTAATATTGCTAATACTAATATGATACAGTATTTAGCCCAGTGTTTATTCCATGTTGTTCATGCATTGGCATTTGCAGTAGTGTCAAGTTCCCTATTCACCCTATGCTGAATGAATATTGTCAGACCTACTATATGCTCTTATGGAAAATAAAACTAAAAATGTAGGTCAAACAAGTTTAGTACTGTGTTGGGTTGCCACTTGATGTCCAATGTTGCATATGAAACTGGCAAATAAACAATACTATTGTACAAATCAGAAAAATCATGCTATTAGCATCCGATCACTGAACCATGGTGCTGCAGTCTTTTTTTTCAGTAATTGCAGACTCTCTAACCTCCCACAGATAAACAACAAGCTTGTTTATCTTAATTTTGCAAATCTATCCATTAGCTGTTTAGCATATTTCGCCTAATGGATGGTATTATTAAATTTGCAGATGACAACACTGTGGTCGGGTTAATATCAAATGGTGATGAGTCTGCCTGCAGGGAGAAGGTGGCTGAACTCTCAGAATGGTGCATCAATAACAACATGGCACTCAATACCTCCAAAACAAAGGAGCTTAACATCAATTTCCAGAAACAGAAAGAAGAAACAACCCCTATATACACTGGAGGAAAAATGGTTTAGGGGGTGACCAGTTTCAAATTTCTTGGCACACACATCCCCCAAGACCTTACATGGAGTGTTAACACAACGTCCCTGGTTAAGAAGGCACAGTAACGGCTGTACTGTCCGAGGATGCTAAGGAAAATGAACCTATCTCAACAGCTGCTTGCGTCCTTTTACCACTGCTCAGTAGGAAGCATACTTTCCCATGACATTCTGGTGTGGTGTGCTGGCTGCACTATGGCTTAGAAAAAAAAGCTTTGCAGAGAGTCATCAACTCCGGACAGAAAATCACTGGTGCACAGCTGCCTTCACTTGCTGACATCTACAGCACCAGATGCATACGATGGGCCAGAAGTAAGCACTCTTCCCACCCTGTCAACCACCTCTTCACTCTGTTGCCCTCTGGAAGACGCTACAGATCCCTCAAGACACGCACTCTTCAGACTCCGAAACAGTTTTTATCCATGTGCCATCTTACAACTGAACTCCAATTAATAGAAGACATAGCACTATATCATAAGCTTCAAAGGATGTGGAATACTAAGGACTATACACTTACTTCCCACACAGCTACTGATGTATCTGTGCAATACACAGTTCTCATATATTTATTCCTTAATTCTCTTGCATTTATTAATATTTCATTCACTACTGCACATCTGCTACATTTGCACTATTCCTACTTTGCACATTTGATATATATATCTGTTTACATTTGCACTGTCTACTGTTTACAGTTGCACTGTTTATAGTTTCTGTATCATTGTTTGCATTTTGTTAAACGTAAAAAAAAAATATTTAATAAAAAAAAAAAAAAATGCATTCCACTAACATTGAATTCAGTGTATGCTCCCCTTGATAACAAATTCGTTTTGTGCTATAGTGTCCAGAGTTCTCACCCCAACATTTTGCTCCTTCTGCATTTGGCACAGGTTGCCATGACAACCTCTTCTCTTTACTCAACCTTACTCAGACCCAGCACAAATAAAGAAATGGTAATGCATATTTCAATGCATTGTGACCATTTTTGCAGATTGTAACAATTACATGTTTTTTTAGCATACTTAACATATACAATAAATTAGCACATTTGAATGGTTAAGGAACATCTTCAGTCAATTTCTGCTGTATTCCACCGTAGACTACTTTAACATTTTAAAAGAATGTGATGGCAATGAGTAAATATTTGGTGTACCTGTAACATCCAGCAAGCGTCTCTTCATTAAAAAAATGGAAAGCTGCTGTCCTTATCTTCTCTTGCATGCAGCACATGCACACACTCCTATTTGAGCACAGCCAGACAGTGTAAAAAGAGGAATCTATGCTGATCTTGGCAAAGATGTCAGTCATCTGAATAGGTGGATAGTTATTAAAGCCCTGAGCAGAACATAGATTAAGGTCAACCTGCTCATCTATTTTCATAAATGCTGACAAAATTCCTCTCATAGCCGGCGGGCAGAGAATACAAATTTTTGATCAACTCTGCAGCGTGTGATGCACTGGATTGACATGCTGTCAGTAAGTGCTTTTATCACAGACTGGACTAAGAGTATGTCATGGTCTAAGGTTTAGAAACCAGCACTAAGATAAATTAAACCTGCATTGAGACACATCCTTGGTCAGAAGCTCGAAGTAAGTAATTTGTAATTTTAACGAGCACAGTTTCTATGCTATGATGAGGCCTTAATCCTGATTGAAATTTTCCATAGATGTGTTTTATTTATTTGTTTATTTAGCAAGAGCAAGTACTGTTGAGTGGACACAACTTTTCTAATATTTTAGAAATAAACATACGATTTGAAATGGGTCTGTATTTTGCCTATTCATTTGGATCTACTCTTATGCTACAGATAACAACTCTTTCAATTATTTAGTGGGAATTTGATCTAATAAACATATTGCTAACTTAGATGTAATGATTAGTTTATTTAGTTCTTGTTCTATAGTTGTAAAGCCCTGTAATTGTTCTTTAGGGGCAGTAACAGAGGCTGGATCATAATGGAGTCAAAGGTTGTACAATAACAATTGTATTTCTGATGTGACATTTTTCTCTGTGAATAAATTCAGAAAGTCATTACTACTAAACTGTTATTCAGTTCAGGTGATGTCTGTTTATTGGTTAGTCTAGTGACAGTATTAATAAATACCTTGGATTGCTTTGGTTATTTTCTATGCACGGCCCTGGCTGCTTTAAGAACCTTTTTTGTAGGGGGAAATGCTTTCTTTCCATGCAATGCTAAAGACCTAAATGAGTATACTGTATTATCAATTGCACTCCAGGTTATGAGTATGTCTCTTGAGAGCCTGAATATTAGTGTTGTACCATGGTGCAGTAGTTTTCTCTATAACCTTTTTTTAATGAACTAGAGAAGACTGTGCCCATATTGCTATTCATTTCCCAATCAGATTTTTTCTCGATCCTATAGTGGATTTATTATATGACCTCATTATTTGGGGAACATACATCTCTATCAACTGAACTACAGTACAAATGTGTATTATCAATGAAGTTGGTAGAACAGCAGAGACTAACAATAAGGTAGTAATAATAATAATGACCATTGTGTTAGTCTAAAACTATCTATCCACTCATCATCTGTGATGTGCTATCGACTCTCATCTGAAAATGTCTTGTTTTGGGCATTGGAATAGGTGTTTTTACCGGTTGAATAACATAAGCATCATAGCACAAAGCGTTGTGTGATTGCCATCTAATTAGGACCTGAAATATATAAATATTAAGTCTATTAAGTCTGCATTTTAGAACAAGGAAAAGAGGGTGGTTATAATGTAAAAAACAGCCAGAAAGTCAGTATTAATGCAGTGTGTAAAAAAAATTAAATAAATATGAATAAGCATACATGGTTAGAATAACATAAGTAAATGATGACAGAACATTCATTTTTGGTGAACTATCATTTTAACATAGTTGTCTTACCACGTAAAAAAAGATATATATATATATATACATTTTACCTTTAAGAAATGCAAAAATAGAGTATCTTAAACGTCAACAGAAATTGTAAAAATATTTTCATTGACCTCATGATATTTCACATTTATAATGTCATGTCAATAATCAGTTTAAAAGGTCAGGTGATGCATTTGTTTTTTTACCACAATACCCTGAGACTGCAACAAGAAACCCACAAAAACTCAAAAACACGGTGGATGATTGCAGCAGATTTATATCTGAAGACGTCTCTCTCACAAAACTAATAATTGTGCTTTCCCAGTAAACTGTTCTAGGGAGACGTGTTTACTGAGAAAACGTAATCAGTTTTTTTATGATTGAGTGAGCTTACTCATAAAAAAGCTGTCTCTCCCAACTATCTAAATTATGAATCATCTGTCTTTGGCAAACTCTTAATCTTTAGGCAAGAAAAAACAAACATAAAAAACAAATATTTGGAAATGAAAATGCATGCTCACATGACTTCATATAGATTTTGTTAAGCTACTGTGTAATGAATTCTTGTAATTAAGGTCAGTTTAATGGAAGGTTAGTGTGAACTTGTGACAGAGCCTCGAGTTGAGGAGAGACTATGAGGTTCTCAACATTAAAGCGAGATGAGAAGAAGGGGCTGGAAACAGCAGACTGAGGACTCTCAGGAGTCTGTCAGAAACATCTCGCTTATCTTCTTGAGAGAGATTTGCTGCGATTAATAATGTAGGTTTGGCTCGATGGGATGCTAAACTTTACCACAGCGGTGAAAGGTCTGTTTGGATTTCATTCACTAGACCTTTTTCTAAGCTAAAACAAGCCGTCTCAATGCTAGGGCAATGTTGGTTGTTGCCAGGGTGGCACTATGTGGTTGCTAAGGTGTTGCAGAGTGTAGTGTAGTATGGTATGTTGCTCAGAGGTTCTGGGTAGTCGCTAGAACATTTTAGGTGATTGGTTACCGTTTTTCAAATCCCAACCATAATTATTAGTAACAGTAATACAGTTTTCTTTAGCAAACATGCTAATGAAAGTATTTATTCCTTGATGAAATGATATAAGTTAGTACATTCACTGAAGATTACAACATTACTACGCAGTGAAATTTTATAGGTGTAACATTAATGATTCTTGTACCTTAAGCAACTAGTTATGTTTGTACACTGCGTATTCATTTATGGTTGAAAGTATTGATTAAACAGCAACCATTAATTGATTTAGCGTCTGCTATATTTAAGTTGGACAGCACTTAGCTTACAAAACAGGTTTTGTACATTATATAACATGATCACATTTTACAAGACAAACATTTTGCATATAAGCTCACAAGCTAAGACTGTGTGAAAACAAAATGCTCCCTGACCTATCCAATGTCCCATGCTGTCTGACAACTAACACCATTTTCCACAGCAAAGAATCCTATTAATCCTAGCCAAAATTTAATCAGAACTGTATCATAACAAAATGATTTATTCAATTAAAATGCAAATGGGTCTTTGTTTCAACATGGTCTGGCTGATGAGGAAACAGGCTTAGGCATAATGTGTTTGTGTTGGAAATAACACTGCACTATTCAAACAGATGAAACAATATCGCTGATATCATTTCATGCAAGAGTACCAAGATAAATATTAATATGAAATCTGTAATTTAACCCCTACACAAGCGTTTTCATGTTTTGTTGTAAAGGGAGGTGTTAGGTTACTTACAAGCTGTCTTTGCTGAAAAAGTGCGAGGATGCCAAGATCAATAGCATTTGAATACTGATGTTGATCTTGGTCCTTGAACAATGAGTTTTAAAAGTGGTTTGTTGAGTGTGATAGCTGTGAGAACATGGCTGAATAGCTTGTGGGTTGAAGAGGATGTCTGCAAAATTGAAGCAAATGATTAATGACTGAACTTCACAGAGATCTTTTCTTTGTGTGTCAGTGTGTGTGTGTGCTCTTGTTTTTGTGACATATCAGGACTCAACTGTATACAAGGAGAGGGTGACTTATGAGGACATAACCCATGTCACCATTTTTCAAAACGCTTATTAATCATACAGAATTAGCTTTTTTTTTTTGAGAAAGTAAAAATGCACAAAGTTTCCTGTGAGGGTTAGGTTTAGGGGTAGGGTTGGTGAAGGGCGCTTGAATATACAGTTTACAGTATAAAAACCATTATGCATATGAGATTAACACACTTTTCAGAAAAAACAAACGTGTGTGCATGTGTGTGTGTGTGTGTGTGTGTGTGTGTGTTTATGTACAATCTGTCCTTTGGGAGAGAGTGTGCCACATGGAATATTGCTTATTGAGTAAAATAAAATGGTTTAAAAAACACAGGGCAATGTGGTGAGAATGCTTTTTCACTCTGTTTAGAGTAAGAACATTTAGCTATAAACATATTTGCTAGACTTAAGACATACACAAGTGCACTGATATCTTACTGGCTGCT
Organism: Carassius auratus; assembly: GCF_003368295.1. Classification (NCBI taxonomy): domain Eukaryota; kingdom Metazoa; phylum Chordata; class Actinopteri; order Cypriniformes; family Cyprinidae; genus Carassius; species Carassius auratus. The sequence goes on along the minus strand of NC_039288.1, from coordinate 3,658,652 downwards.
TTCAGTACATGGTTTTGTTCTGCCTCTGATTGCAATGCCATGTGATTTGGATAAGAGATGGGACGTTACCAAATGAAAAGCAAAAGGAGAGTGACATCTGCTGGATATGATAAGAACTGTAATGAACCTCAACCAGACAGGCCTACTGTACTTTGGGTTAGGGTACACACAGAGCTGGGTAGATTACTTACAAATTGTAGCCTGTTACTGATTACAGATTACATGATGTCAACTATCACCCCCTTTAAAACAATCACATTGTGTTGCTTTGCAGACTAAAATGAAGAGGGACACTGTTTTTGTTTTACCCAGCTGTATTTTACACAGCGCAACTTCTAACATCCAAGTGAAAGATATAACACCAACATGTCTGTAAAAAATAAAAAAAATCTAAATCACTGAGTTGGAAAAAAGAATCACCCCTTCCTAAAATGACTTGTAAATGGTTACTGATGAATTGATAACTGATTGTCTACTATTGTCCCGTTTTTAGAGGTGCCTTACAGCTGAATTTAATTTAGTTTGCATCATAGAAACATTATTAACACTGTAAAATTGCAACTTCTGCTTTAAAAATAGTACGAGGAAAGGTTTTTTTTTTTTTTCTCATCACTATATGTAAATGTTTTAAGACATTATTATTATTAATTATCCGTTAATACATGTATTTTTTGCTACTTTGTGCATTAATGTATGTTTGTGTGTCCTCCATGAAATTTTAATTCTCCTGCTAGACTGTTGTAGAAAAGAAGAACTTGTTCTTAAGGAACATGTCTGGCTAAATAAAGGTTAATAATAATAGTTATACTTCACTTTTGTCTATGATCATTTTCACAACTGATGATGTCTCAGTTATATAGATGACATCACTGAATTCAATGATGAACTGCCTTTAACTATCATTTTGCATCATTGACACACTGTTTTCCTAATTAATGTTGTTCAGTTGCTTTGACGTATTTTGTTTAAAGCGCTATTTAAATAAAGGTGACTTGACTTGACTTATAAATCTACGGTGGCCACAACAACTTAGTGGTGCCATTATGCAGCATTCACAAATAAATCAATTTCAAACCTAGCATTTTTCTCTTGGTTAATGTGGGGAAAATTGCATTACCAACTTGAACACGAGCAAAATCTACATAAGGAACTTTTTCTTTTTCATGCAAAACTCCCAGTCGTGCAGATATCTACTGAAATAACAGGATTTCGATGCGAATCTTAATACCACCCACAGCCTGCACTAGAGCAAAAAGCCAATAGGCACCAAAAAGAGGGGCACCATTACCAATAAACATAGCTTTGTTTTATAATTTCTCAGTCAAAAATCATACGTCTGAGGACAATAGTTGCATGATTTGGTGTATCATTCATGTCTGTGAATTGCAAGCGGTGCAGGATGAGTTGTGCGCTAGAAATTTAAGTATGAGCAATAATATTAGTGATGTTTCAACCCTAATAACAGTAGAATTAGAGGGGTAGTGCTGTACTCTTACACTAGAGGGAGCTATCTTCTCACTTTACTGTGTACACGTGCAACCATTTTCTTTTTAAAAGCTGGAATGAAATCCCAACAACTGAAATTCTGTAGGATTATCCCACAGCTTTTAAAAGCCCATTCATTTCTATATGGGTGTTTAAACTTAACATACTCTGCCTTAAGCTCATTTCTGATCCTACAACGTGCATTTTTAATGATCTGGGGTATCTGCCACGATATGAAGAGCACAGATTCAGGCAAGTCATTGAAGGTCAAAACATTTATTTTCAAAGGCCCTTCCCTTTCAAAGTTCTGAAGGCTCATAAGTCGGCCTGTCAGCACACCATATAGCCCACTCCACGGTGATGTGCTCAAGAACTATTTATATGATCCTCAGGCTGAGGCGAAACACAATGAAAATAATAGCAGTCTTGAATTTAAAGTCCCCTCATTGAAGTAAAAGAGAGATCCCTAATGGAGACGGGCAATGAGGTTAGGTGACAGCCACACAAAAGGACAAAACTGTTCCGTTTGAAACTGAGAAGAGCAGTTATGACTTCGGGAATAATGAGAGATTTTAATGAGAGACGTTTGGACGGTGATTTGTGAATGAGACTGCTCTGCCGGCAGTGGCTTTGGCAGATCTCTTCTTTTCTTTTACGACACAGATGAGATTGACATCTTGGAGTCCTTCCATTTGATATTTGATCTAGGTGTACACATTGCTGTCACAGTGTTGATACATATAATGAGAATATAATTAGGAATGATTGCTCGAATTCTCATGCTGAGAAGAAAATTAACACTTATTATAACTCATTAGATGGTCTTTGAGAGATACACGTCAAATGGAAGTAATGTGGGTTTTTTATTATTATTTGTTTTATAAATGATTACCTGGATATGTTTTTATGAGATTCAGCCATTTATCTTTGAACTCAGCTCTCATTTCTCCATGTTGCTGTCTAAAAGACCTTCTCTATCCTGAAAACTTGTGCCTGTCTCTCTGTGGTTGTATCTCTGGATCCTCAGAACTGATAGACTCCAGACAAGAGAGCCCCTCCCGATTATATAACACAGAGTCCATCGCTTTCATCACAGACAATTGACTTAATTACAGCTCCAAGCAGACCATGGTATTAATCATATTGCCATATCTTTGATTTTCAAGCTTTGTTCCAATAATGGTACTCGGGCAACATAAACACACAATTTACATGAAAGTAAACAGTATAAACAAAATTTACACCGAATGTGATTACAACTAAATGGGTCTTTTTAAATTACGCTTGTGGTCTGAAATAGGCCCATAAAGGACTGTTTCCACCTCAAGAACTTGCGGTTCCATTGTTGTTTACGTGTGGACTTATTTACGCATGGCTGACAGGCAATAGGAAAGTCTTTGTTTTGTATTTTTGTTTTTTGTAGGAAAGGCTCTATTCAGCTTATCCGAATAAAGTACGGCACAGGCCTTTAATGAGGTAGTGCTGTTGGAAACATGGGAAAATATCAACGGTGACAGACAAACAAGGGTAACGTTAGATGCAGAATAAAGAGCTCTAGGAGTGCTATAGGCTACACAAGACAAGATTCAAGACGTTTGCTTACTAAACCATCACATATGGCTCTGTGGTAGTGCTCGTCTTAACACAGCACATAAACAGTCCGTAATGACACTGCATTGGAAGAGACCTTAAGTGTGTCTCGGTTTTTATCCATTTCGAAACAAATTTTTGTACCTGATTATTCCTTTCTTCGAACAGAACACAATCCCATCTGTGAAGACAAAGTTGCAAGGGACAAATAAAATCCATTTTAACATCAAAGCAAATCTATCTCATAATCTAAATCACAATAATAATAAAAAATATATATATAAAAAAATTAAAAAATATGAATGTCTAGTTATAACATTTTCTTCAACTATGGACACATTTGGCCCTGTGGGCTATAGCCAAGTCAAGTAAATTGTATTTGTATATCACTTTTCACAATACATACTGTTTCAAGGAAGCCTTACAGAAATTCATATTGTTAATATTTATAATACTTCAATGTCTAATTGCCCACTTTTAGCAGTTTAGAACTAGGTAATTCATATGTTGACAATATTAACAATCAACCATCTAAGATTTGCTATATACTGTAGTGTTTATCGCTTTACATTAGTGAATAATACGTTATGCATTGATATGGAAATCCTTAAAAAGGGATACTCCACTGCAAAATGAAAATGTTGTCATTAATCATTTAACCCCAAGTTGTTCCAAACCCGTAGAAGCTTTGGTTGTCTCTGGATGAAGACAGGGAGGCTTGAGACTGTCTCATAGACTGCCAAATAAATAACAGTGTGAAGGTCCAGGAAAGTATGAAGAGCATCATCAGAATAGTCCATTTGCCTTCAGGGGTTCAACCGTCACGTTATGAAGCGATGAGAATACTTTTTGTATGCAAAGAAAACAAAATTAGCGATTTTATTCAACAATTCCTCTCCTCTGTGTCTGTCCAAATCAGCATAGCACCATTTTCTCGTCGCTTCATAACATTATGGTGGAACCACTGATGGCAGATGGACTATTCTGATGATGTCTTTCATACTTTCCTGGTCCTTGACACCGTTATTTATTTGGCAGTCTATGGGGCAGTCTCAAGCCTCAGTTTTCATCCAAAATATCTTAAATTGTGTTCCGAAAAAGAACAAAGCTTTTACGGGTTTGAAACGACAAAATTTTGAATTTTGTAGAGGAGTAAGGTCTGAAAGGTTTTAAAGTAATATACATTTTTCTCAGTATTTTTGAAAGACTCTCTGCTGAAGACCATTCAGTTCAGTCGTAAACAATACCTGTGAGCAGCTGTCTGCTGCTGATACAGAGTAACGTGACACTGATGGGTCTTTGTGACCGAGCTTAAGCTCTAAAGCTGCAGACCACAACAGGCTTTTCAATGTCATCATCAAGTGAGTGAATGTGAATGCTGTGAATGCTGACCGACCAAAAACAATCACATTGTGCGATCTGTCTGAAAGGTGAAAATTGAGGTGAGGTGAAATCAACAAGGATGCTGAAATATTGGGATTTCAGGATGTTTGCAAGAGATTGTACCAATTATTAATTTCCATTTAATATCTCCTTAGTCTTTATACAGTATTGTTCAAAATAATAGCAGTACAATGTGACTAACCAGAATAATCAAGGTTTTTAGTATATTTTTTATTGCTACGTGGCAAACAAGTTACCAGTAGGTTCAGTAGATTGTCAGAAAACAAACAAGACCCAGCATTCATGATATGCACGCTCTTAAGGCTGTGCAATTGGGCAATTAGTTGAAAGGGGTGTGTTCAAAAAAATAGCAGTGTCTACCTTTGACTGTACAAACTCAAAACTATTTTGTACAAACATTTTTTTTTTCTGGGATTTAGCAATCCTGTGAATCACTAAACTAATATTTAGTTGTAGGACCACAGTTTTTTAAAACTGCTTGACATCTGTGTGGCATGGAGTCAACCAACTTGTGGCACCTCTCAGCTGTTATTCCACTCCATGATTCTTTAACAACATTCCACAATTCATTCACATTTCTTGGTTTTGCTTCAGAAACAGCATTTTTGATATCACCCCACAAGTTCTCAATTGGATTAAGGTCTGGAGATTGGGCTGGCCACTCCATAACATTAATTTTGTTGGTTTGGAACCAAGACTTTGCCCATTTACTAGTGTGTTTTGGGTCATTGTCTTGTTGAAACAACCATTTCAAGGGCATGTCCTCTTCAGCATAGGGCAACATGACCTCTTCAAGTATTTTAACATATGCAAACTGATCCATGATCCCTGGTATGCGATAAATAGGCCCAACACCATAGTAGGAGAAACATGCCCATATCATGATGCTTGCACCTCCATGCTTCACTGTCTTCACTGTGTACTGTGGCTTGAATTCAGAGTTTGGGGGTCGTCTCACAAACTGCCTGTGGCCCTTGGACCCAAAAAGAACAATTTTACTCTCATCAGTCCACAAAATGTTCCTCCATTTCTCTTTAGGCCAGTTGATGTGTTCTTTGGCAAATTGTAACCTCTTCTGCACATGCCTTTTTTTTAACAGAGGGACTTTGCGGGGGACTCTTGAAAATAGATTAGCTTCACACAGACGTCTTCTAACTGTCACAGTACTTACAGGTAACTCCAGACTGTCTTTGGTCATCCAGGAGGTGATCATTGGCTGAGCCTTTGCCATTCTGGTTATTCTTCTATCCATTTTGATGGTTGTCTTCCGTTTTCTTCCACGTCTCTCTGGTTTTGCTCTCCATTTTAAGGCATTGGTGATCATTTTAGCTGAACAGCCTATCATTTTTTGCACCTCTTTATAGGTTTTCCCCTCTCTAATCAACTTTTTAATCAAAGTACGCTGTTCTTCTGAACAATGTCTTGAACGACCCATTTTCCTCAGCTTTCAAATGCATGTTCAACAAGTGTTGGCTTCATCCTTAAATAGGGGCCACCTGATTCACACCTGTTTCTTCACAAAATTGATGACCTCAGTGATTGAATGCCACACTGCTATTTTTGTGAACACACCCCTTTCAACTAATTCAACTAATTGCCCAATTGCACAGCCTTAAGAGCGTGCATATCATGAATGCTGGGTCTCATTTGTTTTCTGAGAATCTACTGAACCTACTGGTAACTTGTTTGCCACGTAGCAATAAAAAAATATACGAAAAACCTTGATTATTCTGGTTAGTCACATTATACTGCTATTATTTTGAACAATACTGTATATTTTAAGAAAGCTTTTTTTTGTGGCATTCCTATTACCTTAATTTCAGTTGCTCTGTTGGTTGTAAATTAATTGTTACACTATTCACAAACCTTTTCTTCTCAGCAGCATCAATTACAATAGTTCAGGTTATTTAGACAACCTACAAAACAGATTAGACCTTAACAAATGTATGTAAATGTTATTTATACAGAAGTAAGAAGCTTTGTTTGCCAAAGTATGATTCATGAACCAATCCATAGAGCATTTCAGTTGTCTCAACATTTTTAATCCTGAACTGTACAGATGTAGGAACATAATCTTTAATCAAAACAGAACCTGCCCAGTAAAACAAAGAGGCGTTCCCTCGTTATGACATAAAAGTGCATCCTTTGTGATTGCACAACTTGGATGCCTATATTTGTACAGCAGATGTGTGGGATTGTAAATACAATGTATTTAGATCAGCTTTGAGCAGTGCTTGGTAGTAAGTGATTACATGTAATCTGGATTACATAATCAGATTACAAAAATTAAGTACTTGTAATTAACAAGTATATAACATTTAAAAAATGCTCAAAATCAGATAACAGTTATTTTTTATGGATTACATGATTGCATAATTTATTCACAGAATAGTAGTAAGTAAATGCAAAATGTATTGATTCACTCTAATTATATATATATATATATTACCTGAAAAAATCCTCCCGGAAAATCTAAATTAGTTTTAATTTAGAAAATTAAAAACATGTTCATCATAGGAAAGGTATATCATTGTTTGTATGAATACATTAATAGGTCCAGACCTTCATGAATAAATGAATAGATCCATACCTAAATAAATGAAATATGAATAAATGACAAATTTAAGCTTTTAAGCAAATAAGGAATATTGGCCACCTTTCTACAGAATTTAGGCCTACACTAAATATAATTCAGTGTTATTTGCACCAAGGGTTTGGCTGGTATCTCTTCTTCCTTTGTTGTTATTTATCAAAAGCTCAAGTGCACTGATCCTAATGTGCACAAAAGCTGTCATCAACACACCTGCTTCCGAGAGTTTAATGACAACCTTTGCACTTCTCACCTAGATGATGCTCTCAACTCTAGCATTAACAAAAGGGTGAAACCCTCTTTAAATCAACTTTAACATTCTTTTGCACGACATGATGAACAAGGTAGCAAATTGATTTATATCTCCGTGTTCGTAGGTGCTAAGCAAGGGTCAAACTGTGCCGGGACCCCAACACGCACCTGAGAGATGGGATAACTGTTGTGCTCTGGGCCAAACGTTCAGCCCTCTGATACCCATGAGGGTCTGCTGTGGCGCCACGCATTGCGAAATATCACTTCTCTGTTCCAGAAAGGTGGGTGTCATGGAGAGAGCAGTGCCCAGGGCACCATCAAGGTTAATCTGCTAAACACAGGGTGACAAAGCTGCACCGTTAAATGAGGGGTTATGCACAGAAGAAAAAGAAGAAAAGAAGAGGTTATTGTTGACAGCTTTGCTTGGGTTTTTGAGTGTTTCCATCTACCCTGAGGGATCATTCATATAGATAAAACTCAGTTACATCCGACAAAAATAGCATGTCAGTACTGAATGTTTCTACTGCAGACCTACTGCGGTTTCAAATAGTTTTATAATTGAGATGTGTTTCACCCAAGGCAAACATGCTTTCAAAGCAGGTAAATATGAGGTTTACAGCTTAAATGAGAGTTCACTAATGCGTAAAGATGTCATCTCGAATTTTCTTTTCTTATTCAAATTTCAAATTACTCTGATCTCGTGATTACAATTGAAAAATTAGATGCTGCTTTGTGAAGGATTTTAGAATTTAGAGTTTATAGCAGAAAATATTTTGTTTTCTGTTATACAGAAAAAGTAGAAATTAGAAAGGGATATTCACAGATAGATACAAGTTAAGCCCAATTAACTGCATCTATGGAATAATGTTGATTACCACTATATATATATATATATATATATATATATATATATATATATATATATATATATATATATATATATATATATATATATATAGTTTAATGTGAGGGACTTACAATAGTAATGGGTGGCGAGTTTTGGAGGGTTTAAAATCAGAAATGTAATGCTGATATTATAGAGCACTTAAAATACATTAATTGTTCTGTTAAATCTTGTGATTTATTTGAGCATCCAAAGTTGTTCAACTTAACGTTTGTCATGGCATCAAAGTAAAATGTTTATAACTTTACAGAGTTAAAATTAGTTAGTGGCTTTTTTTCCAAAATGTTTTAGATCTTGTGGCCAGGAGTTTCAGACTTTAGGGAATATAATATGATTAATTGAATTAATAATAAAAAATACCACTCCGCCAGTGAAATAAGAATTATATTAAGTGCAACATTAAATATGGTTCATAACTTTATATGAGCAAATGCCAGGTGCACAATAAACATATGAAACACATTTAAATGTACATTGTGGAGATTCAAAGCAGGAAATACCATCCCAATCTCACGAGAAAACCTAACTATTTCACTAGGTATCTATGAATTAATTTGATTCATTTGAAAAACATGCAATTTTTGAAGAAAGTATAAAGAGGTCCACTCCTAAACTTAGCCATCAGTGGGGTATAAGCCAGTCATACAAAAAGGTACGAATGAGATCATTTGAATTTCTCTGATTAGCCACCAATTCGGCAAAACATACAATAGTTACTAATTGCCATGATAATTTGTTGGAATTACAACCACTTAGTGTTCAATGTTCACTGTACAAGAATCTAGTGCCAACAGTAAAATGAAAGATGCTGAATACCCTGTATATAGTATACACGGGTATAGCTTTTATTTGATATATTCAGAAATAAGATTTGCATGATAATACTTCAGTGTCTTCTATACAGAACAGTTGCAATGGAATGAGAAAAAAAGAGAACGTTGTCAATGCATTTATGATAAGTCTAATGAACTTGAGCTTAAACAACAGCCAAATGCCAATTTATTTTGCTGAAAATTTTAATTAGGGCTTTAGGTTTACCAGAATTCATTTACAATTAAAACCTAGAACTGCAGCCTTCCTTTGTTGATTTTGTACGGTGATCTCTGTAATGAATGTAATTCTTTCTTTCTGTCTTTCTTTTTTCAAATATAATTTTCATTATAAAACAAACAAACAAAAAAAAATACTTCTTATAGCTATGTTAATGTATTGCTACAACACTGAAAATACAACACTTTCTGAGCTAAGCACAATGACATTATGGTGGCTTCGATTTTATAGACTGAGGCAAACCCTTTCCCATGTACTTTCAAAGAAACTGGCCTACATTTGTTTGTGATTGTTGTGATTTTTAATTGGCAAAAAGATCTTCCGATAACCCCTTTGTTGTCACGCTTAGATATGTTCAAAAGAAATCCTGACTCGGATACCAACAATGTATCAGCATCATGAGTCAACCACATCAAACCAAAATAAGAACAGGCATCACAATTACAGGCTACCTGAAACAGTTCGCCTGAACAAACTGCTCATTACGCCTTTCCATACCTATATAATTAGAACAATATTGCAAAGGTATTTTCCATATGATGAAGCAGGTCTGGCTAGAAGTGACCCTACTCACAGGAGCTGTTTTAAGGTTCAAATATGTAGTTTTTCTTGCCCTGATTTTGGATATGCATCTGCATGCTAGCAGCCTCATGCAGTCTTTATCTCGACATGGGCATCAAAAAGAGAGCATGCCTCATTAAAAAGAAGTGATGTCATTAAATTTATTGGCAATTTCCTTTTTGACATTATCATAGCAGCACCAAAGAGAACTGTTACGCTGGCTCCAGCACCACTCCTTTCATTCCCGGCTCCCTTCCCCGGATGCTGTGATCGAGGGTAATTACCTGCACAGACATGGCACTAAACAAAGCAAACAGGGAGTGGCCCCAAATAGGAGGTCTAGACTTAGTGTCTCTCTGCAATTTTCCCTTCCTCGTTCTATCAATTTATATCAATCAATCTATTTGTCTATCTATCTCTATCTATTTACTTGGATTCTTTTTTCAAAGCCACACTGTGTGTTGACACATCAGAGACAGAGAACATGAAAACCAGGAAAGAAAAACAAGAACATAATCACGGGAATATTGTTGGTCTTCTGCGGACCATTTGATATTTGCTTGGCATACAGGAACATATGGTGTTTTTCATACTTAAATTTGTATAGTGTTTTTGAATGTAACAGTCTATTGATATAGTATGCCTTTAGGACCTTCCAACGAATTTGGTACTTACAAAGTTTTTTTTTTTTTTTTTTTTTTTTGTATAGTAAAATCTGTAATGTGGTGGTAAATAGAGGTGTTATATATAATAAACCAAAGCATATAGTCTTTTTCTTAAACTATGAATTAAATATGTGTACAATAATAATAATAATAATAATTTATACATCTGGTAACACTTTATTTGAATTTATTAATTTTCACTATTAACTACAGCACAGATATTACTAGCATATTGGCTTTTTATTAGTGCTTCTAAAGCACATATGTATGCCTTATTCTGCATGATCATTAGATCCCTTGGTGACACTTTATTTTATGGTCTCTTAACTAGTTGTTATTAACATGCATATTACTAGAATATTAGCCATTTATTAGTACTAATTAAGCAAAAATGAATGCCTTATTCTAGATGACATTATTCAACATCCCTAATCCTACCCAATACCTAAATATAAACAACTAGCTTGCTGATTATTAATAAGCAGCAAATTAGGTTCAGGGTAAACTTAATTAACATGTTTTCCCTATGTATTAGCAAATATTTATTAATGTGAATAATTGGAGTAAACAGTTCTGTCACTAAGTTATGGATTCTGAAACCGTGTTTAGGCTTATTGTTATTTTGGATGACTGAACAATTTGTATACTATCTTTAATAATTTCTTTGTTATTCTTGTGCTTATTGTCACAATCATATTAGAGCTTTTTCCCCCTAAAATTGCTTTTCAATCACCCCCTTTTTTCTCCTTAAGCAAAAACTGTTTCAGTTAACCAACTTAAACAACAAACTGTTAAGCAATATCATATCTATTTTATGCAATTGTTTGTTTTAGTGTAATTAAAGCTCAGTCTTAAGTGCCTTTGATGTCTATTTCTACCACTGAAGCCATTTGCCCTTTGGTGCCTTATTACAGTAAATGAAGCTGATTATATAATCTCTGGATATTATGTCACATATACAGCCGCAAATTATGAAAACTAATTAGTGGTTTTGCTATTACTATTGCTCAAACTAAGGTTGGAGATTTAAACAGTATTAAACTTCATCAATGTAAACCTCATATTCCTCAAATTGTGTTGTTTGTCAATGTGATCTCATGAGTCTTGCTATGTGTATATATATATATATATATATATATATATATATATATATATATATATATATATATATATATATATATATATATATATATATATATATATATATATGAAGAAAAAAAACACATTTACTTGCATTTCTAACTTCCTCAATATTGACCTCTTGGTAGCACATGGAATGTAAATTATTTACAAATCAACAACTTTATAGACATACATTTAAGAATCCTTGTTTATGAATATTGTATTTATGGAATGAACCAGTTTGTACTAATGTATTTACTATCACTTAACTTAATTTGGAAATATAACATTTCATTGTTCTGTATGGCTTCTGGTGCCAACTCGTTTCAAATTACTACGTATAGTTAAACAAGACTACACTTAAATAACATGTATTTATTTAACCATTAATTGTCATGTAATATACAGTATTTTGTCATGGGACAAAAATCTACTTTGCTCAATATGCTGCGTAAGAAAGAAAGAAAGAAACAAGGAAAGAAAGAAAGAAAATGGTCTTAAATTAATACATTTTATTTGTGAACTGTAATCCAAATCTGCATTGCAATGCTCAATTGCACATTGTCATTTGGACTACTTTGCTATTGCTTTTTGACATCTTTGCATTCTTTGCATTGCTAGATAATAGGACTACACCTACAGTATGTCTACTACATTTTTCTTTATACTGTTTATATTTTTAAGAAATGATTAGGGTTAGGTTTAGAGGTGAAGTGGGATTAGCTGCTCAAAAACATCTATTTAACACAGTGAAAACAGTAAAGTGGTTATATTTAGGTGTAAGAGTAGAGTTAAGGTATATACAACTTTCCAAATATAGTTATGATATATTTGTGCTTGTATATAAAAGTAATTGAAAAAAGTTAGGCCATGAAATGTGATATATATATATATATATATATATATATATATATATATATATATATATATATATATATATATATATATGTTTTGTCTAACTGTAGGCTGTGTGCGGTAGGCAAGAAATGTAGCATATTATCCATTCATCCAATGAGAATTTAGAGTGAAGCGTAGTGTAGAGTCTGTGTGGTCGATGGCAGGCCAACTTTAAAGTAATGAACTCTTCATCTTAGCTTTTAAAGCCAAGTGGTATCAAGGGCTCTCAAAGTATCAACATAAATTTTTCATGTTTGACTTGAAGAAGCTCTTCTGCCCTGACTCTTCCTCGCTTTCTGTCATTGTCTCTCTTTTCCTTACAGCCTCTCTCCTTCCCCTTGTCCATCCATCTGGATCTGATCAGCTCATTTCCCGACTAGTATTACAGTGAACAATTATTTTCAGATTGGGAGACAGTGAGACTTGAAAGACTCAGAGTAACAAGGGGCCGAAGAGCAGATGAAAAAGGGGGCACATGTGTCTCATCACCTTAATGAAATCAACCTGACCATCCCGGAGCAAGTCCCTCTGCTAACACGACACACTGTCACCACTCACTTTCCCCTCCACTCGCAGCAAACCACACGACAAACACACTCAAGCTGACCTGTCACATCTAATATATGCTGCTCAATTATACAACTCTCAGAAGGTCATAGCTAAGTGGCTACTTCTCTGATTCAATGATTCTGGTGGACAAAAAGCATAACAAATGAGTCAATGTTTTCTTAGTTTTTGACCTTTAACCCTGTAAGAGATTTCCCAAATAAAAATGTACAGATTTATTTTTATAAAAAAAAAAAATGCAAAGAAGAACATACAACAATTCATAGCTGTCAATCCTTCAATTAAGTGGAAACCATGTCCCCCAAAACAAGCAGAGAATTGTTCATTTGCAGGCCTGTCAATCAATTAGACGACAGGCAGAAAACTACTAAAGTTTCTTTCTATCCTTTTTTTTTTCTGAGGGCACATGCCGGGGCACTGACATTTGAACTTGTGGGTGGAGGGTTCCTGACAGACCCCTGTGGCAGTCTGCTCTCATTGAGGGTCCGTTCCAGCAAGCTGACTTGCCCCACTGTGCCTGGCGTCTCTTTCTCATTAAATGTTGTTGGGGTCGGAGGCAAACTTCTGCTTGGGCTGGGGGGCAGGAAGGATTGCATTAATGAAGGGGACACCCGCTGTCCAGGTGTCGGGTGACATGCCGTGCCCTGGTTGTGTTTGGGTCTAGAGGGTTTATCGTGACCGCACTTGTGAATAACAGTCTTGGCCTGTTTCGTTGTTCTAGATTGCATTCTGATTCCTTCAGTGTCCATATTAAGGAACCTCATGTAATGTCTTATCCCAAAGAGTTCTTTGAGGTGATCCAACACCGTTCAATTCAACAATGAGTTCAATTTAAGGTGATGGAAGAACTTGAGATCTCCAGGGGTAATTCTTCCTCACGCTTTTGCTGTGGCAACTGATGTTTTTTTGTACCATTCCCTACATTTAAGAAACAATTACGCCAAACTCAACCTAAATTATAAGCCTGTCTCTGTGTTGTAAAGCCTTCTCATAAATCAAGGCTTCGGTGCATTGCTCAGTCACTGTCTGTGAGAAATGAGAGGTTGTGCAAGGGCACCTTCATTTACTTGTGGGCGTTTACACTAAAACTTTAGTCATGAAGGTGGGTGAGTGATGAACCCTAATGGCTTCATCAGTTCAGGGATCTGGCATGGCAGCAATCTGTGATTATAAAAAGCATGGCACATCCCCAAAGATCCAATAAGAGGTCCCAGAATCAAAAAGAGGTCAGCCTGAATGTTGTTTGTTTGGTGCTTCTCTGTGGGGATTTTTGTTTTGTTTTTAATGAGAATTTGAAAGCCTTTTAATTCATTACTTTGCCTTCATTAACAATTACATTTAGTCATTTAGAAGGCACTTTTATCCAACGCGACTTACAAATGAGGACAAAGGAAGCAGTCAAAAACAACAAAAGAGCAATGATAAATACTGTAAGTGCTGCAACAAGTCTTAGTTAGCTTAAATGCAGTACACATAGCAAGGACTTTTAAATAAAATAATAAATAAAAAGAAAACAGATAGAATATATTTGTTTTTGTTTGTATATATATATATATATATATATATATATATATATATATATATATTTATATATCACTTTCTTTATGCAAACTGAGACAACTTTGGCTAAGAAACATAATATACCATAACACATTGCCTTTTAATGAAACAAAAAACAATTTTATAACAAAAAAAGGTAGATTTACACAACAGGGAATATATCGTGTTGAGTGAATTATTTTTATATTACTTGATAATTTATTTACCTCTAAGTAATACCTTCCTCCCTTGAGCTAATTGAAGCTGGCGCCATCCTCCTTTGGTGGGTAGCAATTTTCTCTCATTACAGCAAATGTTTGCTCATAAGAGAGGGCTGCGGAAGCCTAATAAGGTACTAATAAAAACAAAGCGATGACAGCTACTGTCACCTGTGCCAAGTCTTATCATGCAGAGTAATTAGTGAGAAAAGGCTTGTGATCCCTTATTCTCTGCATTATCTGAGTTCAAAGACAATACATAAGAGGCTCTTGTCAAACAAGATTCACATTGCATTGCACCTTCTTTCATCCCATTTTACCTTAAAAGTGTAAATTTAAAAACTAAACAATAGTGCTGTAAAGTTGACAAAATATTTACGGTCAGGTAATATCATCACAACCTGTCTGCACTTCTCCCCTCAGGCAGACGCTACAGATCTCTGGGCACTATAACATCTAGACATAAAAATAGTTTTTTTCCCCATGCCATCTCCAGCTTAAACAGCTAACATATGAATCATTACTTGTGTTCTGTAATTAGTTTTCATAAATCATTCTACATGATGGGGGGGGGGGGGTGAAATGCTCGTTTTCACTCAATATCCTGTTAATCTTGAGTACCTATAGAGTAGTACTGCATCCTTCATAACTCCAAAAAGTCTTTAGTTTTATTATATTCATAAGAGGAAGATAGTCTGTACCGATTTTTCCCGGAAAAACACGACCGGCTGGGGGCGTGACGTGTGGGCGGAGCTAAAGAATCACGAGCACCAGTAGGCTTTTGCGTTGAGAGCTGTACATGTGGAAAGTGCAGTTTGATGACAACATCGCATGTTGTTTACTTGATGTGCTTACGCACCGATAGCTAAGTTAACAACACAGAAATATTTTACTCACCACCTGCGGTTCCAACACACTTTTTCGTTGGGATTGCATTATCCTTAAGAAATAAACGATGTGCAAATCCGGCGTCAAACTGGGCCTTGTTTGTAAAACAAGCATCTTCGAAATGCAGGGAACAAACACAAACACTTGCACAACTCCGTTGATGCTCTGTAAAAATAAACTCCATCCACTGGTCCCTTAATGCTGTTTTTTTTTTTTTTGGTAATCTGTGCAGGGTTGTCTTGCCCTGGCAACCAAAAACACACTTCTTTTGTGACAATTCACGACGCTCTCGCTCTGATCAGTGAATGTCTGTGCTCTCTCTGCTCTGCTATACGGGAGCGCTCGCTCTTCCGGCAGAAGTGCCTTAGGACCCATATAAGGAAATTCCGCTCCATCTAACGTCACACAGAGCCATACTCGAAAAAAAAAACTTTCCGAAACTTGTGACAAACTGGAAGGAGTATTTTTGGAACAGAAATACTCCTTCAAACGTACAACTTAATTTTTGAAACTTTGTCCATGTTTAGCATGGGAATCCAACTCTTTAACAGTGTAAAAAACTCAGTATGCATGAAATAGCATTTCACCCCCCCTTTAATTATGTCTTTCTCAAGGATTATGTAAATACATAGGCATATCTTTATTTATACAGTTCTATATAGAGTAAAAATGCACAAATCTATACATAATTCAATATTCTGTTTCAGATTCTTTCACATTATTTATTGCTAGGGCTTGCTAAATGTTTTATTTATTTATTTATTTTTGTTCTCATGTCAGATGTGTACTGTATGTATGTATGTTTGTATGTACAAGAAGCACCTTGGAAAAACAAAAACAAATTCCTTGTGTGTTTGTGCACACCTGGCGAATAAAGCTAATTCTGATTCTGACTCTGATATCGAAATGTTCACACTGGAACCAGAGGTATACAGTAGATAACATCTGTCAATCTCTATCATGTTCATTTGACAGAAATCCCTATTGAGTAAAGAATGATCAAGAAATGATATGGCCAGGCATCAAGTTTGATTTGGTGGATCATATCATGTGTAAAGCTGGGCAAACAGATGTGTAAACAGATTATTATAAGAAGAAATGTAAATAGCTACACAGGCATTCCTGCACTGCAAAGCTGAGCCCATAATTATAATGCTCAAGGTGTGTCCAAACATACCCGAAAACCTGGAGCACTCTTTTTGACATTTTCTGCACTCTCTGGCAAACTGGAATCCGTTTATTTATAAAGGTCAAAGAGATCAGACAGGAAGGAAAGAGGATGTGTGTGTTGGTCAATTTCAGAAAGGCTTATCCTAAAGGGTTATATTCCTCCATTACTTTTGAACGCTATATTTAAGGCATAACATTACTTTTTCTTCTCTCTCTCATGGTGAATATTTCTCATATGTCTCCTGTCAGCACCTATGTTACTCAACTGCAAATGAATGTCCTTCTCATCTATCACTATAGTTCAGCAGTCTTTCTCAGTCCATCTACGCAAAGAGTTGGATTGTGCTCGACAAGGTGCCTAAGGGCAGGGGCGTGACGGCTGAGTGTGTGCATGCGTGTGTGTTTGTGTGTGTATGTATGTGTGTACAGGGAGGCGACTCCTCCTGAGCGGAGCCGCTAAACTGCCACAGTTTCTCCCCCGAGGAGAGGCGCCTTTCATCTCCCCGCTCACTGGCGCCTTCACAAACCTCAGATTGTCTGTGAAATCACCCTTCTTAATAAACGAGCTTAGGCTCCTGGGAACGTCAAGCTAGCAGAATCTCACCCTGCAGCATTCGTGCACATATAAACACACATAAAGACCAGTCCAACAAGCAGCTGATTGCTGCTCCAGCTATTTATTACAAGAGAAGAAGGGTGATGTTAATTTTATGTATGATTGCCCAAATACCCTAAGTGTCATGGTTACAAACAGTTCCCCCATCTAGGACAGATCAAAAATAATCTATCTCTATTAGATGCCTTATTACTATGCAGTTTCTCTACCTCAGTGTCCATAAATACATTTCCTTTCCCTCTCTTAAAGCGATACTTTGTTTCACTTTGAAACTAACTCTTGTGTTTGAAGAGTAAACACCCTAATGCTTTTGTTAGCAGTTTATTGCCCTTGCCAAAAAAAAAAAAAGGAGATTAAATGGCGTGCAAAATAAATAGCAGGCAGCAAATGGCAAAAGAACATTTCAAAGCAAATAATAACACTTCTATTTAGACCTTTGATAGAAATTATACATTGCACACTAATGCCTCACGCACTTTTTCTTGTATTTGCCTGGGCTGCTGTTTGATTATTCTGTCACATTTTACTCCATTTAGGATTTAGAATATTCTTTATCAATAGTGTAGCATCTCGGTTTGTGCAGAATTGTGATTTTGAGTAAAATAAACATAAATAAACGGACATTTATTCAAGACATTGGTCTTTAAAAAGCACTAGAAGCAGATCAGCAGAATGAAACTAAATTCCTGTGTCTTCAGGGAAATAAATAAATAATAATGATAAATAATAATAATAATAATAAAGCTGTCATGACCCTGCAAATCAACAGAATTAACTCACTGAGGATTTATGTTGGAATAGTGCAGAGCTACAAACAACAAACTCAATAGTATTTTGGTGTTTCAATATCCAAGTCTGTAAATGTGCAGTTCATATTAATTCATTAGACTTATCCACATTATCTTCCTTTCATATTAATCCATAGCTTTACTTACCAAAATTCCAGAATCTTTCGTTAAATCTGTCGCTGTCATTATGATTGACACTTTCATACAAACTCAGTAGCCCAATCACGAGTAAAGAGTGCTCTGCCTAATTTCAGCAGCGTTGTCATTGGCTAAAAGTTCTACAGTTGCCATGTGCTGCTGAGCTCCGGAGCGCGCGCCTTTATTTGGCAGCGCTCTGATTGGCTGAAAGTTCTGTTGTGGCCGCGTGCTTAGGAGCATCAAAGGCTTCATGCTTTTTGCATGCGACTTCAGAGAGACTTTGAAGTTCGGGCGTCTAGAGGCTGCTCGAGAAGAGGATGTCCGCGTCCGCGAGCCTAAGGGAATCAGACGGAGATCGGGACATGGAGCAGCGCAAAACCCAAGCGTCAAGCCATCCTTTCAGTGTGGAGTCTCTTATATATAGCCACAAAACCAGTAAGGACTTTGAAAGACGGCGCGAGGATGTATCCATCCAGTTTGCTAAGACTGAGATCAGAGATTCTTGTGCTTCGGCTGGAATACAAAAGCACTTTATGCAGACCTCACCCGTCAAATCGGAGTCGCCCGAGCCGGATGACTGTACACCATGGGTTATTCACTCTAGATACTCTCAAACTAGTAAGCAATTCAATTTTCTGAACTAACTGCTTATGATTTAAATGATATAAATTACGACAAGGTCTATAATCGTAAAATGAGCAATGTTCATAAAAATGGTCATTACTAAAATGAGCAGAAAGCACATTTTATTGAAAATTATGAGATCTAAAAACTGGCAATGCTATAATCTTAATTTATAAATTTAACATTTGTTGATAATTTTGCAACTAGAGACACACGAGGGCCCACTGCTCTAAACATATGACACCGTAAGCAGTAAATATTTTATTCAGGTGAACTCTCATTTAATACAGAACATAACTACAGTATCAAGTAAAAATAAACACTTTTCCTGATTTTCATGTTTTAACGACTTTTTAATTAAGCAGAATTTGTGGATTACGCTTAATATTTACTAAATATGAGAAAACATTTTAATTTTAGCTTTAGCTATATATATATATATATATATATATATATATATATATATATATATATATATATATATATATATATACATATATATTTACTTATCCTCCACTCTCACATAAGTAGCAATACTTAATACAATTATCAAAGTAAAAAAAAATATTAAATTAAAACACTTTCACATGGATACTTTATGTATACTTGTATAAAATGTATGCTTTATTTTATTGAAACTATGAAAACACTATTATTATAACACTAATTTAATAAAGTTAGTTACTTTCATTTATGGATTTTAAAATCAACTTCTGACCAATCTAAAAGATAGCAATTAATGATTACATTTTGCTACACTAATGTTTAAACTAATGTTTTAATCCTTTTCCCCGCCACAGGCCAGGAAAGTCCCTGTCCTCTCCGTAAGCACAAGAACAACCGCAAACCCCGTACACCATTCACCACCACACAGCTCCTGGCCTTGGAGCGAAAGTTCAGACAGAAACAGTACCTGTCCATTGCCGAGCGAGCAGAATTCTCCAATTCACTCACCCTCACAGAGACCCAGGTGAAGATCTGGTTCCAGAACCGACGGGCCAAGGCAAAGCGCTTGCAAGAGGCTGAGCTGGAAAAGTTCAAACTGACTGCCAAACCTGCCCTCCACCCCAGTTTCAGTCTGCCTCTTCCTCTTGGAACTCAACTTCATTCGGCTGTCTCACTCTATGGCCAGTCATATCCCTACCACAGGCCGTTGTTGCCTGTTGCTCCAGTGGGACTCTATGGAACACCTTTAGGGTACAGCATGTATCACCTCGCTTGAGAAGAAGTGCTACAGTATGGACTAGTACTGATCTAAGGATGTACGAAAAACAATGTTTACAATATCTTGGTGTCCAAGTCCAAAAAAAAAAAGCAGCAACCAAAATTAAATGTTTCATAATGTGCCTTGACCTGAATTGAAATGCCGGACATTTTACTTCATTTTTCACTGACTGAAAGTTCAAATTTTACCCTTTGGATGGATAATTCTGTTGCCAAACCTTTTGTGTATATTTGTGTCATACATCTTTATATATTGTAAAAGGAATTATTTTGTGTACAAAATACTGAGTTTAAATTCCACTAAATTTAATGTTGATTTTTATCCCAAGTTCATTACACATTATTTTTACTTTATTTTTAAAGATGGTCGTACCTCTAGCTATAACTGATAGACACTACTTTATTGTTTGTTTGAAACAAATTAGAAATGGCTTGGTGAATGATTTTATATGATAAATACATTGGTATGTTCACACTAAGAAATTTCCAAATAGGATTTGCCCTTTTGAGTTCAGTTTTACATTTATAAAATTAAAGATTTTTTTCTATACTTCATACAATTCTGACAGTGATTATGGTATATGCAAAGATGTCTTTGAAAAGTCACTTATAAGTAAAATGTGGAAGTTTATTTTTTGTGCCACATTTTTAATATTTATACTATAATTATAATTTAATTTAATCTGTCATGTATGGTAAATACCAACTGGCAAGCAAACACAATAGCATTTGGTTATAACATTTATATCTCCATTTCATGTTTGAGAAAGTATGTGGGAGTTTGGATGTCCAGCTTCATTATCTATTGCAAAAGCAAATTAAGTTTTACATTTTTAAAATATTTTTCTTTATTAATTTCGTTCAAGTGCATTTCTCCATTTTTAAATGCTGGTTAAACACTTTACAGCAAGGTCACATTTGATTTGGTTGAAGGAAATTCTCCTTTCTGAACTATAAATTCATTGTTGCAAAATGAATTCATATGTAATACATATCAGCAGTTTGAGATATGAAAACATAGCATTACTTTGATAAATATGTCATTGTTTAAATAATGATCAGTTAAAATGTATAAGACGTAATAATTCTATTATTGATATGTTACAGATAAGTTTGGTTTCACTTCCTTACTGCCTTGTTATGGCTTGTTCATTAGGTTGTGGCTCTATAAATGGGGACGTTTGAGGGCCCGTTTTACTGCTTCCGCCTGTCTTTGATGCAATGAGGAAATCGTTTATGGTCAGCACTTTACTCATGAGCTTCCTTTAATCAAAACACGAACTCAGTCATGTTAATCAAGCACAGAACCACTAAAGTGTTCGCGGATGTGTTTTATAATGTCGACTCTGAGCCACTTACGAGAGTGCCGTGAATCTGAGCGATTTTCCCGATCCTGTTCCTGTGGTGTAAAAAAGTCAAGAAACTCTTGGAAGCGAAATTCACAAAGCTGTCAAGTTTCAATGCCTAAATGCCTGGCATCTGCATTCTGTGTTCATTGGAAAAATCATAAAGGTGAATTTCCAGATTTAATCCTCATGTTTTGTTTGTGGTCTGAGAGGTCATTTTGGAAGCTCAAAAATATATTTAACATTGAAATATCAAAAAATTTTATGTATACTTTTTTTGACTTTCTCTAAACATTTGAGTATATTAACGAATATCTATTTCAAAAGATATATATATATAGAAACATATATATATATATATATATATATATATATATATAGAGAGAGAGAGCTTATAGGGAGAGTTGTAACCTAACATTAGCAAATGTATCTAAACCATACTTGCCATTGTGAGAGTAATTTATTTGTTGATTTTTTACAATTGTGTTTGACAGGTTTTCTAACAGGTGTACTTAAAATACAAACAAACTAATTTTTACCTTTTTGAACTAATACCCTTGAAATTAAATTGGAGATGGATTTGAGAATAATCCCAAATTCACTATTATTATTTTTTTTTACATATGCATCAATGCACTTTGGTAGACAATCATAAAAAGAAGTTTGAACGGACTTCCTTTAAAATATTTCCTATACAATTAGAGATGGGGATTATTGAGGTCATGATTTCCTGGACTCCCAGAATAAGTCTTCAAAGCTCTTATAGTAGCGTAATAACCTATACAGTGGTCCACATGAAGCCTCTAAAAAAGTTAAACTCTAGACGTTATGTGCACAAAATGTCCCAAAGTCAGCCTGCATGTGATTTGACATAATCTATCCTCACATTAATGTTGATGACTGTACAGTGTACATCTGGGTTGGAGAACATGTCCATTTTTGATGTTGTTGTTCCTTCAAATCCTCTCTTGATTTAGACCTCCTCTGCTGGTTACAGGGAGAACAACACCATTGTGAGATACAAATCTAAAAGACTGGGTGTGTGTACTTCCTCAAGGTATTGCCTTGTATGATATATTATGCATTCACAGTCAACAATTCTGATACATTAAAAGTGAATACAACATATTAAAAATAATAATAATAATAATGAATTAACTAAATAATTAAAGAAATATTAGTCGATTTTAGTAGTAATAATTGTTCCCTTTACTGAACTATTTTTAATATATATATATATATATATATATATATATATATATATATATATATATATATATATATATATATACATTATTAGCATGCTTCTTCAAGTAAACCCAAAAGATCTACACATAAAATTAAGATGACAAATGCACAAGTATTTTGGATTAAGCCCATGTGCATTTAGTAAACAAAAGTTTACTGTCAATGTAGATAGGGATTTATGGAGGAAATTAATCATATATCCTCCTCAAGGTTTCTGATGATGAAGCATGCTGCCATATAAAATTCCATGCAATCGTCTAAATTGGATCTAGTATTAATGAAAACTGGCCAAACATATATGCATTATTCGTACAGTCTTTTAATTTATATTTTTGGCCTTGGCTAGCTGCTTGTATATTCCTAAATTCACAGCTTGCTAAAGTAACAAGTCCAATGGAAATTTAGCCCTTTAAATAGAGATAGACTGCTATTGGTTTTCCAGTTACCAGTGTGGACTTGTTTCATACTAAAGTAAAAATTGAACATTTTCAATGTAACATATGTGATTAAATTAATTACTATGCCAATATCACAAGTGTGTTTTAGAAACATGTTGTGATGAGTGATGCATCATTCTCTTTTAAAGGGACAGTTCACCCCCCCCCCCCTCAAAAAATGTAATTACCCCATGATTTACTCACCCTCAAGACATCCTAGGTGTATCTGACTTTCTTCTTTTAAATGAATACATTCTTACTAATATATATTTTTTAAAAATAAATAAAAAAGGTTCCATTTATGAAAAATTTGCAAATGTTTTTTAGAATTATTAATAACTAATTTACAAATGCATTATATATCATTGATAAGCAGTTATAAATGCAAAAATAAAAAGGGTGATTTTCATGAAATTCCTGCCAAACAGTGAGCTGGTATGTGCATGTGCTGTTATTTAATTTGTACAGCAACTACTTTGAACTAACACAGCGATATAAACACTTGAAAAACAAACTCTGCCCTGTCACCTCAAACTTAGCTTATCCGTAAAATCAGTAAACACTATGTGAGATAACAATTTGACTACAGAGCAGGTTGGACCGGTTCAAACAGTGTGACTTCATCTCTTGAATAGTGGCTTTATATCAGATGCTCACCAGCGCCAGCTACAGGCTTTGGAGACATACAGGCAAGTACAAACACACAGGCTTTAGTGAAAGTGAAGTGATGTTTGGCCATATGTGTGCTGCATTTAACCCATCCACGTGCACACACACAGCTGTGAACACACACCCAGAGCAGTGGGCAGCCATTTTTGCTGAGGTGCCCAGGGAGCAGTTGGTCAAGGGTCTCACCTCAATCCTGGTATTGAAGGTGGAAAAGAGTGCTGTACATTCACTCCCCCACCTACAATCCCTGCCAGTACAGAGACTTGAACCCATGACCTTTGGGTTACAAGTCTGACTCTCTAACCATTAGAAAATGTGTTTATGTGGGTGGTTGATCTCCTTTTCTGAAAGCTTGATTGTGTTTATGGGGTGCAGTGTAATCGTGTTCATGCTTCATTTAAAAAAAAAAAAAAAAAGAATACATTATTTCTTCCCCTCTCTTTCATGTTTCCTGTGTTGAATGTTAAGGATTACCTGGATACCTACCCCTAGTGACAATGTGTGTGCTCCCTATCCATATATTTCACTATCCACATTCTCCTGCAATAAAGGAAACTTAAGTTATCATTTTCATCATGCATTCCACCCTTTTTAGAACTGCTATTAACCTGCCATTATCTGCATTTGCTCTTTACTGTCGATAAAGACCCTGTTTGCATCTTCAGTCTGTGTCTGCATCCATATCCCAAAACAGGAAAATAATTAAAGAGGTAAATACTGTAGGTACATACAATAAAAAGATTGACAAGACCAAAAACATTTGCACCAATATTTCCATAGCTAGCAAAAATTTGCGCTTACCACAAGTTTGAGCTTTCATTAAGGTCATGCCCACTCAGCTAAAACAGGAAATGTACACCATTAAACCCACGTAAATCTTATAAAATAAACAAGGACAGTAAGAGCGTGATAAAACAGTGATGGAAGACAACTTCAAGGTCTCTCCATCACAATCTAACTGCATAACTCAGCAAAATAGCATGTTTTGGCACAAAGTCCAGTTGTTCTAGAAAAAAGAAAGAGCATGCTTGCCCAAATGTTGGGTAAGATGTCTTCCGTCGCCATGTCCTAAAGAGCTACTGAACATGATCTTCCTCATGCTGGAAAGGCACTGGGGGAGACAGAAGCAGACATCTGATTACATAACATAAATGCACTGACCAGCTCAGAGAGCGAACAATGCAGGGTCTTGCACTGGGTGAGGTATACAGAATGACACACAACATGCTTCATGTGTCATAAAGATGGAATAGCCTCAGCTAACAAAAACAAAACTGGCTAATGCCTTTATGGCTCCTGGCTGGAGGAAATTTATGTTACAGTGCTCGGCTTTGAGGTAGAGCAGATATGCCACTGTAAGACACTTCTGAGCCAGCGCTCTTGAGGAGTTGTAAATTCATCAGAAAAATTAGTCTACATGACACTGTTGTGGGTATGATGGATTTAGTTGCTACATACACTACAGCTTGTCTTGTGGAAGATGAATTAATCAGATTTCTTGCACTGTGCAAGTCAGTATGAATCATCAAGAGAAAAAAAAAAGCTTTGGGCAATGTGGCATGTGAGAATATGATGCTGTTAAATAAGAATATGGCCAACAGATGGCAGTATATCAGCAATATTGAGCAGCTGTAGAGCCGTAGAAAGACTATTTTAGATAAACAAGTTCTGTTTTTTTTTTTTTTTTTTTTTTTTTTTTTATCAGACTAGAACCTTTAAAATAAAAATTTAAATTTTATCTATTTGGATACTATTTTCTTCATTTCATTAGTATACAGTCTGCATACAGTATATGCTGTGTGCCATAGGCAAATTTTCTTTATGCA
Organism: Carassius auratus; assembly: GCF_003368295.1. Lineage (NCBI taxonomy): Eukaryota > Metazoa > Chordata > Actinopteri > Cypriniformes > Cyprinidae > Carassius > Carassius auratus. Next base: position 3,632,834 of record NC_039288.1, on the reverse strand, counting down.
TGGAAAAATGGGATGACCTATTTTTTTTTTTAAATGTGTGGTATATAACACACCACACTGCACATAATACTATATTCCAGAATGCAACATGCTAGAGTTGACCTTTCATGTCTACTGAAGAAAGAAATAACAGCAGTTTTGGATACCCCATGAAATTGGATTAAAAATGCATTTATTATATTATTTATTATGGCATAAAACACACTACTCATTCAAATTGTTATTCTTCCATCCATGTTTTTATATTATACTATTATAAAGCTTTAGGGATTGTACAGCATGTACATATGCAGTTAGCAAAGTATTCCATTCTAATCTGGTGTATCAGGAAATATCAGACATTGCAGAATCATTATAGCCCAAAACTACCCAATTATAAGGTCTTTTAATAAATATTTTAACACTGCTGCACAGTTATAGTCTAGTCTGCAAAATTCATAATGTGAAGTTTGCAACCAATACCATGAAAAAAATCCATCCACTTCACGATCACATGCTATTGTCCTCGTGTTTCTCACGTGCAACAGTGCCTGTGTTCGTCTAACTGAATCTTTAAAACAGCCCAGAGCTTTGCAAGATCAATCTGCCATACAGTATGTGTGACTCAGACCTGACTGCAAAACGCTGCTAAATTGATGCCATTCAGTGGCAGTGTGACATGAGCACACAAGGTCAGCTGAGACACAGTACCACACTACAGTCAGCAGAGAGCAGCATCACTTATCACACCACATTACTTAAAGAAACAGATTCTTTCTCAGTTTACTAAATTTCGAGGTCACTGCTTAGTCCTATTTGAAGTAAGCACAGTTTTAAGCATATTTTATTAGTTAAATATATTAAGTATAAAAAAAAAACTTCATTGAGAATGTGATGCAGCAGACTGTGATAGGCCCAGAATGGGTCTCCTCAGTCTACTGCGGGACGTGTTAATGTCCAAAAACCAACAAAAACGAAACCAAAGAGATGACTTAACCCGCAGATTTCCTTCAGTGTAACTTGGTGTTTTATTCACACGTGGACCGATAAACCAACAGTCCAGCAGTGTAGATATTGATAAGTGCTCAGTCCAAACCAATATATATATATATATATATATATATATATATATATATATATATATATATATATATATATATATATATATATATATATATATATATATATATATATATGTATGTATAAAACAAAATACCAAAATAAACTAAACAACAATATAATAAATATATACTAATTTTCCACTTGCATCTACCAATGCTATGCTGATAACAGCATAAACTGAGACAGAATGAGTGAGTAATGATGGTATATGTGTGTGCGTGTTCATATAATGCGTGCCAGTGCTGCCACTTGCAGTGTTGAAGAAGGTCACTTCTTCACATCACCTCACCCCTCTTCGAGCCGCACACTGTCCGGGAACCTGGACAGGCAGTCAGCCACAAGGTTCTTTGTCCTGGGGCAATGACGGCTTTGGAATCTGAACGGTTGGAGAGCCAAGTACCATCGAATCACTCTTGCGTTGTGGTCTATCATATAGTGTATCCAAGTTAGTTCACAATGGTCTCCAGATCAAACTCCCGCCCCAGGAGTTAATATCATAGAGCTTCGAGGGGCTCACTTTATTTGCAAGGCACTTCGATTGTTGAGTACCTGGTCTCCCTGGGCAATAGTTTCCTGCTCAAAAATAACACAGGCTTCTCTGCCCCCAGAGCCCCTTGGGCCAGAACTGCTCCAATCCCTTTGTCAGAGGCATCCAACTGTACCAGGAACCGCCAGTTGAAGTACGGACTCTGCAGCACTGGTACGGAGCACATTTTTTCCTCTTAGGGAATTGAATGCCTTTTTGCAGGCCTCTGTCCATTTCACCAGGTTCTTTCCTGCTTTTTGTAGTAAGTCTGTCAGTGGTACTGCGATTGAAATAGAACACTGATTAAAATTAGAGAACACTTTCAGATATCTCCCAGTTAGTGATGTCAATCTGGCACCTCGTGTTAAAGTCCTTAATTATCTGACAAATCACTTTGAGAGATGGTGAGTTATTCTAAAGTGACTGAAACCCTCCAACAGGTTGTCCAGATGAAGGCCAAACGGATGACCCTTTCAGGTGCTGCAAGAGAATGTGGTTGTTCCAAATCTTCGATTTCTAAAATATTGCATCTTTACAATGTCACTAACTCATTCAAGTCCCCCAAAAAGGCTGGTCATACTTGAAAGACAAATGCATGAGAGGACAGGATAATGCAGAGACCCTCAATGGGGAATAGGTTCCACACTGCCTCTGGAATTGCTCACCAATTCAGTACTGAACAAGGTAAGGATCTGTCTCGGCATACAGTGCCTCAAAGTTTAAGAGAAGTCCCACTGAAAGCGCACTCTGCATTGACCAAACATCTAATCAGCAGAAACAATCAAATGTAAAAGGCCAAACAACCTTTGTTGAGGAGCATGTTGTGTGGAATTCTATATATATATACATATATATATATATATATATATATATATATATATATGTATACTGTCATTGGAATCTAATCAAAGACGCTAAATAATAGGAATGAGAGAACAACAAAACTCAAAAGTAAGTCATTCATTGTGTTAGTATTGTCTGTTCTCTCATTCCTATTCTAAACAGTGATTCAGATTAGATGCTAATTACCGTATATATTTTAGTATTTTTACTTTCAGTATTTCTGTATTTCTGTATTTTATAAGCATTGTATATATATGTATATATATTGCAAGTAAAATTACAAGAAAAAAATATATACTTTCATTATATACTTTGCAGAAAATGTACATCTTCAGTACGTTTTTAGTTCTACTGAAAAGTTTTCCATGTCTCAAGGCTTTCAATATGTATTCCCATATCTTTCTTTACCTAATATTGTATGATATGCGAACGCTAGTTGGTGCTCCAGTATTATCGGTCCGCCGAAACTCATCCAGTGAGAAACGTTCCGAGGTGTAAAAATAACTTATTAAAAATGCAGGATTTTTTTCCTGTAATTAATTAATCTTGGTTAATGCGTTATTTTTTGTGTAATTAATTAATCTCAATTAACGCGTTAAAGTCCCGGCCCAATTAATAACTCATATCTCAATTTCTTTGTGGAAAAGCCATTCCTGCTGTAGCTCAGATTAAGGACACAAAGCATGGAGTCATAAATAAAGAGAATATTAAGTCATGGAACGAGGACGTATTCTACATATTTGTTATTGTGCTACTGTTTTGGTAAGATAGGCAGAAAATATCCAACTTACGATTGGAGTCACACTATGAAATATGTTCTGAATTCTAATTCACCCATCACATCCATTTGTGACTTGATTTTGCAACTATTTTCTCCTATTTTTATCTCTTTTTTGTCTCTCGTTGGTCCTCTCTCTTTTTCTTCACCTCCATACTTGCGCACTCAGGCAAGTAAGCTGGCAACAGTAATATTTTTAAAAATCAATAAAGAATCTATTACTTATGAGTTGTAATGGTTCCCTTTGCTGTGTGAAACTGAATCAATGTAACAAGCAAGGGAACTGAAAGGATTTTACCTCTGAAAATGACATTTCTTTCTTTATTAAGTTTTTAACATGCAGGGGTCTAACAGGAAAGATGTCTAATCCCTTTTCAAGTGTAGAAGCCACTACAGAGAGCAGAATTGAATGTATTATGGGGGAAATTAGGGACTCATGCTCACATTATGAGGAATTATTATAGCCAGTTTCATAGCAGACAAAAACAATTTACAGACTGAACAGTAAGTTTTGAATGCCAGATTTTGGGCAAACTGACTCCAACAACAGCAGCATTAATGATTGGAGCTTGAAATCTCGGTCAAACTGAGTTAAAAAAAAGAAAAAAAGAAAAAGTATATATATATATATATATATATATATATATATATATATATATATATATATATATATATATATATATATATATATATATATTAGGGGTGTAACGATATGCGTATTCGTATTGAACCGTTCGGTACGACGCTTTCGGTTCGGTACGCGGTACGCATTATGTATACCGAACGGTTCCTTGGAGTAATTAATTATATTTGAAAAAAAAAAAAAAGAGAGAGAGAGAAATATAATGATATGCGTTCAACAAGGTAGCCCAATAACCCAAACAACGTAACAGGCAACGCCCCTGACACTCCCGAAGAAGAAAAAAACACCATCTTATATGTTTATGTTAGGCTACTCAGCAGGCGCTCGCTCACTCAGTACACGCTGAAGGCTCGTTGCAAAATAGCCAATGCGTTTAACAGACTAGAAATGAGAAGATCCTCCAATAACCAACAGGTCTGGTGTTTGGGTGCACTTTGGATTCCCTTTAAGCTATAATAGTGATGGCAAGAGAGTGGTGGATAAAAAAACAACGGTATGTCGCATCTGCAACATGACAGGGTACACCAGCGGGAATACAAAAAAAAAAAAAAAAACACCAGCGGGAATATCTGGGATATATGCGTCAGTACTATCTGGGAAAAGACGAAAAAAAGGAGAAACATGCACGCAGCAAACTATCCCTGCAGCATTTAGAAACTATAGCTTACAGGGAATCCAACCCAAACACCAGACCTGTTGGTTATTTTAGGATCTTATATTTCTGGTCTGTTAAAGGCATTCGACATTTTGCAACGAGCCTTCAGCGCGTGCTGAGTGAGCGAGCGCCTTAGGGGCCAGAAGCGCTCATGAGGCGTCTGTCTTTGCTAAGCAACAATGACGTGCTCTCTCCATGAGACGCGGAAATTTCAGCGAAGGATAAATGGATTTGCAGCTCTAAAAATCGCTTGCAGTAGCTCTGCTACTAAATTTATTTCAAAATTGCAATCCATATACAACTATGATCAGCTGATCCTTCATCTTGGCTGAGCTCTCAACGTTGTTACGGGAAAGGATGAAGCTGATTGGTTAGTTCTTGTCACATGACCCGCGGTGCGCTTGCGGCATTCTGAAAAGTTGAGATGTTTTTACATTTTGCTGTATCTAAAACGTATCGAACCGAACCGAACCGAACCGTGACATCAGTGTATCGTATCGAACCGAACCGTGAATTTTGTGAACCGTTACACCCCTAATATATAATAATATATATAAATATCACTATTCAAGTAAAACATGAATTTTTTTAGCATGAGTGGTTCTTTTAAGTCTTCTGATCCCCCCTGAGGATTCCAATTCTCCTTGGAAAAGCAACGCAGCATTCAGAAAAACAAAAAAACGATTTTCCCCCAATCTAATGAATCTAATTACCTGCATGAGGAGAAGTAAACTTGTTTAATTACCTTATTTTTAGCTGGGTGATAAATACAGGCTTTGGGCGCCAGAAAATTATCCAAGATTCAGCTTAACACTAGAGGTTGTTGTCTAAAACTACATAATCGATCTGAACAGTATACTCAGAGGCTCTGTACTATACAGAAAATTCCTTATTAACCCTGTACCACCCTTCCTCAACAACCAACAACTAATGGACCGCTGAACACACACACACACACACACACACACAAACAAACACAGGACCGAAAGCTATTTGACACAGTCACAGGGCATTGTTTGGAAGGGGTTGGTATCTCACAGCGCAGTGTTTTTTATGTTGTTTGTAATTAAGGTGATCCTCCGCGCCCTGTCGCGACTTTATTTTTAACTTGCCGTTATCTTTTGTCGGTGGCATGAATAATTGCCGCAGCTGATGGGGAGCCAACTGGGAATTGATCCGGGAGCCCAATCTGTTTCCATTATTCTGCTCTACTTCTGCCAGCGGTCTCCCGCCACGGCATACCATTACGGGTGCTGAGCCTCAGCCTCTGAGCCCTGGGAGGCCGGTGAAATATTTACAGGAATACCTCTAGCAACCCCTTTACATCTTTTAGCTGACAGTTTGCGGCACAGCTAGCAACCCCTTCCGCTGCAGATCTAGGCCTAGGATGTGACATTAGTAAATGGTAGGATGTTTTGAGGTGATCCCCTTAACCGATTTAAAAGGTAACCTACTGTACTGCAGGCACTGCACAAAAACCTTTTTGTTTAATAATTGTGGCATGAGAGACAATGTGTTTATCTTGTTTGGCATGTAAATTCCTTTACCAATTTCACCAAACTGACATATTATAGAAGTGAAACATGTTTAGGGATCACTACCTTGGTTCTTGGGGTTAGGGATTTTTCAAAATAACTAACCCTTGTGTTTCATTTTGTCAGAAAATTTGCAACATAATTTGTCATATAATTTAGAGAGAACTTATATATAAGGATCAGAGAAAACTGTTGTTTACATCTTGTTTAAAGCAATTCTGAAGTGAATTGTAAAGTAAGAAACAAGCCTCATATAATAAAGTAACAAGTCAAAATGAAGAGATTTTCACATTGTGAGATTCAGTTTTGAGAATCAAAGTTACAATTACAAGATAAATGATGTGGCGAAATATACATTCACATTTACAAGACATAAAGTTACATTGTAATGTCACAATAACAAGAAACAACATTGCAATTCTAAGCTATAAGATCACACTGCAAGAAATAAATCACAATTAGGAACAATTTTAAAGTCACAATGTGAAATAATTAGACATCTATTATCTCGTATGTGTAAACATACGGCAATAAAGCTCATTCTGATTCTGAAATATAAAGTTATAAGAAACATAATTACGAGAAACAAAATCACAATTGCAAAATATAATGTTGCAGTTGTGAGATATAAAGTAGGGGTGCGCGATATATATCGGCCGATGATTAACGTGCATCTCGTCAGTAAAGCCGGTTCTCTAATCAGCGGTTAATTCCATCAGGTGCGTGATTTCACATAGAGCAGCTGTTCCTACACGGAGTCGTTGTTAACTGACAAGCTGCGCAAATCCATCCACTTGTCAGACTTCCAAAAAAGTCAAATCATGGAAGCTTGTTTATCAGGAGTGTCCATAACCTTAACCTTCCAGTTGCTTGGTGTTTCAAGAACAACATACTTTACAACTGTGTACACAAATCATGGCAAAACTTCATCAGCAAAGAAGAAAAATGGTTGTGAATGAAAGTGAAAGTGAATGATAGGGACCGTAAAACACTAAGAAGGATTGTGTCCAAACAACACAGGGCTACAGCACCAAAGTGAAAGCAAACAAAAGGTGTTCACATTATTTTGTCCAACCCGTTTAAAATCCCAAGTATGAGATACAAAGTTTCTTTGTGAGACGTAAAGTTGCAGTTAAAACACAAATGGGTTTTCATAGAAAACTGACTCAAACTCTAGCTCTAGCACTGTGCAACATTTATGTAACATTGGTGATAATTGTGCTTCTATCTAATAGCTACTACATGCATCCGTGGGGGCAGTCAGCATTTTAGTGATTATGTGTTTATACACTTCACTGCTTAATATCATAAGGTCTCAGAAAGCAACTCCTACAGCTGATCAGGCTCAGTGTGAAAATATACAGAACTGCAGCAACAGCATTTCTCTCAGATTTTCACTATCATTGGATTGTATCTGGTCATGAAAAACTCTCTTTCACAATAAATGTAGTATGATATTTTTTTTCTTTTGTCAATTTGAACAACAATTTGCTATGATCCTATTGATGCTGTCTTTTCATCTGAACATCACCATGTGTGAGATTTATTCCATCTCAAAAATTTTGATAATAATATATCTCTCTGTTTGATTTTATGTTGGATATGTTTAAAAGATTTTCATGGTAACAAATATTGTGTTTATTGTTTTTAGTCAGCATAAAATGAAACTATTTTCAAAATGCATGTTGTATATATATATATATATATATATATATATATATATGTGTGTGTGTGTGTGTGTGTGTGTGTGTGTGTGTGTGTGTGTGTGTGTGTGTGTGTGTGTGTATGTGTGTGTGTGTGCGTGAGTGTGTGTGTGTGTGTGCGTGCGTGTGTGTGTGTGTGTGTGTGTGTGTGTGTGTGTGTGTGTGCATGTGAAACAAAATTGACAAAAAGCGTATATTTAACTAGAATATCTGATGTAGCATTTTATATTCATGACATAAAAAAAGAATGAAAAGGGATTTATTAATGATTTACTTACATATAAAAACACAGATACGATTTGTTTACCAAATGTACAGGCAACGTACAAGTTTCTACTCTGAGGTAGGCTATTGGGGCAGGTTGACGCTTTTATGATTTTCAGTTTTATGCGATAACATATAATATAGGAAATGATTAGAATTCTTTCACGATTCAATTTATTACATTTATTTCAGGATATATTGGCCATCCTATATTTGGAATAAATGCAATGGAACAGCATTCACAATTCAGTCAATAAACTGTAAAATACATAAATAAAGCTTCTAGTTGGATAAACCCCAACGCAGAAAATTCATTTGGATCTTTGAAAAGAGATTCAAAAGCCTTTGGTCCAAAGCTTTAACTTCCTATTGTTGTCCACAGCCTTTGTGTGCCCTTTATCACCCATCTGCCATGATTAGTTCATTTAAAATGGGGTTCATGCATATTGCCTATGAATTATAACCAATGGGCCAGACTGCAATTCTGCCATGTTATTTAATTGTCTCCAATCACACACACAAAAAGAAAAAAAAATCTATGGGTAGCACAATGTTTAAAATGTGAAAATGACTTAAAATAAGAGTATCAGAAAACATCAATGTCAAGCCCTCAAACCTAAGCAACTAGAAATGCATTTCTCTAGAAACCACAGTGGGAGAACAGACAGAGAGATGTACAAATCAGTGGTTATAGGGCACTGACAGATGCTTTGTGCTTCCAGAAATGTTCTTAAGAGAATGATGACTGGGAGAGAAGGCAGTATGTGGTCTCATCTGTTAGAAGCACAAATTAGGAGCTCTGACATGTAATATCAGTACTGAAGATATAACCTACCAATAAAAAAGAATATATGCTCAATGGGCCTTTGGGAAGAAGATTAGCTAAAAATGAAAGATGACTGATGTCATGTTGCATTGAAAAATTGTGACCATAATTTGCCCTGTTCCTTTACTCCTTCAAAGCGACAAATGGCCCAGGCGTCTCTAGTGGCATAAAACTTGCCCCGACATTCCTTTCGCTTTCATTTTCCCTGACGGCTTGCTGTTTAGAGGACAGTTGAGTGCACACTTTGTGTGCATGGCATTGGCAGCCTTTGACCTGTTGGCCTCCTCATTTTTCACATTCTTTCTAAAGGCTTTTAGAGTATCTTCTTCCAACCTTAAAATGTAGGCCGCCTGTTTCCTTGAGGCTAAGTCAGGCAGGCATTTACAAGCATGTGAAAGCTGTTGCGGTGCTCATTGGTTTCTCTTCGGGTACCATCTAGGAACATTGCAATCAGAGAGGAACACTTATTTTTCATGGAATGACATGAATCACGGACATAAGCTTATAAATAGCTCAATAACCATTTTTGTCTGCGTCTGCCATACTTGCTTCATCACCCACCAGTCAGTTTCATACTTTATAGGATGTTTAACCAAAAATGAAAATTCTGAAATATAATTTACGGACCATTGTGTTATATAAACCCATATTACTTTCTTCATTCTGTGGAGCACAAAAGGGTTAAGTGCAGCAGTCATTGCTCCCACACCTCATTCACAGGAAATTCAAATGATGGGTTAGGACAAGGGCTTTCAAAACTGCTGATGCCATGGACCTTGATATATCATGAAGCCCTTGTAACAGACCCTTATCTTCGCAGCTATATATTTTCATGCATAAATAACATTAGATTTAAAAGAGTGACATGGCTTAACATAATACGCCTCTAATTGATGAAAGGGTTAGGCTTTTGTGTGGCACATATGTTGTTATGACAGGTAAAAACAGCCTTCTGGAGAATGTTGCCAAGTAAGTGCTCAAGCCTGCAGTGATGAGTAGGAGGCCTCAATTTACATGAATTAATCTCAGTTAGCTTATTCATAGCTTTCATTCATCAGAAGCTTCCTAGCGGCTTTCTATTGCAGATGAATGGGGGAGTGTCATCACTGTTTAGCTATCATTTCTCAAATACAGCACAGTATGTATTAAAAAACAAAACAAAAAAGTCTCACAGATGCAACCGCTGCTATACCAAATATAAAAGCAAAGCAATGTGCTATAAACAGACTATTTTTAAAATATGGGCCAGGCTGGCATAGTTCATAAGGCTTTGGTGTATTTTCATCCTTTTTTTTTCTTGTTTTGACTGTGCTGTTGTTGTTTTCATCCTTCCATGTTGTGATTTAATCTGTCTAAACTCATCCCTGACCCCTGAAGTGACCTGCTCAATGAATCAAGAATGTCACTCTTCAAGGAATGACAGATTCATATTTGTGTTGTCTAGGAAATGTCGGGTGCAAGTCTGACAAAGAAACATGAAGTCTACCCAACGTTTAGTGACGCTGTCATTCTAGTGAGAGACATTTAGATACATCTATGAAATTCAGTATACAATGACAAGTGAATGATTTGGCAGCAAATGCCTCATGGTTCATGCCTGTAATAAATAAATAAATAAACAAGAATTTAATCATGTATATCTGTTATGGTATGTTTGTTCCATTTGTTACTCGCACACTGTCTTAATAATGTAGATTTCTGGTAGTTGCACTAAAAATTGTATTTGTCACTTTCATGTGCATAAAAAAAAAGACTGAAAAAAACATCAGAGACAACAACAGAGTTCAGCTGGATAGCATTAGGGTTTCATGAGCAATGAATTTTTATATATATATATATATATATATATATATATATATATATATATATATATATATATATATATATATATATATATATATATATCATTTGTTAATCTATAAAGTAATCACAATTTCATAAATGTTTGACTATTAATCCATTATCTTGCATAATTTAATAACTAATGTTGCTTTTCTATTATATTTACACAAAAAAGACCAAACATGGCCTAGATTAATAAATTCTGTAAAAATAGTTAATAGTCATTGATATTTCATGTTAGCAAGTTTTAATACAGCTATGTATGAGGTATTTTAAAAATCAATTATTAAACATTATTTACATCAATGGACCTGGGAACACTAGAAAAATATTTTATGAATTCTGTAATTATTGCCATCATTTTTTGGAAGTTGGTACTGTAGATTAAATGTATCAAGTATGGGTCAGGTAGAGGTTTAAACGTTTAGATGTGAGTGTCCTTTGTCTTATTTTAGGGCATTTAACAATGACCCAGACATCACTGGCTTTGCTTACCTTGCTTATCTCATAAACCACAGATCAACTTTTTAATTTTCACTCAATGAGTATCATAATAAAATATCATAATACATTTTCTGTTAACAAGTGATAAGCTGGCCCTTCAAACTTAATGCATTTCTTTGAGCACTGTGTCTAATTTGATTGAATAATTTGATGGGTGGCATGAGCACCCTCATTTATGATGCTTACAGTTAATATGCCATCAAACGCCCTCTGCAAACATTCCTTACATGGTCCAAGGCTAGGTGTGAAGGCAAAAACCAATACAAACATAAATTAATAAATAAAATAAGGTAGTAGCGTGTTGTAGGAAGCAGCAGTGTCAGTACAAAGATTACCTTTTTTTCAGAGTAAACTGCCTTGACATTCTCACAAATGAAATCTATTTTTTTTTTCTAAAGCACATAGCAAATGCAAGCCAAATTTATATACACCCCCTATAAAGTCATTTACACAAACACACACACGAAAAACTTTCTTGCTGACTAAACCAAACTTTTTGTTTTGTTTTGATGACGTTGGATCACAGCAAAACTTAATTTAGAGTTTTTATCATGCAGAAATGTACGTCAATCTACACACTAATAATATGTCAGTAAATCTACCCATTTTTAAGCAATTTCAGTTCATGATACTTTCATTATTATTATTATTATTATTATTATTATTATTATTATTATTATTATTATTATTATTTCTTTTTACTTATTTTCAGGTGGCATGTTAAACAACACCAACATAATTTTTTGTCTTATGTGTTAATAGGGCCTTTCGTACTACTTTAGTTCCAGAACTTAATGTACAGTACTAAAGTACTGATATTATTTTGCGCAAACTATTTCCCAGTACCATTTAAAAGTATGAAAGTATTTCTAGTGCAAAACAACTGAGCGTTTGTTACAGTGACATTTGTAGTTGTAGACAATAGCCACACATGTGTACCAGTAAATTTGAAGTCATGGACAAAAGTTGCAAACTTTTAGATTCCACTGTCGCAGACGCTCAGTTGTTTTGCATCAAAAATATCTTCATATAAAGGGTGCATTCGCACCTACATTGTACTAGGAAGTGCCGGTCGACAGCGACGCCTTTAGTGTGCGCCGTTCAACAATGGAAACAAACAAGAACAACGTTAAAAACAGGAGGATGGAGGATGCTGTGATCGGAACTGTGTTTTTGTTGTGTCTTGCGGGATTCACAATAATGGACATGGAATAAAGTTGTATATGTAAAGTGATTGAAAGTATTTTGAACGGAAAGAAGGACTAATAATCTCCAACCAACTGGCATTGCTACATTTGCTACAAGTGCCTGCAATTCAGGGTCCGTCCATCTATCGCTGTTCTCCATACTCCATACGAAATAAGTTGACACAATGTTTACAGTGTGTTTACACGGCTTATAAATCAATGATGGGTGAGGGCGTTTTTGTACGCATTTGGCCAATCAATGTCTACTTACATCACGGGTAGTACCAGTTGTGTTGGTTAGTCCCTGCTTCGGAGTAGGCGCTAATTTGGTTCTCGAAAAAGGCAGTCCGGTACTAAAATCACACCCAGTTCCTGCAGTGCGAAAACACCAAAAAGTGGGTAATCCCACAAGTTCTGGTACTATGAAAAGATTCCCGCAGTGCGAAAGGCCCTAAAGAGTATGTACAATTGACTAATAATTCAAATTTAGTTTGTTCAACTAAAATGGTCACACTTTAGTTTAGGGACCAATTCTCTCTATTAACTAAATATCAGCTATGACTTTTCCCTCAATAAACTCCTAATTTGCTACTTATTAATAGTTAGTAAGGTATTGGTGAAGTTAGGGTATGGGATTATGTTAAGGTATCTAGAATATGATCATGCAGAATAAGGCATTAATATGTGGTTTATAAGTACTAATAAACAGCAAATATGCTAGTAATATGCATGCTAATAAACAGCTTGTTAATAGTGAGAACTAGTCCCTACACCAAAGGATTTTATCAATCGGCCTTACTGGTTGATGTTGCAAATGATAAAATAGGGTCAGATGTGTGAGGATAAGAGTGTTTAAAAAGATGAAATAAACAACAGACATAGAATGAGTAAATAAAGTATATTTACAATATTCATGAGGAACTTAAAACAACACAATAAAACTAGAAAATCTTAGGCTGTCTAAAGTACAGAGTCCATTTACACCATACCCTAAAACAGTCCATAGAAAAATCTAGTGTGTTGCCAGTCCCAAAGTGATTGTGAGAAGTGTCCACCAGTGTGTACACAAAAGTCCACATTTATCTACACACACGTACACAGCCAGTAAACATACACATATATACAGCATATATACTGTGACGAGTGGGGCAGGGCCGAGAGTCGTGGGAATGGAGTGAGGCCGCTGGAGTAATTGGAAATTACCGGTCTCGAGTCCCACGGATGAGCTCCGGAAGGATAAAGTGAGGAGTTACAACAGTGAAGGATGAGAGAGGCCCAGGCCTGGGTTTTTTAATTTTGTGTTTTGGTTTTATTTGTGTGCAGCAGTCGTCCGCGAGGGGCTGCCCCAGTGTTTTGTGTTTATTTTGTTATTAAAGTTTGATTTAAATGTCCGCCCGTTCCTGCCTCCTTCGTCCCTACGAACGTTTTTACATTGTTACATATGTAAAAACAGCTGTGGCCTACTGATTAGAGAGCTGGACTATTTACCAGAAGGTCGCCGGTTTGAGTCTCGGTGCTGGAAGGAGTTGTAGGTGGGAGAGAGTGAACGAAACAGCGCTCTCTTCCACACTCAATACCCATGGCTGAAGTGCCCTTGAGCAAGGCACTAAACCCCCAATTGCTCCCCCGGTGCTGGATCTATAGCTGCCCATTGCTCAGGGTGTGTGTTCACGGTGTGTTTACTTCTCACTGCTGTGTGTGTGCACTTGGATGGGTTAAATGCAGAGCACAAATTCCAAGTATGGGCTACCAGACTTGGCAAATGTCACGACTTTCACTTGCTTTCATATACATAATATTATTTTTTATTTCTTCTTTCTTTTCTTTGATTCTCTTTGCAAAGTTCACATTATCATTATTCATTTGGCTGATGCTTTACTCCAAAGCAGTCTAGAAATTTAGCAAAGAGACCTTTCAAAGATATACATTTATGTATGTGTTGGGAATTGAACCCATGACCTTGGCATAGTGTCATGCAGCGGTGCTACAGAACTTTAACTTACAATGCTGCCACATCCAGACGGGCATTACTGACACACTGTTTTCCTAATGAATGTTGTTCAGTTGCTTTGATGCAATGTATTTTGTTTAAAGTACTATATAAATAAAGGTGACTTGACTTGACAACCTGCTTTGTCTGCACCACACATGCCAATGTTTAGCACAGCTCAGACAACCTTTTCTGTTATGAAAATGTTAACATCACCCACATTGCTATTCAGTGTTTAAATCACAGAGGGACCAGAGGGATTGAGACCCAAGCAGTGGTACCAGTCATATAGATATCTCCAGAATCAGATTGAGGGCCAACCAACTGTATCTCAACATGTTACTTAAAAGTGTCATTACAACAGAATTGACAATAATAGCTACAGACTTTTGTATTTTATATTAGGGGTCTAACAATCCATCAATATGGAATGACACATCGACTAAATGTTGATGTAACATACAAAAATCAATACCTGTAGTATAAACAGTAACCTTTATTTTTACAATGTCCACATTTTCAAGCAATGTCCGTAAATATATTATCGTTTGCATTCTGACTCAAACTAATATAAACGCATAAATGATGCTCAGGACAGTTGATGAAGAGATTATTTTTTTGTGTGTGTTAACATTGTTAAAGAAGCAGTAAGAAAATAGTATATAAACTGTATATATCTGAATTCATAGAGGACACATAAGATATTTACCAGAAAGTGCTTTCTAAAAGCTGTTTAATTTCAAATATTGGGCCCCTCAGTTGCTTTGGTACAATTAGAAAGCAGCTGATTGTTCCTAAATGTAATCAGTTGGTGTGAATGGCAGCCACATCACAGCCTTTATGTGATGGTCCCAAGGTGATCTTGGCTTTTTAAATCAATAACACTTTTGTTGCAGCTTCTCTTTTACCCTTCAGAAAATATGCTCATCCAATCAACGAGGGGACGCTCAAAGGGTTATGGAAGCCAGAGTGTTTGCCAACACATAGCTTTCATCTAATCAGGGAGAGGAATAACAGCTGAAATCTGTCCAATCTCATAGCCAAAGCCAATTTAGTGCAGGGCCAGGACTTGTCTGCACAGTGAAATATTGCCCAATGTTACACCATTTAAGCATAATTTCTGAGAATAAAATACTATTCAGAATTTTACTGCATTAATTGTTCTTCAGCTTTGGAAATATGTTATTTAAATAATAATAATAATAATAATTATAATAATATGTTTGAATGGGCATGGCATTCATGTAGATTTGGAAGATTTGGAAGTAAATCCTACTGCTAAAATCTGAAAAAAAAAGAAAAGGTTTTAATTATTGGATCAAAAACCTCTGCATGTAATAACCTAGAACACTATCTAACACTCGATGGCTGCTCTGGCAATTCTCCATCATCAGTTTGAAACCTAAGTGTGCTATTTGATAGCAATCTTTCTTTGAAAACCATATTTCTAGTATTCATAAAGCACATTTTTCCATTTTAAAATATCTATCTAAATATCTATCTAAATTATGACCTGTGGTCTCAATTTCAAATGAAGAAACGTAAATTGATGCTTTCATGACCTCATTTTTAAATTATTGTAATGCTTCATTGGGTGGTTGCTCTGCACAGTGAAGTGATTTTGATGTTTATTTACTTATTATTATTTTACAAGAACGATGTGATGTGAGAACATGCAGATATGTTGTTTATATTGTTGTGTGTAGCCTGTAGTGTAGAAGTAACTAGCGTCCTTTTTGTGGGAGAAACGTTTCACAGGCATCGAGGGGTCTGGTCTTTTCTATGTTATTTGACTAAACTTGTATTATATTACAGTGCTAAAAGCAAGACCACTTTGGCCTGTAAACTCAATAATATCTCTCTGGAAATAAATGTAAAAATGTCAATGTTAATAAAAAATACATAATATACCTGACATCAAAGTGCAGTGTGAAGGATATGAATAATAATACAATTTTGAATTTTACATTGCAAAGGTGTTCAATTTTAGACAACTACAACAGTAATAATAGTATTAATCACTATATTCAAGTGTATCAGTTTTTTTATGTTTTTTATCAATATTTAAGGTGGACTTTAGGTGCAAGAGTAGTAGTGATTGTTAAAATAATATATTAATGCTGAAATAGTAAATTGAGCCTTGTTCCTAGATGGAAAGAGGGTGGAAAGTAATCAAATGAGGAGATTGAGATAGATGAAGAAAAAGAGGGAAATGTAGAGGCACAAGTGACAGAAAGAGAGCAGGGAACAGCAAGCCAGGAGACAGAGGCTGGTGAGAAAGAGGAAAATGTAGAGGCACAAGTGTTTTCTATAGTTTTTACTATAACAGCTGTTCTTAATTTTTCTTTAGAACAGAGAAGAAAAAGCCATCAGGTTGGGACAATTTAAGACATTTCAGTTTCTAATCCCAGAGCTATTATTATTTTAAACTTAAAATTGTCTTCACTATTGTTTCTTTTTCAAAACTGCATCAAAGCATTTGCTGCTGTATCAATACATAATCATCCATATCAATATGCGAATCAGCAAGGAACGCATCACAATATATGGCTGTATTGATATTTTGAACAGCGCCATTTAAAGCCTTGTTCCACGTGCCCCTTTTATACTTTGAGCACCTGTCCCTCCATAATTCTCTGCACGGCTCTGCAAAGGTCTCTGTAAAAGCTTAAATCATTTGTGGATTAATGCTTGTTGGAGACACAAACCATTTCAAACGGTTCAGTTCAATTTGGTGAACTGGTTCAAGAAGATCCGGTTACATCGAATGATTCGTTCATGAACCGGATATCACTAAACTGCAGTGTTTTGAAATCTCACAAAAGACACGGAAGAGAAGACAATGCTGAATAAAGTCGTAGTTTTTGCTATTTTTGGACCAAAATGTATTTTCGATGCTTCAAAATATTCTAACTGACCCTCTGATGTCACATGAACTACTTTGATGATGTTTTTCTTACCTTTCTGGACAGTACACCGTACACACAGTTTCAATGGAGGGACTGAGAACTCTCAGACTAAATCTAAAATATCTTAAAATGTGTTCCGAAGATAAACGGAGGTTTTACAGGTTTGGACTCACATGAGGGTGAGTCTTTAATGACACAATTAAAATTTTTGGGTGAACCAACCCTTTAATTTTTGAGCATATTGCTTACAAACTGCAAATGATTAATTAATTAAAAAGTTGATATGCTGAGTTTTTGTTGTTTAGTAGCAGTAATATAAAGTAGCATTATCCGTGTCCACTGTATTTTTTGTTGGTTTTCATGAGACCCCCCTTGAAATGACCAGGACCCCCCATTGCCCCCCCAATCAAAATTGTCTGGAGCCACCAATGGTAACCGAGAGCATTACCACTAGCTTCACCACCATGTGTCAAATTGAAGCGCTGGTTATTATCACGTGACAGCTATTTCACAGTCATTGACAGCGTCATTTCATCACTTGGCTTTTAGTGTTAGTTTCTTGTGTACATCAGCAAAGCCGGGGTGATTAAAAGAAACCCGCAACTGTAGTGTAAATGAGTACAAAGACATTTTTATCGATCATACCTTTCGGAGAGAAATAGCACAGGCACTAGCCAAAGATTAATCTTTCTAGTGCACTTATTTCAAGTGCCTGCCAAGCACTAATATACATGTAGAAAAACTAAATATATTACGGCTTTAATAAACGTGATTAATATATGGGGATGTACAGGTGTTTCAGCAATCGGCCCACCAGGAAAAGTTTGGTTGGCCCCAATGGCCAATCTAGGTCTACATTTCCTGATAGGAAACACAGCCACAGCCAGTCATGGGCCCCCCTTATCTGCGGGCCATGGGCATCAGCCCTTATGTTAATACAGCCCTGCCCTTTGTTGGAATCAGAAGGAAGGCGATGCAAAGATTATGCTTTTTCACAACTTGGCACTGCACTTTTCTCTTCTTGTCTTTGGAGCATCTTCTTCTTTTGATCTCTGAGTAAACTTGCGTTTGCCTTTCTTGTTAATTAACCACTACGTCTGTGAATCGGTGGACGGGGCTAAACAGGCAGTGATGTAGAAGCAGGCATTGATCTTCTTCTGCGGAGGTGGTGTTTAGCCACAATATTACGTCATAAAGTGATACATTCCACAATCTGTCCTTTCAGACTAACGAGAAAGTTTTGAGTTCTGAAACTTACATGACGTTTTTATAGTACATTGACCTCTTACATGTAAAAGAAAGATAATTTTGATTTCTCAGTACATGACCCCAATAAAATAGCATCTTTTGCTATTTTGATGTTATGTATTATTGTAATAATTATTGTAATATTAATTATTAACAACTCTCCAAATCAAAAACAACATAACACAAATGGTCAGAGGCCATATGTAGCTCACACACACACACACACACACACACACACACACACACACACACACACACACACACACATATATATACATATATATATATATATATATATATATATATATATATATATATATATATATATATATATATATATATATATATCAATTCAAATATATAAAGTTGGATTTTTGCCAGTCTATCAAACATATCAAATGAAAATATGACATTTCTTAATGCATTTTGCTTGTAGATGAACAATCAAAAAAAGGCATGTTTAATCATATAATCAAAGATGAGGGGTGCCTGAGAGAACAGCTAGTGCACATCACTCTTGCTTAATGCACTCTGAGTAATGGATGGAAAAAAACATAATTAACCCAGCGATATCTCAATATGTGTTTCGACTTGAGGAAATACACTGGTCACTGTGGTTTGAATCAAGGCCTGATGAAGGTCCAGCTTGCACATGACCAAATATATATTCTAAGCATTTTCAATCTATCACCTTAATGCCATTGTCTAATTAAAAGGCCGCATTCTGAATAATAGATACTCTCCTCAAAATTTTACATTCAAGTTCCCTTTTTTTACTAATTACAGGAGTATGGCTATTCTCTTGGTTAGGTCAAAAGCCAGTTAATGCTTTTTTAAACTGGGTTATCTGGAAATATGCAATCTTTGATTCAGTCCCAGAGAGTCATTAATTAGCAGGTGCTTGGCAAGAGCCCCTGTGAGAACACCCTGGCCCCATGTACATCTAACCCTATGAGACTGAAATGTGCTGAAAGCTAAGCATATCCTATGAGTTCATTATTTTATATAGATTTGTACTGTGTCTGTCTGGCTAAGTTGACCGTGTAGGCTCTAATTGCTCATGAGTCACTTTGGGGAACAGTAAATATGAAGAGAGGAGTTTTAAAGATGCAAAAATGGCAACAAGATGAATATTAGAAAATAGATAATGCAAAGCTAATACTATACATTTTTTCTAATCAACATCTTACAAAAATTTACATCATCCTAGCCTAAACTTGGTGTTAAAGTTAAATTCTGGTCAGAAGTTTTCAGCTCACTTGCATTATACATTTGAAAAAGTGAAGCCATCACTGGGGGTAATGCTGCCTTCACGTGTTATCTAAAATTTCCTGCTTCCAACCTCTGAAATTGTATTGTTGTCAGACATAATAGGAATCAGGGAGCACACCAAAATCATTCTTGTATGTTTCTTTGGGAAATGTTATTAATTCCTAAATATATATAAGATATTTAATAAATATCCAACAGATTTTGGATAAAATGTAGGATTCCAGTGATTCCACGCTACTGTATACATTTACTGCACTGATAGTCAGCCTGTTGATAGTTCTGAAATTTGACTTATTAAATGCTCTGTTTGCTGTGTAAAACATCCAATGGACCAAATGGCTAGTGTCTCTGGCAAGTTTCCCAGTCGACATGAAAGGCCCTTCATGTCAAATTTAAACTAGATGAGGAAAGTCTGTGAACAAACTTTGAAGTTGGCTTGAGAAAGCCTAGCCTATAGAAGTTTGATGTTTGATAGTTTAGATGTATTAGATAGGTGTTTCAAGCCTGTTGCTAGCATTATTTAACACATTGCTAACTTGATTTAGCATGTTTCAGCATGATTATACTGTTGTTAGCATGTTGTTAGAATGTATCCAACATGATTATCATGTTGTTAGCCTGTTTTAGATTGATTACCATGTTAATAACATGTTGTAACATGTTCCTAGTGTCATAGTGTTGCTAGTGCTAGTGTCTCAGATGACCACCAGGACAAGACCACAAGAAACAGATGATTCTTCTGCACAATCTGACTTTGCTGCAGCCTGGAATTGAACTACTGGTTTCGTCTGGTCAAAGGAGAACTGGCCCCCCAACTGAGCCTGGTTTCTCCCGATGGATACGGCATGGATTTATTCTCCATTCTGTCACCGATGGAGTTTCGGTTCCTTGCCACTGTCGCCTCTGGCTTGCTTAGTTGGGGTCACTTCATCTGCAGCGATATTATTGACTTGATTGCAAATAAATGCACAGACACTATTTAAACTGAACAGAGATGACATCACTGAATTCAATGATGAACTGCCTTTAACTGTCAGCAGCAGCACCCCATCACTCTCCTTCTTGGTAAAATAGCCCTTGATGCCTTCAGTGTGAGTCTACAATTTTCATAGTCATGAAAATAAAGAAACTCTTTGAATGAGAAGGTGTGTCCAAACTTTTGCTCTTTACTGTATATTTTCAAAATTTAGTCTCAGAAGAAGTAACTTAAATAGTAGATCATTAAGTTGGCCTTGTTCTATTTACGATAATTCCAATAGAAAGCTGAATACGCAGATCTTATGAAAATGCATGAATGATATCTTACAAATTCATATTGATTAGCCAAAATGTAAAATAGCTACAAATTACCATGAGAGTGTGTAAATTAATAGAAAAAATATATAATTATAATATTAAGAAGAGAAGAAGGATTAAGTATTTGCCCCAAGGGTCTCACTTTTCACTTCTAATGAATGTGAAAGAATGTAAGTGACGGATAAAAAAATAATTAAAACCTTGGGCCTTGAGCATGCAGAATAATATATAATATATATGCACTCAATTACAGTAGATCTAATCAATTTCAGTGTCAGTCAATCAATCAATGTTGTAAAATTTATTAGCAGATGTATAAAAGATGTAAAACTATGTTGAGCCAGTGTAACAGCAAAAAAAAAAAAAAAAAAAAGATTTTTTTTTTTAAATGGTTCCACAGTCCATTGATCAAACTCCCTGGCCCACTATGATGAAGTGCTCATAACGAGAAAAATGGAGGATCACCTTGCAGTTGTGACCTTAGGGTACACCATGTTCTCCCTGGGGTCTGATTGGGTGAGAATTCATTAGCCTCTTTCATGATAAATGGAGTGGATTTCTCCTTTATCACAGACATTGCCTCTTGGGTTTCAAAGGGACTGGAGATTGTGTATGCTGTAGCAGGCTATAGTAAGAACTGAAAACATTTCAACAGTTGTGGCAAATCAAATGGTGGTTCAGGAATCAATGTAGTCTGGGAGGCTAATGTTTAGAGGCATTATTTGAGTGATCTATCTATCTATCTATCTATCTATCTATCTATCTATCTATCTATCTATCTATCTATCTACTGAATCCATCTATCTATCTATCTATCTATCTATCTATCGGGACAGCATGGGAAGCATTGTCTCCTCAAAATATTGAATGAGAAAAAAATTGTAGTACAAAAATAAAATGACATTGTATAAAAATTATAAAATTGTGTATAAATCACTTTTAAAAAAAAAAGAAACATTCTCCAACAGCGACACCGATTCATGTGCATTCCACATTCGCAAATCAGCCTGAATGAGCAATATAATGGCCTAAATTGGAAGACTAATTTAAAAAAGTAAACAACTCACTCTGTAACAAGGTGGACTCGGAGACAGAAGGTTAATTAATACAGAAATTGTATTGATATAGGTGGATGACGTGACAGAGGGTGAGACGTAGCCTGATGTCTCGGATGGACATACTGGGCCACCAGAAGCGGTCTCTTAGCAGCGAGAGAGTGGTACTCATAGTGGCCAGTAGGGGGCACTTATGCAGTCTTCCATTCATCTCCCTTGCGGATTCGGATGAGGTTATATGCACTATGAAGGTCCAGTTTGGTTAATATGGTTGCTCCCCAAAGTTGTTCTAGGGCAGCTGAGACAAGGGGAAGAAGTTATCGGAATTTGACATCAAATCAGTGCTCAGTAGTCTATATAGGGCCGCAAGCCTCTGTCCTTCTTCGCCTCAAAGAAAAAACTTAAAGTGGCAGGGGAGGTGGATGGGACGATGTATCCTTGTTTGAGGGCTTCCTCCACATATTCCTCCATGGCCTTCAATTCGGGTTATGAGAGGGTATATATCTTACCACAGGGCACTGGCTCACCCGGAATCAGATCAATCGCACAATCCCAGGGATGGTGAGCTGGTAATTGAGAAGTTTTTTGTGGGCAGAACACATTGGGGAATTCTTCATAACAGGTTGGTATATCTACTGAGCGTTCCTCGAGGTGACTTTTTATTGATGTAATGTTGATGGCAAGCACCTCAGGGGTTTGTTCCGGCAGAGATGGATGATTGGGGAAGCACTTTTGGAAACACTGGTCACCCCACCGGAGGATTTCTCCTGTCGACCAGGAGGTGATTGGGTTGTGCTGATCTGATGTCCTACAACATCTAGACAAACCATATACTTATATGGGGATCCTGTTTTAGGGTGACCAGATGAGATTGGCTAAGGGGGGTAAGGGGGTGTCTGCGGTCTTGGGTGAAGGGAAGCCCTAACTAAACACATTTTTATTCAGAGATCAACCGTCTGTCATTACTATCTAGTCTGCCACAAAAACAACAACATTAAAATCATGAACTCAAATGTCATTGTAAAAAAAAATACTGTTGTATTTATGTACTGTTGACTGTTGTAACAGTTCATAAATTAGACCTTTATGTAACGCTAACGGTAATAAGTTTAAATGAAAATAACAAAATAATTGTGTAGTGGAGTTTTTTTTGTACACAGTGCCACGAACTGTCAATCACTCCTGTACGCGTGCATCACTGTCCTCCTCGCAGCTGCAGCAACTTGCGCTCTCTTCATCAAGCTTTAAAACAAAAAGGGGACAAAAAGGTTGTATTGTCTTGTGCATATAGATTAATTCGATAAATTAATATTTAAATTCGTGCCTACGGTATTTTTTAGAACTTAGAAAAAAGATGCTGCAGCCAATGAGCAGCTGGCGGGGGCTGGTTGCAGGACGACTCATCCTCCGCAGACAGTTTTTAATGTTTATCAGACAATAACTATTCATGATTTTACTTTAGTATAATTTTTGTGACAATTAGGGCCAGATTCGGGATTCGGGACAAACGTCTGGTCACCCTATCCTGTTTGTGGACTTCAGTTCGGCTTTCAACACAAGCATCCCACCCCTCCAGATGAAACTAACCCAGATCTCTTTTCCTAGCTCTATCTGTCAATGGATCACCAGCTTTCTGACACTTAGACAACAGCTAGTGAGACTGGGGAAGTTCATGTCAAACAGCCACACCATCAGCGCTGGCGCCTCACCCATTTCAGGGTGTTTTCACACCTAGGCATCCGTTTTGGAACCTGGTGCAATTTTTCCCTTGGTTTGGTAACTTACACTCAGAGGCAGTTACCATGGTAATTAACTGTGAACCTAACCTGGTCGGGAACAGGTTTTCTTTGTTAAACCCAGAGATTCTTTCATTCTCCTACCCCATTTTTTAAAGTGTAAGTGATGTTTAAATACATCATTCATTAATTCACGCTGCAAAAATGCTTTTCTTAGTGAGTATTTTGGAATCTAAACTAAGTGCATTTTACTTAAAACAAGAAAAACAATCTTAATGCAAATGGAAACAAGATTATCTTTCTTACCCCATTGGCAGATAATTTGTGAAATAAGAAAAATACACTTAAAAGACTAAATACCTTATGCCATTTTTCTTATGTAGAAAATGCATCTTGATTTAAGAATCTTCAGATATTTTGACTCGAAACAAAAAGACAAATACAAAGTGAGAATTTTTGTTGTTGTCATTACTCTTAAGAAATGCAACAGTTTTGGATTAGAGAAAATTTAATTATGTGGAAAGAGCAGAGATATGTGGAAAAAGCTTTTGCACATTGAAATGGACACTGAATTATATTTATTTAATATTTAAAATGTTTGTAAACTTGTTTTGTATTACACATTTATTTATATATTTTTTTTGTCCACTACAATAGACACCATTTCTCAGATATTAGCCATACTTATGACCAAGAGTTTAAACCTATAGAGAGTATGTGAACTAGTCTTGAAGATTTTAAAAAGTGAACATATGCTTTAACAATGCAATGTAGTGTGTAATGCTATAAAATGTAGAAAAAAGGTTGTTGATGTTAATGTATGAATGTATGTATATGTCAGTGGGTGTTTATGTGTACTTGCTGTTTGATTTGATAAATATATGCACTGAAGCTGAACTGAAGCTGTGAAGCTTAAAAAGGGATAGTCCACGCAGAAATTACAATTCTGTCATTTATTCACCCTCAAGTTGTTCCAAACCTGTATGAATTTCTTTCTTCTGCTGAAAACAAAAAAAGATATTTTGTAAAACCCCCCCCCCCCCCCCCCCCATTTTTAAACAAAAATGAAAGAATTTACATTTCTGGGTGAACTTGAACATGAATCTTTGAATTGGTGTTGTGGCTTGGATTAGCAGCAGTCAACAGGCTGACAGGATTGTTGGCCGATGATTATTCAACTCCAGTTCAATATTTAAGAATTAATTTGTATCTTTATTTACGTGAGTCAAATTAGGTTAAGTAGTACCCTTCTAATAAGCTTTGACTAACTGTTTATAGAAAAGATTGCATTTTATTTATACTTTCAGTTCTGTGAGGCTCTGCAGAACTGAGTGAGAGCGAATTGTCAGAAAGAATCATGGGTAAGCCATCCCTTTGGGGAAACCCTCCCCAATCGAACATGTATGATGCAATCATCTGACAGCCGCCTTCATCCTCCCATCATCTTCTTTATTGTTGACATTACTTTGTGCTCTATTGGTCCTATCAGAAGCCCACTTCTGTCATAAGAACTCATTGACCTCCATTTGACAGCAGACTGGGATAAGATGCTAAGTACGAAGTTAAAGTGCAGACAGTCATGTTGTTTCAGATAACAATTAGACTGAAATAAAGCATTCAGCTTTAGGTTGATCAGTTCTCCCTTTCTTGATTAACCAAGAAAAATATATGATTAAAATGTATTACCCAGTACGATAATGTGAAAGCAGTCATATACAGTAATGAAACTCTAAAATTAGGGTATCGATGTACACTTAAAAATGAAAAATACAGCACAATACTGGCAGTTTTAATAATGTGAATCATTCACACACAAGAAGGCTCTTTGAGAAATACAATTAATTGCTTTATTGGATGCATTATTGATTATTTTAGAGCGACTTGCATCTACTTGAGAGCACCCATGTGTAGCCATTTGAAATGATTTGTACTGTTAATTGATTGAAGCCTGGAAATTTCGAGCCTATCCTGGATACTGAAGGCTCCAGTAGAATCCCTTCTCCTTGTAATGAACTTGTGAAATACCGGTTAATCCACAGATCTATGATAAGTGCTACACTTTTGCCTGTAATGGGAAAGATAATGACGGAATGGAATCACTGATGCCAGACATACTGGTGTGTCACCCAGACAGAATCCCCTGTGAGTGTGAGATGAAAAGGAGACGTAATTAGCCAGTTGGATTTACAAGCGGTCCCACTGGGTGCCTGGACAAGGCATGCATACCAACTGAATTCAGAAGCACATACTTTTCCAACTTACAGATGCTTCAATTTCTGATTAAGATACTTGGAAAAAGCTGTAAAATGTTTATAATTTTAACAGATAAACTCTAAATTCTCTTAACTTATGAGATTTTTAAAACGGTTTGACCTTAACATGTAATTTTACTGTAAAATTTATGGTTTTGCAAGTAAAAACTATGAATTGCCATATCATTTACAGTGTAAAACAATAAAGGTTTACTGTGTGAGACATTATATATTATTTTATTTCATTTAATAATGTTTCTGTTATCAGTATTTTAAATTATTGTGTTTTGTTATACATGTTCTGCTTGTTGATTTATTTAATTGCTGTGTTTTATCATGTTTTTTTTTTTTTTTTTTTGTCTTTGTGTATATGACTGTGTGCTTTCAAAGTATTGGCCTTGTGGCTTTTTATTGTTCCACCTGCATTATTATGTTGGTTATCAGACCAAAAAAAAAAAAAAATACATTTTGATAATTTAAGTAGCCCGGTCCAGTTTTTAAATAAAAAAATACCAAGCATCAATATCCTGTCATCCTGTAACACCAGACGTACTGTCACATTCTATGTATGTATGTATGTATGTAAAAGGACAATGTATGTATGTTTTTTTGTAAGAGTAGAAATGATAAAGCAAGTCTTGCACATGTATTTCCTGGTCTGAGAGTGAATTCCTGCTTAAATAGGAAGTAATGGATACCCAAAAAAGGTAGAAATATATGTATGTAAAAGGAGAATGCATGTGTGTGTGAAAGCAAAAAAAGTATGTATGTGTAAGGAGAATGTATGTGTGTGAAAGCAAGAATACATGTACAGTATGTGAAAGGAGAATGTATGTGTGTGAGAGTAAAAATGTATGTATGTAAATGGATAATGTATGTGTGTGTGAGAGAGTAGAAATGTATGTGAAAAGAGAATGTATGTGTGTGAGAGTGCCAGAATGAATTATGGCTTGTACGGCCCCTCATAGAGAAACCAGGCTCAGACAACGTTACCATATTATTTAAGACTTTAAAAACTATGAAAATATCTTGTGCAGAGCACTTTTATGTGGCTTTTTGAAGTTTTGGAGTAGAGCACTTCGCGGGACTGTTTTCTTCATCCCGCTCCCGCCCGCGCCCGCCGAATTTCTGACCATTACTGCCCACTCCCGCAACATATGTGTTACAATCCCGCCCGCTCCCGCAATATGTATGTCCACTCCCGCCCGCACCCGCAAAACTCTGAGAATTTATTCCCGCACAATAATAGAGATGCATTGATTTTGTGTCTTCTCCCGTCCCACAGGAACAAAACAAAAAAAAAAACACGTATTTGTATTGATATTATTAAAGAGATTCATGGGGTTGTTTGTTTCGTTTCCCTGGCCTAAATGTAAAATAAAAAAAATAAAAAATAAAATAAAACAATACATTCAAATATAATTTTGTTTTTATCAAAAACTTTGCACATAAAAAAGACTGCTTTGCAAAAAAAAAAAAAAAAAAAAAATACATACTATGATAAACTAGGCTACATGAAAAACAGCAGTTTTACAATTATTAGCCAAATGTCGCACACTCTTAAAAATTGTCCCGTTAAAAAACAGTAAGTAACTGGCAGCACAGTTGCCAGCAAGTTACTGTTAAATTAACAGTGTCTTGCTGTTGTTGAAATTTACAGTTTTTTACTGTTTTTGGTAATACAGCATAAAGCTGTTATTTTATAAATTAACAATAAATTACTGTCAAAAGCATTAACAGTTAGTTGATGTTTTTTTTTCTTTTAACTGTAAACTACAAACTACACACTGCTAAGAAAAAAAGGTGGAATTATTTTTCTAGATATTTCTTTAATTTTATGAATTAACCCTTTGAAGTCTTGCTATAAAACCATGTTTTAATACAACATACAGATATAGCCTTTGAAACATTAAAAATTCAACACAAAGTGTAACTTCAAATTTGTTTTATTAAAACTTGAAAAAAAAGCCACTTTAAATCACAAAATATTCTCAAAATTAGTGGCTGATGCAAGTGGAATGACTAAAACTTAAGCCTCAGAGTAAAATTTCGTTTAACAGAATAAACAAATAATTTACATAACATTAGAAAAAACTAAATGAGTGACTTTAGCGAACTGCTGAGAGAATAAGAATTACTAAATTATAAGTGAATAAGAGTTACTGAATGAAGAAATAATTCAATGATGAATGAAGTTAAAATGTAGGTATTCAAGAAGGAACACCTGAAAAAATTGTGCGACTAAACACACTAAAAACATGTTTTTATCATGTGTGAAGAGTATGTGTACGGTGTGTGTGTGTGGTATGTCAGTGGATGAGTGAGTTCACTTATATGAAGTCCCACTCAAAGTCCATTAGCTTCTTAAGTAGACTGGCAACCCGAGTGTTGACTGATTTCTTTTTGTGGCCGACCTTCCCTGTCCGCTTTGATATGACTGTCCACACTTGGTGCCTTTTTAAGGATTTATTCCAATGAAGCACCTGAAAAACAAATGCATACATTCAGAATTAGTGTGGGTAAAATTTTACATAACGAGAATGTGAATAGAAATTATCATATGATTCTAAGCATCTAACCTCTGAATAAATTCCAATGTGGAAGCAGCCTCAGCTTGGTACTCCACATTGAAATTGTAGAAAGTTGAAAACACAGCAGCAAGTCCAGACAGAAAACTTGGCTGGATGCCCTCACAGATTATTTGCCCCTCAAAACTAATCATCCATTTATGAATGCAGCTTCCTGGTTTTTCACCTAAAACATTTCAAAGAAAAAACAATGTCAGACAGTCATATAACACTAATTTTCTACTGCCAGATTGCAAACAAATGCAAGGGAAACTGAAATGATTTTACCTAGTCACAAAGCCCTGTTCTTTTAACATAACATATGCATTTCAAAATGCTGATTGTGGACTGGTCTGGACAGACACTGAAGTCAACATGTGCATTATACGGTGTATTGTGAAATAGTTGCTGCAATTTTTATGATGTATTTAACACAATATTTTTGCTCAGTACAGTTGAAGGGTTAAAAAAAAGTAATTAATTAGTCCCCCTCACTTTCAAAGAGTTTTCATTTTCAAAACAAAAATGAAACTATTTTTAATATTCTTTCATCATTTCTGTTCATTAAAAGTCCAGTCAAATCCAGGTTAAATGGAAACTCATACGCGCTAGCCTGACAGACCAGAACAAACCTCACGTCAAGCAAGCATGTTTGAGCTTATTTGCTGTATGCTCAGTGATGAATGTTTATACACAAATAAACAAATAAAATTCATACATTTACAAAAATTTATGAAACATTTTGAAGCATCAAAGTTTTTTTTTTTTTTCAATTGATTAACAAAAATGCTGAAAGAATTGTATTAATATATTAATTTGTTTTTCAAAGATGAATAAAAGTCTTAAGAGCTTGGAATGACATGAGTGTTGGTAAAAGATAGCAGAATATTTATTTTGTGTGACCTGTCCCTTTCAGTGTTGTACAGAAGCATTTACCATGTTTTTTGAAATACAGAAAAAAACATTCTTGATGGCTTATGTAATAAAATAGACTATACATTCATATAGTTCTATACTGTACATACCAAAGAGTATCAGTTGAGGAGTTGAAGGTAGTTCAAGTGTCCTTTCTACATCAGCTGCAGTGGAAGATGCCTAAGAAACAGTAACAATGATGAGGACACAGAGACAAAATACACTAACAATATTTTTGATGAAAAATATTTAAGGAATTATCTGCATATAGTGGACTTCAATGGTGCAATGATGTGGACTTTAAGATGGGAATAAAACTGAGTTAGTGTATCACATTTGTCATTGTGTTGTCTGTAAAGATGTGATTTTAAAGCTGCTAATTTAGCAAATTTCCTGTTAAAGTCCTGGATGCAACAATGAAGAAACAAGTTAGGGGTATTGCTGTGAATCCTCATGTGCTTCACATAGACCACTGGAGTACTGCATTGCTGCCTGCATAACTGACACCCAAACATGCTGACAAGTCAAAATGGACAGTCTTTGGGAACGAAAAAACGTAACTCAAACAATCTCAACAATAACAAAAGAAAATCTCCACAAAAATAAAACTGCCATTGGCCTACTGTACTGGGTAAAGTAACATTGCAATACAAACCAACAATGCAAAATAAATCAACATGAATTATTCTTACTGATTATTATATCGCGTAACTTATTCTATCAAGCCAACTTGGATCGAAGCAATCCAAAATACAGCCAACAATAAAGTAACAAAACGACAACACTATTAAGAAAAACTTCCCTCGGAATACAGTTATGTACAAATTAGAAGAACAAGCTTACCCAAATTCGCAAGCACAACGTTATTGAAATCAACGTTTTGTCTAATATACACTATTAGGCATTAAATGAAAAGATAGCAAGCTAAAATTAGCAAACGAGAAGACGATAATTTCAGCGTGTTACAGATACATCAATATTACTTCGTTGCTATTGTGTTAAAGGCTTACTTTGCAGAATTTATATCATGTTTGATTAAACTCACCTTGTAATCGGGGAATATCTGAATCTATCCAGCTCCAATCTATGATGCCGTTGGAACGTTGACGATTTTAGCACTGAAATGGACATATTAAACAGTTACAGCCTCAGCATCCACTTATCAAAGTTATTTGCACAGTTATTTGCAATTGCAAACGTGTATTTTGTGTGAAAGGAGCAAGGCAAAGGTGCACTCACCGGTTAAATCACAATATAAAGACGGATGGAAATCCACATGTGCTCGCTGCAGCTTTCTGTTCCCAAAATACTGTTAAGTACTGTTTTCTTTCCTTCGAGCAATAAATACGGTAAAATAACGTTAAATTTTATCTAGGTCATTTCACCGAACGTAAATAAACAGGTAAGCACTGCTTTTTAAAATAACGGGTTTATACTGTTAAAATTTTGACGTAAATTAACAGCAATTTTTAACAGTGCAGGTGTTCTGTTTGAAAAATACAAATAAGAATAAAAACATTGAAACTTAGGCAGCCTGCTCAATAACACTGGCATCATCACGTCTCTTGACCTAATTTACAAATGGCAACGAGGGGCTGTGCTCAAAAAAACAACACTAATAAATAACATTAGGTTCTTTTCTACATCATCTATTGACATCTTCTCCATCATGTCGCTAGGCAACCTCCCTATCCCGCTGTGTTTTTTTTAGCCGCCCATTCCCGCCAGCAGGAAAAATTCGAACCGCCCGCTCCCGCGAGATTTGCATTGGGTCCCGCGGGACCTGGCGGGACTCAATCCCAATGCAGCCCTCTATTTTGGAGCCTCTGGTCACTAAATGCTGTCAAATTATATAAAAGAACAGTGTGAACAGTCTGCTTAAGTTAATTTGTGTTACATTGACACAGGTTTTGTTACAACATGATCTAAGGAATTGCCTTTATAGTATAAAAAACAAGCTCTTAAACTGTAGTTACATTCTTATCACCAGTCTAAGTGGCTACAGTACATCTGTGTCAGAGAAATGGACACATTCAACATCTAAAAGCAAGTCTACAAAAAGAATACTAACGCCAGTGTGTTAGCCTGTGAGCCTTTGGGGAATAATTTATTGACTTTTGAATAAAACAGTCATTGTGGTAATCAATAATGGATCAAATTATGTCTAATACTGACTGAGAGGTAATGTATATTTTATGCCTACAGTTTAGGAAGAGCAATTGGAAGTTTTTTCTGAGAGAACACTGATCATTTGGGGTTTAATTGGATTGTTATAGATTGTTATAGACGGTACACTTTCATTCCAGGAAATTGGCTTAATCTATATTTCTTATTTGTATCTTGGAATGAAATACTAAATCATGTAATGGTCATATATATTAACTGTTTTATGGATGGTAACTGTGATATTATTAATGAAATCTTATTAGTAATTAGTTACACTTCTTGTTACTGCAAACAGTAGCCTAATATTATTACTAGTAACTATTTACTGCCCAACACTGGTTGCTAGGCAACATGGTTGCAAACACACACACACACACACACACACACACACACAGAGTGTCAGTTGGAAGAGCAAGATTTGATAAATGCTGAAAGTAACCACTTAATTTTTAAAAAGCATTTTGATTTTACGATTCCTGGATGAAATCACTTGCTTATGATCAAAGACAGTGAGAGCTGATTTTGGGGAATATAGTCAAATCAGAGCAAAATTATTATTGATCCAGTCAAAAATCTCTCTAAGTGCTTTGCAACCAGAAGCTTTAACTTAGCTTTGTCTACCTAAAACTATGTGAAGTACAAGATCAGTAAATCTGATAAAAGACAGACAAAGTCATCCAAATAAAATAAATTGTTTTATATATTTAAAAAATACAAATTAATTAAAAAAATTTAAATACATTTGGGCCAAAACGAGTCTACTGAACAGCAGTGTTTAATGTGCATACTGTACACATACAGGAGGATTGCAGTGTGTGTGTGTGTGTGTGTGTTTGTGCGTGTGTGTGTGTGTGGAGTAAACTCTAAAAATAGTTCAATTCAAAAGTTTAGTTTATTGTAAAACATGATGAAGATCAGTTGATAGGCTGTCAATTCATTAAAATATAAGCTGTTTCCTCTAATTATGTTTATTCAGTGTAGTGAATCCACTTCTCCACTGACATCCATTAAAAAGAAATAACAATAAAAATGCCTCATGGTCTCCTTTGCCAAGTACTGCCAAAGTGGAAGTGTTAGCTTTTCTTTTTTTTTTTTTTTAATAAAATGTATTTAATATTCTGTCCTGTCAAGCACTTCATGTTTTCAACTGCATGTTTATGTGTGAAAAGTTCTATACAAAAAAAGAAAGAAAAAATCCATCCATCCATCCTTCAAACCGCTTATTCCAGCCTCTACTCTCAGACAAAAAAGGTGCAAAAATTGTCACTGTGGTGGTACCTTTTCATAAGGCACAACTTTGTAATTTAAGAGTCCATACTGGTACCTTAAAGGTACATATTAGTAAGAGTACATATTAGTACCTAAAAGGTACAAAAGTTTAACTTTTGAAAAGGTACCGCCACGGTACCACAGTACAATATGTATGACGTCTGATTGGCCATGAGCTATCACCATAGTGCCCTTGAGCAAGGCACTTAACCCCAGGTTGCCCCAGAGGGCTTTCCCTCTAATAAGCTGCTATCAGTACAATTATCTGTTAAATTACTGATTATTTTCCAAATTCCAAAGTTGTTTGTTTGCAAAATTATTACACAGTTTTTGACCTTCGTGGACAACTGTGAGGGGCAGATGTCTGTGCGCTGATTGTTTAAATTATAATTCTGCAGGGATGCTGCAGCCTAGACCACTTGTTAGTCATCAGGGCACTGATTAAATCTGGCTGCATGAAAATAGCATCTGTCTAAAAAGATTGTTAAAGTTATTAGTGGTTTTAAAGGTCATGAGTTTTGAATGATCTTTTACTGCAATTTCATATTTAGTTCAATTTCAGTTTAGTTTTTGTGGCATCTAACTCATGCAGAACTAAAAGACTGGAGATGTTGAAATTTAATATGGACAAGATATTGCAAAGAAATTGACACTATAATAAAAGTTGGTAAAATAAAATAAAAATACAGCGGGTTATGTAAATCTTAATAATAAACCCATAATTTGTGGTGTGTTTTAAGGTTTTAAGGTCATCTATCTGTCAATCGAACTGTTGATTGATCAGTTTCTTTTTCAGCTGTTTATTCAACCAGTCAAATGCCCTGACTGAATTGGTGTGTGTTGCCTGTATCTACATTTGATAAGGTTTTAATGTAGGCTGGGCCTTTGTGAGAATTTTTTTAAATGTCATATCACTGACTTTAGGGCATTTCTTCACAGATCAAAGTTCTTTTCAAGCTGCTACTTTTTCAACACAGTTCTTTTGAAGGGGCTAAAATTTAAAGCGATATGTGTGGTTCACACCTTAAAAAATTCCATACCTATGAAGAAGAAGCGTCATGCTGTCAGGCTTATTTTATCTGCAGATATTGGGCATCTTGTTAAAATATTTCAGCGGGACAGTAACACTCACACACACTCACACACACACACACACACACACACACACACACACACACACACACACACACACACACACACACACACACACACACATATATATATATATATATATATATATATGCTGTTACAACCCTCTATTTAGTTCTGTAGTCTGCACACATATTTTTGATATATGAATAATTTTAATTAAACATTACGTTTAAAGCATGTTCCACTGTAGTGGATGTTTTTCTTGGATTATTATTGGTATTTCACACTAGCTCCTCAAGGATTTCCAATGGGAAGGGTTGAAAATAGATAGGTGATATGCAGAAAGTATATATGATATAGTTTTCGTACGTACTGTACAAAATTGACATTAAATGCAATAATATTTCCCATGCTGAGTAACTGATTACATGTAATCTGGATTGCGTAATCAGATTACAAAATTATGTACTTATAATGAAAATATATTGCATTTTAAAATGCTCATAATTAGAATACAGTTACTTTGTATGGATAACATTACATATGGCAGTAAATTATTCATAATTTATTGATTTTCCCTAATTCTTCTTTTATCCTTCTTACTGTCTCATACCATTATGACTATGTTCATAAATGTTGTGTAAATACATTTGCAAACCATGCTTCTTCTCAAGCAATTACAGCAATGAATGGAACAAATAATTATGCAAGTTACTAAACACAGGTTACTGTATAGCTGTGAAACATTTTCACTGACCTTCAGATACTGTTGATTCTGGACAAAAATGTTTCAGACCTGGAAGACTTTGGGTGTGTAATGTTGTTGCTGTTTTCATGTTTATTAATGCCTGCTCATATAATGCAGGGATTCCCAAAATTACATGAAATAGATCTAAGGAAGTCAATATTTCAAATAATTATACATCTCATTCGCATTTCTTTGATTTAGGTATGGGCATGTATGTAAATAAATAAAATATTATTATTTTTTTTTATATTTAATATTTTATTTTTACTCGTTTTTATTTTACATTTGTATTGTTTAATTAATTCTTAGTTTTTAATCAACTCACAAACCCACTGCAGTTATTACATTAAGCCCATCAGTATCATCGGTATGGTACATTAAATGATAAGTTTAAAACAAGTTGATCAAAAAAAGTAATCTAGAAGTAATAATAATACATTCTATTTGTAATGCGCTTTTCTTAAACCCAAAGCGCTACAGTAAAAAAGTAATAAATAAAATAAAACAAAACACCAAAAGCAATACAACAATTCATTAAAGAAAGACAGTCTTGAATAAATGTGACTTAATCAACTTTTTAAAATCACCCAACGTTGGTGCATTTCTGACGTGCAGAGGAAGTACATTCCATAGCTTAGGGGCTTTATATGAAAAGGCTCTTTCCCCCATGGTCTTTAGCTTACATGATGGCTGGTGAAGTGAAAGAGAGTTAGAAGAGCGAAGAGAGCGTGATGGAATATAAGGACTGATGAGTTCAGAATTTTGTAAATACTGAAGCTTGCTCAATGATTTAGCTGGAAGGCAGAGAACAAGGCATTACAATAATTTAACCTAGTTGTTATGAAGACATGTATAAGCCTTTCTGTGTCTGCAAAAGAGAGAAAAGATCTAAGTCGAGCTATGTTTCTCAGGTGGAAAAATGCAGTTTTAGATATGTGTTTTATGTGTGCTTCAAATGATAATTGTGGATCAAAAATGACACCAAGGTTTCGCACCTGTGAAGTGGGGATTACCGTACAGGAATCAACAATCAAACTGATCAGCTCGGCCTTACGAGTAGCTGCCACCGTACCAATCTGCATCAGTTCAGTTTTGGAGCCATTCAGCTTCAGGAAGTTGTTATGCATCCAGATACTGATCGCTGCTAAACAACCACGCAAAGCTATTAATGAGCAATGGACATCAGGACTAGTGGTGATGTAAATCTGCGTATCATCTGCATAGCAGTGATACCCAAGACCATGTTTCCTAATGATGTGCCCAAGTGGAAGCATATAAATATTAAATAATATTAGACCCAATACTGAACCCTGAGGAACTCCCTGTTGAACAGGCATGGTATCTGATTTGTAGTTACCCAAGCCAACAAACTGGGCACGATTTGTTAAATAAGACCGAAACCAATTGAGGACAGCTCCAGAAAGACCCAACCAATTTTCCAGCCTGTCAAGCAGAAGAGAGTGACATATAGTGTCAAAAGCAGCACTGAGGTCTAACAAGACCAAAATACTGCATGCACCTGAATCCGCCGTGATAAGAAGATCAATTACGACCCTTAGTAAAGCGGTTTCAGAACTATGCCCTCTTCTGAACCCAGATTGAAAAGGTTCAAAGAGACTGTTCAGAGCTAGGTGATTATTTAACTGAACAGCCACAACACGCTCAAGAAATTTAGCCAAGAATGGGAGGTTAGAAATCGGCCTGTAATTGGATGAATCAGATAAATCACAACCAGTCTTCTTAGGGACTGGTGTAATGGCAGCTATTTTTAGTTCTGGAGGAACAATTCCAGAAGTCAATGACAAGTTCACAATTGAAGTCATAAAAGGGCAGACTGATAAAAGGCAGTTCATGATGACCGAGCAGGGAACCGGATCTAAAATACTGGTTGTAGAGTTCATGGACTTCACTGTACTTATAATAAAATCATCTCCGACCATTTCAAAGTTTGAAAAGGTAGTAGTTGGGAAGTTTGAAGGCTGGACATTAATTAGCTCAAGAGGGGTGATGGTATTTAAAGTGCTATAAATACCCTCAACCTTACCAGTGAAATAATGAAGAAACTTATTACACTGTTCAGTGCAGAGGAATGAACAACGGCCTTAGTTGGTTTGAAAAGATTGTCAACAGTCTTAAACAACGATTTAGAATTAGTTGCAGCGTTACCAATGATGCTTGAATAGTAGCTCTTACGTGCAGTATTCAAAGCAGAATGGTAAGCAGACTGTTGTTCAGTGTAAAGAAGCCTGTGCACCGTCAGGCCAGATTTTTTGTACTGCCTTTCTAATTGTCTTCTGGCAGCTTTCATTAAACGTAAATCTGGGGTAAACCATGGACAGGGTTTCCTAAAAGTAACAAGCCGTTCTCGCACAGGTGCGAACTCATCCAAAAGTGAGGAAAGCATGGAATTATAGTGCTCCACGGAGTTAGTAGTGGGAAGCCCAGAGACAAAAGTCGAAAAAAGAGTGTCCATGTGCTTAATGTTACGGAATTTGATAGTGCGCTTAGAAATAGATTGTGAAGACGTAACATTTATGTCAAAAGTAATAAGTCTATGGTCACTTATACTCATGTCGATACTATCCAGAGATTGGATACCAACACAGCAGAACATACCTGTCACGGTTGGTAAACCGTGATCTCGGGTTGTTTACACTTTGTGGTGAATTCTGTGTGTTCTGCGTTTGCACTGATTAGTTGTGGGCGTCTCCGTTAATTGTATCAGCAACAGCTGCCACTCATTACTCATCTCCTATATATATGGCTTGTCTCACGTCTTGTGTTTGTGAGATCGTTGTTTCATGTCGTTGTGTTACCCCCGTCTGGTTAAAGTGTTAGTTTGCGTTTGGATGTCTGTGTTTTTTCCTAGAACCTCATCCACTCTCCGCACGATCACTCAGCCACGGACACTTACCTTCGGCTCTATTCCCCGCAGTTCCTGTGCCACTCTCTCCTGCTGCCTCACGCCACCAAGACCCGGACTTCCCACCTACACTCCACCTCAGGCCGGATTTCTCACCAACCACCGTCTCCCTGGAGTGTTATCGTCCCATCGTCTTTGTGTATCATTGTTCTACTTGTCTTCATTTCATTAAATCCTGTTAACTCGCATTTGTTTCCGGACTGTCTTTCACCAGCCGTCACAGAACGATCTCACCCAACATGGAAGCAGCGAGCACCAACACCCTCACCGATTTCATGCACCATAGCGTCAAGAGAATGGATCAGCAGCAGGAGAGCATCTCGAACACCGGACGCACTGTCCAAGCGCTGGTGGCACAGGTGTCCGAGCTCACCCAGCAGATCCATCAGCTCACGTCTCCCACTGCGCCCATCGCCCCGCCTGCGCCGACCGTTCCCCCGGGGATTCCCCAGGACCACTTCCGGCCTGAGCCGCGACTTCCGGCACCGGAGAATTACGCTGGTGAGCCAACTTATTGCAGAACATTTCTTAACAAGTGCTCTATGCATTTTGCTCTGCAGCCCCGCACTTTCGCCTCAGAAGAATCCAAGGTAGCGTTCACGCTCACACTATTATCAGGCAAGGCTGCCTTATGGGGAACGGCGGTGTGGGAGAATCAACATCCGTGCTGTGCCTCGTTCCACCTCCTATCTGAAGAGATGAAGAGAGTTTTCGACCAGGCCGCGACCGGCAGGGAGGCCGCCCATCGCCTCTCGGAACTCCAACAAGGACACTCATCTGTCACTGAATACTCCATCGAGTTCCGGACCCTGGCGGCCGCGTGCCAGTGGAACGAGGCGGCGCAGTGGGATAGATTCCTGCATGGGTTATCCGACCGTGTTCAGCAGGAGATCTACCTCCTCGAGCTGCCTCCTACCCTCAACGAACTCATTGACCTGGCGTTGCGGGTGGAGGCCAGGTTTAATCGCCTGGGCCGTCAACACAGTCCCTCCAGACAACCCTTCTCTTCCGGTAGGGGGCGCTTGAGTCGAGAGAACACGGTCGGTTCAGTCGACGATCACGAGCCCATGCAGGTGGGTCGAGCTCGGCTATCCCGGAGGGAGAGGGAACAGCGGAGGTCCCAAGGACTATGCTTGTACTGTGGAGGCGCTAATCATAACAACTACTCTTGCCCGGTAAAAGAGTCAGCCCGATAGTAAACCTGAGGCTACTATCGGGTGGGTTCTCCGCCGAGAAGTCCTCACCCACATCCTCGGCCCTCCTTCCGGTGAAACTGCGGTGGAGGAATCAACATCATGAATGCCAAGCTCTTCTGGACTCTGGAGCCGAAGGTAATTTCATGGATTCTTCACTTGCACATCACCTGAACATTCCTGTCCTTCCTGTGTCTCTCCCCATCCATGTCACCGCACTCAACGGCCAGGAACTGCCTCCTGTCACCCATCATACTGAACCCATCACACTCATCACATCCGGCAATCATCAAGAAACTATATCCTTTTTTCTCATGGACTCCCCTGTTGCTCCCATTGTTTTAGGTCACCCCTGGTTGTCCTAACATAATCCACGAGTGGAATGGGGTTCGAACACTATCACATTGTGGAGTGAAAGTTGTCATGAGTCTTGTTTGGTTTCTGCCTGTCCTGTTGTTCCTGTGTCTGTCTTTCAGAAGGAGATCGTGGCGTTGCCAAACGTGCCCGTAGAGTATCTGGACCTGAAGGAAGTGTTCAGTAAGTCCCGGGCTGCTTCTCTTCCTCCGCATCGTCCCTACGACTGTGCCATAGACTTAGTGTCAGGTAAATCTCCGCCTAAAGGCAAGTTATATTCTCTTTCTATTCCTGAGAGGGAGGCC
This sequence comes from Carassius auratus, assembly GCF_003368295.1. NCBI lineage: Eukaryota > Metazoa > Chordata > Actinopteri > Cypriniformes > Cyprinidae > Carassius > Carassius auratus. The sequence goes on along the minus strand of NC_039288.1, from coordinate 3,593,137 downwards.
ATGGAGAAATACATTTCTGATTCCCTAGACTCTGGATCCATCCGTCCTTCCTCATCTCCAGCGGGGGCGGGGTTCTTTTTTGTGGGTAAGAAGGATGGTTCTCTGCGACCTTGTATTGATTACCGGGAGCTGAACAACATTACTATTTAGAATACATTAGAACTGCTAAAAGACTCAATTCCAGGCAGGCTCGGTGGGCACTTTTTTTCGGTCGTTTTGATTTTACCCTATCGTACCGCCCGGGTTCCAAGAATGTTAAACCCGATTCTTTGTCACGTCTTTTTGATCCCTCCGCCCGTCCCGTTACTCCTGAGTGTATTTTGCCTGAGAGATTAGTTGTCTCAGCACTCGTATGGGAGGTCGAGTCGAAGGTCAAGACGGCCTTAGAAGGGGTAATGCCTCCGTCCGGTTGCCCACCGAACCGCTTATTTGTGCCGGAGGAGTTAAGGTCCGAAGTTGTCCGGTGGGGTCATTGTTCCAACATGGCTTGTCATCCAGGGATAAGTAGAACTAATGGGTTGGTTAGACAACAATTCTGGTGGCCACGTATGGCTCGCGACGTCCGCGATTTTGTTTTGGCTTGCTCAGTGTGTGCCAGTGGTAAGTCATCTAACCGACCTCCTGATGGGCTCCTTCAACCGCTGTCTGTCCCTTCGAGACCCTGGTCACATATCGCTCTAGATTTTGTTACCGCCCTCCCGCCCTCTAATGGCATGACAGTCGTTTTGACTGTAGTGGACCGGTTCTCGAAGGCGGCACATTTCATTCCCTTGCCCAAATTACCTACAGCCAAGGAGACAGCGGTTACTGTGTTAGATCACGTCTTTCGGCTTCATGGCCTCCCGGTAGACGTGGTCTCAGACAGGGGATCCCAGTTTATATCCAAATTTTGGAGAGAATTTTGCAAGTTATTAGGAGCATCAGTTAGCTTGTCATCGGGTTATCATCCCCAAAGCAACGGACAGTCTGAGCGAGCCAACCAAGATTTAGAGAGGACGTTGAGATGTTTGGTCTCCAAGAATCCTTCTTCCTGGAGTCAACAACTCTCTATGGTGGAGTACGCCCACAATTCGTTGCCAGTGTCTGCTACGGGCCTCTCTCCGTTCCAGTGTAGTGTAGGGTACCAGCCACCAGCATTTCCCAGTCTGGAATCTGAAGTCACGGTCCCCTCCGCTCACGCGTTTGTCCAGAGGTGCCACCGCACCTGGACCAGAGCCCGTGAGACTCTGCTCCGGGTGAGGGAGCGCACTAAGGCCAAGGCCGATCGCCACCGGTCAAAGCCTCCCGTCTACGTCGTGGGTCAAAAAGTGTGGCTTTCTACCAGTAACATTCCATTGCGATCCGTTTCTAACAAATTAGCTCCCAAATTTATCGGCCCGTTCACTATCACCAAGATCATTAGTCCGGTGACAGTCCGCCTCAAACTACCTCCTGCGTACAAGAGGATACACCCCGCCTTTCATGTGTCCAAAATTAAACCGGTGTTTTATGCACGTATTAATCCGCCTACTCCGGTTCCCCCGCCGCCGCGTCTCGTAGAAGGGGAACCAGCATATTCGGTTAATCGTATTCTGGACTCGAGACGGAGGGGACGAGGATTCCAGTATCTGGTGGACTGGGAAGGTTACGGTCCGGAGGAGAGGAGTTGGGTACCTGCTAGGGACATATTGGATCACTCCCTTATTGATGAATTCAATCAGCAGGTAGGCCCTTCTGGGAACTTCAGGAGGAGTTCTTAGAGGGGGGGGTACTGTCACGGTTGGTAAACCGTGATCTCGGGTTGTTTACACTTTGTGGTGAATTCTGTGTGTTCTGCGTTTGCACTGATTAGTTGTGGGCGTCTCCGTTAATTGTATCAGCAACAGCTGCCACTCATTACTCATCTCCTATATATATGGCTTGTCTCACGTCTTGTGTTTGTGAGATCGTTGTTTCATGTCGTTGTGTTACCCCCGTCTGGTTAAAGTGTTAGTTTGCGTTTGGATGTCTGTGTTTTTTCCTAGAACCTCATCCACTCTCCGCACGATCACTCAGCCACGGACACTTACCTTCGGCTCTATTCCCCGCAGTTCCTGTGCCACTCTCTCCTGCTGCCTCACGCCACCAAGACCCGGACTTCCCACCTACACTCCACCTCAGGCCGGATTTCTCACCAACCACCGTCTCCCTGGAGTGTTATCGTCCCATCGTCTTTGTGTATCATTGTTCTACTTGTCTTCATTTCATTAAATCCTGTTAACTCGCATTTGTTTCCGGACTGTCTTTCACCAGCCGTCACAATACCACATCCAATATATGGCCCAGCCTATGGGTCGGAAAATTAACATGCTGTTTAAAGTCATAACCATCCAAAATGTCCAAAAAGGTAGCAGTTTTGACACAGTTTGGATTATCAATATGGAAATTGACATCACCAGTCAAGACCATAGACAGACAGAGTGGACTAAGAAGTGTCAGCAACTCAGTAAACTAAAAAAATAAAGGATTAGGTTTTGGTGGACGATAAATGAGCAGCACAAGAACAGGTGCAGCACCATTGACTTGAAAAAACAGACATTCAAATGATGAAACGGTAGGAGCATCAATAACATCGATTGATATATTTGATACAAATATTGCAGCCAAGCCACCACCCTTACCCGAAGCTCGAGGCACGTCAATATATTTATATCCAGATGGGGCACACATGTTCAAATTAAGATAGTCATTGTCTTTACGCCAAGTTTCACTGAGACAGAGAATATCAATTTTCCTGTCAAGGATAGTGTCAGTGATAAGTGCCGTTTTATTGTTTATTGACCTCGTGTTGAAGTGAGCAAGTCGCATAGTGCTACAGCACACATTCGCCGCGGGTTTTTGAGAGAGAACCTCTGGATAGCGTAGGTTACCATGGCTGATTCCACGGCAACCAGAAGTACGACGCAGCGAGCGCCTGCGGTTCGACCAAAGTGCTGTGGTTCCGGCACCGGCAGTAGGGCGGAGGAGCTGCATGGAACGCAAAGTTTGTATGACGCTAATATATGGATGGCCATGATGTCCCAGGGACAACAGATCAGAGAGAGAGTACCTCAGCATGGTGAAGTCCAGAAGTTCGGTCCACTGCTTTACACTGGTTCCTGATAAAATCAGGAAATAATCCAGGTGATCATATGAAGTCGCATGATACCATCCAAGAGTTGTTACACAGCTGTTGCACACGGAGAACTTGACGCAACTCCAGTGACCCGTTTGATCTCACACAGAGACAGCAGCAACATTAAAATTGAATAAAAAAAATAATTAAAAATTTATTAAAATTATTCAGAAGAGTTTAAAATTAATTAAAATAATAAACAAATAAAATACGGCAGGAGAAGTGGCAGCCAAATGGCACCAAACCGGAAATACCCGGTAATCTAAAAGTAGTCAGGTCACATAACCTAAAATGAGCAACCTAGATTACACTGCTTACTACAGTTTTCATCATGTAATCTGTAGGTGTGTAACAGTACACAGAAGTCAGGTCCCTTCTGGGTCACGGTTTGATATGAGTTCAGTACAACAGAACATTTATATGACAGTACTGCTGCACACCTGTAGCATGACCAGTTGTTTTTAGATTGTATAATTTCAAGCAAAAACAGAATGGTCTGGGTTTAGATTTGTAAAATTATGCTACATAAGATACTTGCTCAAAACATAAACATTTTTTCTCTCTCTCTGACAGCAGGTGGTGTTTATGGAACAGCAGCTAGAGTTTCCTTGGTAACCACTGTAAGCAAAACAGCTGTGCTTAAAACACTACTTTAATAATTATATAGAGGTCAGAAAAAACTAAAATTCCATCAAAATATTTCTGAAGATGGTCACTTTATCTCAGAGGCCCACTGAACATGCTGTATTCTTTGAATTTTGGCCACCCAGGTGGCCTGGACATTTCTTCTTTGCTTTACTTGGTTTAAATATGAAAACCATGTGCTCAGCCAATGTCATTTCATATAGACTATGGTTTCAATTGGCTAAAACAGCAGCTGTGATTCTCTATATGACTTGTCATGTACTGTAATATGTGCAATAGACAGAGCAGTTGTTCCATAATGTGACATTGTCCCTGGCTGCTGTGGTCACATTTGTATCGAGGCCTCCCCTAAGTGGTGAGCGCATTGGACTTCCTGTGTGGGGATTGCTGGGAAATATCCTGCAGCCAAGTGCTGGCAAGATAGTGTCACTTTCCATTACCCCCATTCACTGGCATCCAAAACGAGAGCGGACGCTTTGTAAACATTTCAGCCAAGTCCAACGGGCTGTTGCACAAGTCGCCACTGGGTTTCACTTTCGATAATGCAACATTTTATTGTTTTCTCCTAGTTCATTCAAGAAGAGTTAAAAAAAAATTAATATGGGAACGAGACTTGCCGTCTTTCACCCACAGTTCTCATGGCTGAACTTTAATTACTCTGTATTTGAACCCTTAAAAGCCTGCATGGCTGATGCTAGCAAGAGATGGGGAGGTGGGGAGGCCATATCGCATTTACCATGCCTGCAAGTCATGGAAAGTGCATTTGAGCGAGCTGCCTGAGAGTTAGTGTGTGTATGTTTGTGAAAGAGTCAGTAAGGGCACCCAACACAGTCCCTTTGCTTGTTGTTAACGGGAATCAATGGCTCACTGGTTATAGGGCCATATCCTGTGTAGCGATGTTTCCATTTAGAAATTTTTCAAGGTCAGATTGGCCAGTATGTTGAGTAAGATCCTTGTGTATGATGTCAGGACAGACATTTGATGTGGACTTAAGAAGTCTGTGTTTGAAAATGATTCCTAAAGTCACTCAACAGTCGTTTTTGCTGAAACTCTAAATAGCAGTTATGTGCAATAACGATAGCATGCAAACCTTTTGTGCCAGTGTGAGCACTGGAAAGAGAGGATTGATCACTTGCACCCAAATTAAGCTTCAAATCAAGTGGCTTGAGGAAATCTGCACAGTCCAAATGCAAACGAAACACAAAATTCAGATTATCTTATAGTGAAAAAGAAATGTTAGTTAAAAAGTTTTTTCATCAACAAGAGGCCGTTCAAACAGAGCTGGTTTTATGTTCAGTAATACTGCTTCTCCATTCTATCACTACATAAATAGGTTTTTGACGAGCATGTTTGACCTGTGCACTCATATCTCGCATATTTTTCAGCTTCTTGAATGTCAGATTAAAAGAAGTTAAACTTCTACAAAAGACATCTGATGTTTTTCTTTTCTAGTGTCTTACTTATGTGGGAGGTCTCAGTCAGAAAGTTCAAAAAGAGGTCAATTAAAATATAGAATCAAATAAATTGTATGTTTAAGGAGTTGAAGTAACCTGCAAAAGCCAAACATGAAAGAATATATACAGGTGCATCTTAATAAATTAGAACGTTGTGGAAAAGTTAGTTAGTAAGGATTGGGACACCACTACCATGACCACACGCCATCATATGTCATCTTTAAATACTGAATCGCTACATTATATTTTCCAGCGACGAGAGGATACAATCGCTGTTTTTAAGTAAACTCACTCTAAAAAGATAAACACACAGACGCCAATACACGCAACCTCCATCTCGCTCTCACTCTCTCGAATGGGCAATATTTGAGAAAATGGTTTAGCGATTTCTAATTATTGGGGGGATTAGCCCCCATCAATGTCTACGGCAGTTATCGCCCTGATCAGACATATGCTGTGGCACTATCATACATTCTGTAATGATATGTTAGCAAATATTATTTTTGTAAACATTAATTTGAGTAACATGACCATTAATATGAACTCATAATTGAATGTAACATAAAACAAATTATTACTTTTCATTAAAATCTTTATTTATGCCAAAAAAGCTTACATTTATGTGTCCTTTTGTTCGCTGTAGCAGCCATGTTTCTGAGATAATCATACCCCTTCGTTTGAAGTGAGGTCCCGAAAAAATCTTTGTTTGAAGGGCCATCTGGCCATCTTACCCCTACCCCTCCAACCAAAAGAGAATCGAGACACCCCTACCCCTTCACGTGAACGCGCAAAATGGAGTGGTAGGGGAAAGGGGAAGGGCTAAGGGGTAGAATTGGGATTGGGCCTAAGTCTTTGGTTCTTTTAATTGTGATGATTTTGGCTCACATTGAACAAAAACCCACCAATTCACTATCTCAACAAATTAGAATATGGTGACATGCTAATCAGCTAATCAACTCAAAACACCTGCAAAGGTTTCCTGAGCCTTCACAATGGTCTCTCAGTTTGGTTCAATAGGCTACACAAATATGGGGAAGACTGTTGATCTGACAGTTGTCCAGAAGACAATCATTGACACCCTTCACAAGGAGGGTAAGCCACAAACATTCATTGCCAAAGAAGCTGGCTGTTCACAGAGTGCTGTATCCAAGTATTTTAACAGAAAGTTGACTGGAACGAAAAAGTGTGGAAGAAAAAAGATACACAACCAACCGAGAAAACCACAGCCTTATGAGGTTTGTCAAGCAAAATCTATTGAAGAATTTGATTGAACTTCACAAGGAATGGACTGAGGATGGCTGGGGTCAAGGCATGCAGACTTGTCAAGGATTTTGGCTACTGTTGTCGTATTCCTCTTGTTAAGCCACTCCTGAGAAGAAGGAGAAGAATAACTGGACTGAACTTGCCCAGTGGTCCAAAGCCCACTTTTCAGATGAGAGCAAGTTTTGTAATTCATTTGGAAACCAAGATCCTAGTGTCTGGAGGAAGGGTGGAGAAGCCTTCTTGATTAAAACAACAGTTTTTTATATTGCACACAATATAAGAACATGCAGCATTAACATAATGAAGACCACATTTTTGAGAGATAGAGAGAGAGAGAGAGAGAGAGAGAGAGAGAGAGAGAGAGAGATAATACATAAACATAAACAATTTATTTCTGTTTTTTTGTAGGTATATTCTCTATAAAGACATCTACCTCATTTTAAATATAAATTTGTGTCAGATTTAAAATCGATTATGTAGCACATTAAAAAAATGAACAGATCATCAATAAATCACATATTCAATTTAAGTCACAGTGCAGGTAATTGTGCAGCTAGACATTGGGCTATATATATATATATATATATTAGGGGTGTAACGATACGCGTATTCGTATTGAACCGTTCGGTACGACGCTTTCGGTTCGGTACGCGGTACGCATTATGTATACCGAACGGTTCGTTGGAGTAATTAATTATATTTGAAAAAAAAAAAAAGAGAGAGAAAGAAATATAATGATATGCGTTCAACAAGGTAGCCCAATAACCCAAACAACGTAACAGGCAACGCCCCTGACACTCCCGAAGAAGAAAAAAACACCATCTTATATGTTTATGTTAGGCTACTCAGCAGGCGCTCGCTCACTCAGTACACGCTGAAGGCTCGTTGCAAAATAGCCAATGCGTTTAACAGACTAGAAATGAGAAGATCCTCCAATAACCAACAGGTCTGGTGTTTGGGTGCACTTTGGATTCCCTTTAAGCTATAATGGTGATGGCAAGAGAGTGGTGGATAAATAAACAACGGTATGTCGCATCTGCAACATGACAGGGTACACCAGCGGGATTACAAAAAAAAAAAAAAAAAAAACCAGCGGGAATATCTGGGATATATGCGTCAGTACTATCTGGGAAAAGACGAAAAAAAGGAGAAACATGCACGCAGCAAACTATCCCTGCAGCATTTAGACACTATAGCTTACAGGGAATCCAACCCAAACACCAGACCTGTTGGTTATTTTAGGATCTTATATTTCTGGTCTGTTAAATGCATTAGACATTTTGCAACGAGCCTTCAGCGCGTGCTGAGTGAGCGAGCGCCTTAGGGGCCGTTCACATATCGCTCCTAAAAACGCGTGGAAAACGCTAAGCGCGTCTTTCTCCTGAGGCGTCTGTCTTTGCTAAGCAACAATGATGTGCTCTCTCCATGAGACGCGGAAATTTCAGCGAAGGATAAATGGATTTGCAGCTCTAAAAATCACTTGCAGTAGCTCTGCTACTGAATTTATTTCAAAATTGCAATCCATATACAACTATGATCAGCTGTTCCTTCATCTTGGCTGAGCTCTCAACGTTGTTACGGGAAAGGATGAAGCGGATTGGTTGGTTCTTGTCACATGACCCGCGGTGCGCTTGCGGCATTCTGAAAAGTTGAGATGTTTTTACATTTTGCTGTATCTAAAACGTATCGAACCGAACCGAACCGAACCGTGACATCAGTGTATCGTATCGAACCGAACCGTGAATTTTGTGAACCGTTACACCCCTAATATATATATATATATATATATATATATATATATATATATATATATATATATATATATATATAATGTTTTATATCTCAGTTAAATGAATGGGTACACTTTATAATATTAAAATATATCAATTCAATATTTAAAAGGAACACAAAATAGAGGTTCACTCTTTTTCTCACCTTACAAATTCTGGCCTTTACAGTCTTTAAAGTTAGAATACCAGTGAATCGTACTGTGAAAAATCATTGCATTTATATATATTTTATACCTACGTTCTCAGACCACAATTATCAGTAATGCAACATTTAAGTGAGGATAAAGAGAGGCTAAATTATTAATGTCATCTAATGTTTTGGGAAATACCTCATGTGGTGTGTGGTTACATGTTTATGGTAATTCATACTGAAAATAAAATGCATTATTAAAACCTACATTCAAATTGATTATATTTGTTTCCACCTTTAATTAAAATTTAATAACTGAAGTAATCATTTAAAAACCAATCAGGTCAATTCAATTCTGAAAGCCCCAATGTGCTCAAATGACATCATGGAAACAGTTATTACAGATGCATTTCCAGAACTTTTGGGGCAACCATATCAAATTCTGCCCTAAATTGAAGTCATCATTTCATCATCATCACCATGTGTTACAGCAATATGACATTTTCATGATGCAATGTGATGCAGTGTCTCATGTTAATAACTAATACAAAAGTCATACATTTCCAAGGTCATCAAAGTCACAATCTATATAAATAATGACTGAATATTACAAATCATAAAATCCAGTCCATCAGTTACACACTGCTTCACAATCTGTGCTCATTTACATGTTGATTTGTACTCTTTTCTCAACATCATTACAGTCTGTCCCTTGGCAAGTTTGTCCTTCTTGCTGACAGCTCTTGCTCACAAATTGCACTTTTATTACAGCTATAAAGTTAACCATGAACAAGCTCTGAAACTACCAGTTTCTAATGCTCACCAAGGCTGGATTATTTGATCAAAATACAGTAAACAGTAAGATGTTTCACTATTATTACAATTCAAAATAACTGTTTTCTATTTGCATCTATTTTAAAATTTTATTTATTTGTGGGAATGCCATTTAACATGTTCTTATGGGTTACATGTTCCTTGCTTTAGTATTATGTGTCACATTTTCCTTCAGAAATCATTCTTATATGCTCAGTTATTATTTAATATTGTTGGTACACAATTATAACTAAGAATTCCCATTTTGAATGTCTTTGTTGACTAGAAAGTTCAGTGAACAGCATTTAGTTGAAGTAAATTTTTTTGTAACATTATAAATGGTTTCAGTTCAATGTGTCCTTGCTGAATAATGTTAATGTCTTATTATTAGTTTAAATCTTAAAACATTTGACTAGTTGTGTATTACAGTTTACAAAACCATTTTTAAAAATTGCAGCAAAATTTATTTTAAACATTGACATAATTCATTGTTATTGTTATTAATCATTATTTTTACTTTAAAATATTTAAATATTTATATTAATGAGAAATGTTTCTTGAACCGCAAATCAGCATATTAAAATGATTTCTGAAGGATCATGTGACACTAAAGAATGGAATAATGATGCTGAAAATCACATTAATAAGTTAAAAAATAAAAAATAAAACATTAATTTAATTGTAATAATATTTTACAATATTACCGTGTTCTTAATACCTATAAATGCAGCATTGGTGAGCATAAGAGACTTCTTTAAAATATATTAAAAACGTAAAATAAATGAATACAATATAAAGAAAATAATAACTCCTAATTTTTGTGCCACTGACTAAAATGTATATAAAATGAATGACTGTTTTCAACTAGGTTTCCTCTACATTCCCCCCATCCAACATTGGTGAAACAAACAGATAGCTCCACCCAAAACTTACACCACCGGGTGATTCAGAAAAAAAAAGAAAAAAAAAAGTCATGTTTGGATAAAGCCACAGTGTTTACATTTTTCAGAAGAATCATCAAACCAATATTTTATTTATAGTTATGCTGGAATATAAGAAAGTATTTTTGCATCCAAAAACATACCTCTAAGCTGTTTTCATCTGAAGCAAAACCCAAGCATGAACATACTTCCTGAATTAATCTGGATAAAACTTGATTTGTGTCATGTTGCCCATTGAGTTATTTGTTTCTAATTTAATCCAGCATCTGCCATTCTGGAGCTTATGCTACTGAAAATATTACATTAAACTCCTGCCAAAATATGCAAGCCTCTGCCACGTTATCAAAACAGAAGCGTCATTCATCTTCTGTTCAGCTTCATATCACGTAATCAAGTACAAAGCATCTGTTTGATCTCTCAAAATGTCTGAGTCCATTTGTCGAGCATATGTAGGAGAGATGTTTCTTAATGACAGCATTTAGTTGCTTGACGGGTACTTTAATTTTCCACCGACTTTCAATAAAAGAGAAAATCTAAAGATATCTTTGGGTTAGTCAAAGCTGTTTTGAAAAATGACCTCCCGCCCAATGTCGATAAAAAATGGGTTTTAGCTAAAATCATAAACTCCACCCACGTCCTCATTTAGCCAATCACAAACAGGCATTGGAGTTTTTTATTTATTTATTTTTTTTAATTTTTATTTGTGTGCATGCTGTCAGAGCTGGAGGCCAGTGGTTGGTCACGTATGCAAAAAAAAACAAAAACAAAAAACACTCTTTACAGATTTAAATAACATTGGAGATCCTCCGACCAGCAAGCAGCTGGCTAGCTCAGCCCATGACCCTGGCAGAGTTTTCATCGGGTAACATCACAGAAAGCTAAATATAGACACGGACGATTTGCCCTCTGAGGTCACACAGCACATCATGATGTCACTCATCCAGGCCAATCTCCCCCCTCACTCTCCTTCCGTCTTTCAGCTCTTTTCATTTCATAATTTTTCTCATGTGAAGTATGCAAAGTGAGTCTGACAATAATGCATACATCACGTCTGACATCAAGCCTTTTGTCATTAATACATCTTCTTTTGATATAGCTTTCACATGGTCAAACAAGCAAGAGAGAAGCAGCTGTCAGGGACTAAGTCAATATATTAATAAAGTGCTGCTGCATTTGAAATATCTATCTATCTGTCAATGCACAATGCACAAAGAATTCAGCTGTAAACCAGTCCGTCTCACATTTATTGAGTCACCACAGAGCTCTATATATTTGTGTCAGGTGGATCTTCTTATAAATCATAGTCTTTCAGCCAGATAAAACGGAGGGACACATGCGACTCCCGCCAGGGCAGATACATAAGAAACTGGGTCAGCATTAACAAGGGCCATACTGCCTCACTCTGTACGTCCACCCTGACGCTGATCTGCAATGGCAGGTCCCTGTTACATAAGCAATGAGGGGTAGTGTGGAGAAAGCAGTCAGCTTTAAATGTTCCAAGTTTGTTTTCTGTTTGTGATGCCTTAAGAGCTCGCACGTCCTGATTTTGCCGAGTTAGATGTGTTCCTAGGTCAACATATTTGAACATGTCTCACTTGGTAAAATCAGGTTCTGCTTAAGAGCTCACATCTTCCTTTTTACAGACTATAGTTCAAACAGGTGCATAAAGGACATACATACAAATAAAACTGTTTGTTGTAGACATCTGCCTGCATCTTCATTATTACAAATGTGTAATTACAAATATATTTTATAATAAATATGCAAGATTCAGAAGAAATGACATTAAAATAAATTTTAGTTTATCGTAAATGCTTGTCACTACATTAGACAGTACACTTTAACAATGAAATTAGAAACAGAATTATGAAATAACATATAAAGATGTACTTAGATTCTACTAATTTCAACAAATTTTATTTAATATAAATGTCAACCGATATGCATTTTATTTTAACTGTAAATAACATGCAATTGATTGTCTGAGTTTAATAATAATAATAATAATAATAATAATAATAACGTTTGCATTTAAAGTTTTTGTTTTTTTAAATACATAAGTATTTGTTATATTATATTATATTATATTATATTATATTATATTATATTATATTATATTATATTATATTATATTATATTGAATGTATGGTCTTGACAACTAAAAGTTTAACTTTAACAGTAACCTAGGTTAATACAAGATATTTAGTTTGTGATACATAATGCATGACTAATGTTAATAAACTGAATCTTATTATAAAGTGCTACAAATTATTACGTGGAAACTTTGATGCAGTAGTGATACTATTGATCGAAGCATTTGTTTTTCCATGTGCTGTAATACAGGGACAGGACAAACAAGCATTAAACTTGTGATTTACATGCTCAAGCTCTCATGCACATAACAGGACTTTCAGAAATGTATGAGGTATTATAAAAGCACAGTAGGACGAACAAAGAACCTGGGAGGTATTCCTTATGGTATTCCACTATTCAACCCTAAATCACATTTCCAATTTTTGTGACTAGGAATCCACAACACTTTCTGGCACTCCAGGAATTAACCCTTAACACTCCTAACAACTGATAATCCAAAGCTGTGATCTTTATCAAAGAATACAGATATGTACCATGTGGTCTATGCTTATGCTATTTAAAGCACACTGAGCTGGCTGCTCGAATGGAAACAGAATGCCTACGGCAATACAAATCTATAATTGGGTTTCTTTTTTTTTTTCTTTCTTTCTTTTTTTTTCAGAGCCTAAAATAAATTCATACATAGTAACACATTCTCTAAAGACATAAATTATAGCCTGAGGGTCCATGTTTAAAATGTGGTTTATTAATTAAATTATATTACAACATTGTATTTCCATCTCGCCATACCACATCTCTAATATGCTATTGTTAATTTAAAGAGCTATTAAGATTTAACCCACAAAAGGCAGTTTTGATGGTTTTAGGTTGATTCAGTGATACTGAATGAAACCAAAAACTAATTTCAACAAGGGATGTTATACAATTGTAATTGTAATTCATTTACTGTGTAATTTAAAGTTTGGAGTACATACATTTATAGTTGAATTTATAGGCTTAAAGAGACATTTTGCATTTTGTGAATGAAAAGTTCAAATTATCTAATAATTAAGAAACTAAAAATCTGAATGCATAACGTCAGCTTTCTGTATGCAAATAATACATCTCTTTAATGTAATAAAGGGCAAAATTTTGAGCACAAATTATAACCTTTTATTCACAAAACTAATTTCAAGCTTTAACAAGAAACGTCTTGGTTACGTATGTAACCCTCGTTCCCTGAAGGAGGGAATGGAGATGTTACAAATGGGATCTCGCCCAAGAGCCCAATCACCTTCAAGTGGTACAAAACGAGCCAATGGTACACAAAGTACCTTGGTCTGCGGAATTTGCATCGCGAGTATATAAGGAGCAACGCGAGCAACTCGCATTCAAGTCTTCGCTGAGGAGCCGAGCCAGTGACCCGACCGTTCAGCGGAACAGCGATGTGGAAAGGGGACGTAACGTCTCCGTTCCCTCCTTCAGGGAACGAGGGTTACATACGTAACCAAGAAGTTCCCTTTCAGTCGGTCACGTTCAACGTTACAAATGGGGTCCCTTACAAAACGCCACATGGCTGTCTTCCAGCAACCTGTGTGAGTGATAGCACCCTGTCGTGAGGCCAGTACGAGTGAGGGCCTATAGCTCGCACAGAATACACTGGGTAGCATAGTCCAGCTGGACATATGCTAGCAGGCTGCCTGCCCGTGGGAGGACTTACAGAAGGCAGGTATCTACCAAGGTGCTGATACATAAGAACTCTGAGGTACCCAGCCCGCAGGGTGGAAGTTTCAACGACAGAGCTGGCAAGGGGCTTGCCAAGGGAAAGACACATGCTGCTGAGAGATGTCTACAGATGTCTGCTAGCGAGGCGCCAAGCGCCAGCGCCCAGGAGGAAGCTATGCTCCTAGTTGAGTGCGCTCTCACCCCTAGGGGGCATGGCAGGTCTCGAGCCTGATAAGCAAGGACAATAGCATCCACTATCCAGTGGGATAACCTCTGCTTGGAGACAGCCTTTCCCTTCTGCTGGCCTCCGTAACAGACAAAGAGCTGGTCTGAGGTCCTAAGGCACCGAGTTCTGTCCACGTAGGTGCGAAGCGCACGTACTGGACAGAGCAGCGCCAGGGCTGGGAGCCTCCTTACTCCTCTCAGGAACCTGATGATCAGATCGTGCCTCCCAAGAGACTTACCTTCAACAGGGTCATGGTGAGCCGAAATGGCAGCCACATAGACCTTGAGGGTGGAAGGAGACAGCCTTCATTCCAACCCCTCCTGAAGAAAGGAGAGCACTGACCCAATCGGGCATTTGCAGGGGTCCTCACCCCGTGAAGAACACCAAGTGACGAAGAGGTTCCACTTCAAAGCATAGGCATGTCTGGTGGACATGGCTCTAGCTGAAGTGATGGTAGCTACCACCTGCGGTGGCAAGGTACCTAAACCTTCCGTGACCCGTCCAGAACCCACACATGTAGGTTCCACAGATCGGGACGTGGGTGCCAGAGGGTGCCCCGTCTCTGAGAAAGAAGGTCCTTCCTCAGAGGAATTGGCCAGGGAGGGGCTGTCGCGAGGAGTACAAGTTCGGGGAACCAGGTCCGGCCGGGCCAAAAAGGCGCAACCATGAGGACCTGCTCCTCGTCCTCCCTGATCTTGCACAACGTCTGTGCAAGAAGGCTCACTGGGGGAAACGCATACTTGCGCAGGTCCAGTGGCCAGCTGTGTGCCAGGGCATCCGTGCCGAGGGTGCCCTCGGTCAGGGAGTAAAACAACTGGCAGTGGGAATTTTCTGGAGAGGCAAACAGGTCTACCTGAGCGTCTCCGAAGTGTTCCCAAATCAGCTGAACCGACTGTGGGTGGAGTCTCCATTCCCCGGGGCGAGACTGCTGTGATGAGAGCTCGTCGGCTGCACGATTGAGCCTTCCCGGAATGTGAATGGCACGAAGTGACCTCAGATGCTTGTGACTCCACTGGAGGAGATGGCGAGCGAGTTGTGACTTGCGGCGGGATAGTAGACCACCCTGACGGTTGATGTATGCTACGGTCGCAGTGTTGTCCGTACAGACCAGAACGTGCTTGTCCTTCAGCAGGGCCCTGAAGCGGTGCAGAGCAAGACGTACTGCTAGCAACTCGAGGCTATTGACATGCCACTGAAGTCGGGGTCCTGTCCAGGAGCCTGACGCAGCATGCCTGTTGCACATGGCACCCCAGCCAATGGCAAAGGCATCTGTTGATACAACAACATGTCTGGACACTGGTTCTAGGGGCACACCGGCCCGTAGAAATGAGGGGTCCAACCATGGGGTGAAGTATCGGCGGAAAGCTGGAGTGATGGTCACTCGGAGCGTGCCCTGTTGCCATGCCCATCTCGGGACTCGGTCTTGAAGCCAGTGCTGAAGCGGTCTCATATGGAGTAGCCCGAGCGGTATAACTGCCGCCGCGGACGCCATATGCCCCAGGAGCCTCTGAAACAGTTTCAGTGGAACAGCTCTCTTGCCCTCGAATTGTCTCAGGC
The DNA here is from genome assembly GCF_003368295.1 of Carassius auratus. Taxonomy (NCBI): domain Eukaryota; kingdom Metazoa; phylum Chordata; class Actinopteri; order Cypriniformes; family Cyprinidae; genus Carassius; species Carassius auratus. Next base: position 3,577,387 of record NC_039288.1, on the reverse strand, counting down.
AATTCAGCAGTGACTGCGCATGCTCGTTCGTAAGCTGCGCGAACATGGCGACTGAGTCTATTTCCATACTGAGAAAAGACATCCTCTTCCCAGTTGACCTGAAGACCCAGTCGGACGAGGTGTCTGAGCACCAGATCCCTGTGCTCGCACAACCGCTCTTGAGAGTGAGCTAGGATCAGTCAGTCGTCGAGGTAGTTGAGGATACGGACACCTTGTTCCCTGAGTGGAGCCAGGGCTCCCTCCGCGACCTTCGTAAAGACGCGGGGAGACAGGGCCAACCCAAATGGGAGAACCTTGTACTGATATGCCTGCCCCTCGAAAGCAAACCGAAGAAACGGTTTGTGTCGAGGAAGAATAGAGACATGAAAGTGCGTGTCCTTCAGGTTGATCGCTGCAAACCAATCCATCGGACGAATGCTTTCAAAAATGCGTTTGGGCGTTAGCATCTTGAATGGGAGTCTGTGCAGAGCTCGGTTCAAGGCACGCAGGTCCAGGATTGGCCGTAACCCACCTGTCTTCTTGGGTACTATGAAGTAAGGGCTGTAAAAGCCGGACTTCATGTCGGCTGGAGGGACCGGCTCTATCGCACCCTTTGCCAGCAGGGTCGCGACCTCCGCGCGCATGACAGGGGCATCTTTGCCCACCATCGTCACGTGGACACCCCAAAACCTGGGGGGAACCCGGGCAAACTGAATCGTGTAGCCGAACCTGAGCATTCGGATGAGCCAGCGGGAAGGCCTGGGGAGCTCTATCCAGGCTCTCAGGAACCAAACCAGCGGGGTCAAGGGGACTACAGGCGTACCCACAATGGGGCAGCGTGGTGGAGCAGACAGCCCCGGCATGGGAGGCATAGAACCCCTTAGCCGGGGCGGAGTGCGGGCACTCGTCTGACTCCAAGTGGCAAAGAGGGCATGAGAAGGCATGAGAAGGCGAAGCGTTCTTGAGCCGTCTTTGCATGGAAACTGGCAAGGGGAGAGGAGAACGAGAGCGGCGAGGAAGCACGTCGCTAGCTGTCGTTCGTGGCCTCTTGGGACCCGGATGTAGAGGAAACAGCTCTTTTAGTGAAGGTTTGGGTACAACCGGCCGCTGGGCCAATGGCGGAACAAAAAGAAAATGAGAACAAAGGATTCTCCCCCGGCCCTCCTCCGGGGAAGGAGTGGTCCTGCTACCATCTCCTGATGAGCTGACGTCTCCAACTCCGGGTCGCCCGTCTCAGGAACTCCGCTTGGCCTGGCGTTTGCCAGGTTTAGGGGCAGTGACGGGTTGCGCCACCCTTCTGCGGCCATCTCCTCGCTGCGGCCGGGGTGAAGGCTGCTGCTGTGGCCAGGCGAGAGTGGAGGAGGGCACAGGGGGGCGCCCTCGGCGACAAGCAGGCTGAGGTTGCGCTGGCGGCGGGGTGGAAGCAGCAGTGGGCCGCCGGGGCAGGATGTGTCTGATGGCCTCAGACTGCTTCTAGGCAGCAGAGAACTGCTGGGCAAAGCTCTCTACCGCGTTGCCGAAAAGGCCATCCTGGGAGACCGGGGAGTTGAGGAGCTGAGCCCGATCAGACTCCCTCATGTCTGCCAGGTTCAGCCATAGGTGGCGCTCCTGGACCACCAAAGTGGACATCACCTGACCCAAGGAGCGCGCAGTGACCTTCGTCACCCGGAGAGCGAGGTCGCTAGCAACGCTGGCACTCCTGAGGGAGGCAACGCAGCCGAACCCTCATCTCCCGAGGACTCAAGCCCACCTTGTGATGCAGTGATTGACATACGGTCCTCTTCACGAGCCCCGAATGAGATGTCAGGAGCCTGAGAGGGTCCAGCAAACTCATCCGGGAACTCAACCGGCTGCGGCGTATGTGAGGGGGGTGTGGCCCAAGGAGGTTCCCTCGTCGGGGAGGCCCACACAGTAACCCTCAGATCACCCTGGCCACCAGCCGAAGTAGCCCTCTTACGAGAAGAATGGGTAGAACGGGGTGTGGCAGAGGGGATTCTATACCTTTTCTATACCTATACCTTTCTATACCCTTGACCCCGCTGATTTGGTTCCTGAGAGCCTGGCAAATTTTTTCTGATGAGGCGGAGAGAGTTACAAGCTAATTGTGATTACAGCATGCAAATTACTTTTTTAGATGTTGTTCTAACAGTCCTGGATTATAAACTCCTATTGTAGATAGTGTTTGGTGAATAAGTGGACAAACTGTGTGTGTGTGTGTGTGTGTTCAGTTTTTTTTTTTTTTCATCTCAAGTTCACTGAGACTTGATAAAGGTCCCATGACATGACATTTTCACTTTCTGAGTTCCCCTAGCCTGTATATGGTGCCCACGTTTCTAGAAATTTTAATCGGTGTAAATCAAGATTTTGCTATCTTTCTCTGCCTTTGAGAAAATGGAAGCTCAAACGGGCTGATCTTGAATCTCCTCCTTGTGACGTTATAAGGAGAAATGTTACCTCCCCTTTCTCTGCTTTGCCAAATAATTGCATATAATTCAGTCGCAATGTCAGCACAGGCGTTACAAACAGACTTTTTACGATATGGATTCGACAGCACCGCTAAAAACATTGAGTAACAGTGTTCATTAATGCCTGATCTGTGATCAGTGATTTCTGATGTGTAGCTAATCATTCAAGTTCACACAGATTTTTCTTTCTAAATCGTTTGATACTGTTTATGTATCAGTGAATCAAGCCAGTTACTAAACGATCAACTTCACGTTGTTTCTCTTAGTAGCATGAAACAAATCAGTTATTTAAATTGTGATTTAACTACAGAGAGCGATCAAAGAACTCTCCCTTTATTTTTTTGGAGCTGTCACACATCGCGAGTATATCTGCACACTTGCCCAAACTGCCATTACAATGAATGACACTGTTATTCTGCACAACAAAGCTCTTACTGTATTCATGTGGAGTATTCATGTGTTTGCTGTTAGTTGTGGTGAAAGCATTTTGTGAGAGAAAACGTGTTGCAATAATGACGAGATCACTGCATTCACTCGATAAACAGACTCTGTCTACTCAATGCTCATCACTGCAGCCTTTCATGTGATGGGAAAAGATCGAAAAATAATAATATAATCAACACTTCCACGATTCCTTAATCTTGACAGCTGTAACAGTAAATATATATATATATATATATATATATATATATATATATATATATATATATATATATATATATATATATATATATATATATATATATATTTGAGAGGAGTTCCACATATAATACGCATTTCGTATGCAAAGATGTCAGCCAATCACAACAGTTGTCGTTAACTTGGAGTCTCACAGCAGACACGCCCCTTCAAACAGCCTGGCACTAAATCATTATTCACCATGTTTTACCATTCTATTTATCAGAATGTTCGAGGGACCTTGGGGACTTTTGTCTTTCTCTGCTATGCATTTTGTAATAATTCTTTGTTCGTAACCCCATTGCAAGGACATTCAGCACAAAACCACAGGTCCTCCAGACATGTTGTGTGTTTGTCAGGCTGGCGTCTCTTTTATCAGTGAATGTACCATATCTTTGGTTGTCTTTGTTCAAAGTTGGGCTTTTTATAAGTGTGTTGAAAATGTTACAAAATGTTAGTCTTAATTGTGCACACAAACACACACAAACAATCAAAACCTAGGCTTTCTATAAATTAATCTTACACAACCTACATTATCCTGAATTTAGCCTTTATTCACAATGTTTTACCATTCTGTTTATCGGCATATTAGAGGGACACTGCTAGGCTGTTCTGAATAATGCAATTGTAATATGGTATATTTGTTACTAAGCAAATATTCAAACAGCTTCAAGCATACATTATACTCTCTCTTTACACGCCACTTGGCATGTGTTAGCAGAACTCAGAACTCTACATATTATTTTTACCCATGTTCACATTTTTGCCATGTTTCTTTTATGGAGTCTTTGGCAAGACACCTCAGCAAAAAAAGAAAAAAAAAAACCTTAATTTTTTTTATTATTATTATTATTTTTTTTTTTTGCCTAGTGCAAGTTTATATAGCCGCCCCTAAAAGCTCAAAGACACTATCCCCTATTGATTAGCTGTCAACAAAAGTTAGTCACCACATTTCCCCCTGTTCTGCAATACTGCTGAAGTGAAGAGAGAGGGAAAAAACTATGTTACCATTGTGTCTTTTCTTCCAGCCTGTAATTTCCGACTTTAACTCGGGTCTTTGACAAGGTGTTGAATGTAATGTTGTTGTATGTACACGTAGATACCTTATATGACTTTTTAAAGCCAACAGAACATGTCTACTTTTGGAGTTGGTTACTAGCAAGCTGAAACAGACGTTTCTCTCTCTGATCATGTCAAATTTTCAATGCAGCGTTGTAATTCCACTGATACGGTTTTACTAAATATTTGAGGAGACAAACTGAGTTCCATTATAACAAGGACACAGATCCTTTACAAAAATACTTTAGGATGCGTTCAAAAACAGCTAGACAAAGTGCACACAGTGTGCAGCTGAATGGAACAGAACCCAGGGGTCTCAAGACATTTTTGTTTTTTACCTTTAATGCAGTTCCTTTTTTTTTTTTTTTTTTTTTGCTGTTGTTGTTGTTGTTTATAATACTTTCGGGTTTCCCGGCTTAATATTTAAAGGTTTTATGCCACGAGAAAGACATTTGTAGGTTGATTCCCAGTGTAAACACCATTGCTCTAAAGTTCTATCAAAACACTGCATTGTCTGGGCATCCCTATGGAAGCCAATTTCCACCTCAGTTTGTTTGTAACTATTTATGACACCCAGGTCAATTGAAACAACATAGGAAACACCTGGGACAAATTAACTGAATAGCGGGGAACAGAAACAGAGTCACAGTGAGAAAAACAAACATTCAACAGACTCTGACATGTACGTGATACTATAAAATTTAATACAATTAAAAATCTCTTATGTGTACTTAAAGGGGTCATATGCACTAAAAAGAACATTATGTGGTTTATTTGTTGTAAGGCAATGTGTTTATGCAGTTTAAGGTTAAAAAACACATTATTTTCCACATAATGTACATTATTGCTGCTCCTTTATGCCCCGCCTTTCCGAGATGCAACAATTTTTTACAAAACTCATCATTCTGAAAAGTGAGGTGTGCTCTGATTGGCCAGCTGTCCAATGCGCTGTGATTGGCTGAATACCCCAAACGTGTGATGGAAATGTTACACCCCTTAACATACTGTGATGCTGTCTCCCAGCACAACAACACAAAACCAATAAAAACCCATTACAAATGAGGCATTTGTTGCATCCAGTGGGGACATAATAACTGATCATAATGACTTATGCTGTGTTTTAACATGTTGCATTGCGTATAGCGCCGCATAAATATAAAACCATGTCTGCATTTGTGATCGGACAAACAACAAACAGTGCAATTCTACACTGCTTAAAACTCTCGTTTTTTAAATCATCAGTGCCAATTTATTATAAAAAATTTACTTAAAACAGTCTTTGAGCACAGACCCACTGTAGGCTATTTAGAACTGCAGGTTCAGGAAACAGTCCTCAATAAAATGTGTCACACACTGCGGTCTAGAGGAACGGCTGGCAAATATTACTCTTTCGTGACTTTTAAAAAGTGCACTTTGTATGATATTAAATTAAAAAGGTTTTTTTAAATTAAATACATTTTACTGTTTTAATTGCAGTGTGGTATTTGATATTATATTTACATTTCCAAAGTTAAAATGTTTTAGATGTACTAAATTAAAACATCGTTATTACAAGTGATAATGTGACTTCATAAACATAAACTTCTAATCTTTGTTTGTTTGTTTGTTTGTTTTCGCGGCAGACAGGCTTCTATATGTCTTTGGCCAATTCAGTGAGTTTTAAGAGGGGCTATTTGTTTGTTTGACCAATGGCAGCTGGTTGTATGTTTGAGAAACCTGTGGTGCTCAACAATTAATGAGTGCAGCCCGAAAAGAAATAACTGCACACACTATCCTGTGAATTTATCTACTCACATAATCTAATAATGCACCACAATAAATAATGGCCTGTTTGCCGCCAATGTATAAAGAACTGGATAATTTGTATTTATTATAAAGTAATTTGCATGCACATGCCGTGCAAACAAACAGTGGGTGGGGTGTAACCTAATATATGCACTAGTATTACCTGTTATCAAGCTACATGATATGTTCTTGTAGTTTATATTCATTGATTCATGTTAAATTCATTTAACTGAGGAACTGAATCAGACCAAGAAAAATGTATGTGAGAAACTAGCATGAAGTGGCAGCCTCAGAGCACTATTGAGTATGTTGCTTATAACATTGTACTAGCTTGAGAGCTCAGGTGATTGTCAGTGTAATGGATTAAACATGGAGTTATGGTTACTGACATCTGGTATACCACAGTCCCACAGATCTTAGCTGTCATAAAAGATGGTTGAGTTAATGCATATTTGCTTCTCTCTGAAGGTAATGTATCAGCGCTTCAGACGTTTGTTCTATTCGAACGTAAGTGCCCTGCGAAATGTACATCACAGGATATTCCGTCATGATTCCAGTTCGAAACTAACATATGTTCCAATCAAAGTGCATTGAAGTGTGCGAGACGAGAATTTAAATTGTATTTATTTACAGAGGTATATGATGTCACACTAGTCTGTGTGTAAAGACGCTGCGCAGCACAAATCAGTGAATGAATGTTCCGAAGTGAGGTAAACTTCAACAGATTTCCCATGCTCAGGGTGTAGGGAGCAATGAACTCTGTGTAAAGACTATATCAATGTGAACACAGTTCATGCATGGACTTCACTTCTAACGAGCTGATTATCTGAATCAGGTGTGTTAACAACGAGACGGGCAAAATATGCAGAGCAGTGGGGTGCAAGGACTGGAATTGAGAACCTCTGCACCACACAAACTGTTGCATGTCATCCCGGACTACACTGTAAAACCGAACAGTGAAATTAATCAAATGAAATTAGTTAATTGCACTCAAATAATAACGAAAGTTCATTGGACTTAATTTAAATAAGTTCTGTTAACTCAAAAATTTGTTGTAGTGAGGTGAACTTAAAATGATTGTGTTTTCTAGTTCCCAGCATGCTTTGCATCAGAAAACAAGGAAAATAAATATAGAAATTAAGTGTTATTTTGTGTGTTTTTACACAAGATTAACATAGAGGGACATAAGTTAATACATAAATGTTGTGTTATATTAGATTTTACAAAGGTTTATGTTATGTTGGATTTGTAGTGTTACCGTTGTGGTGAAGAGTAGAGCCTGTGGTTAGACTGAGGATGGACAGCAAAAGCCTAATTTTGAGTGTATTTCCCACATTATAGGAGTTGAAAAATAGATAAAATTATGAGTGAATGACTCCCTAATTATAAGTTCAGATATATAATTGTTTAAGATAACTCTGAGATAATTTAAGGCAACTGGAATTAATTTTTTTAAGTTTATGTAAACTTAAAACATTTAAAAACATCACTTAAATGTTTTTGTGTAATCTGTTACAAAATATTTTTTGAGTTCTGTGAACTTATCAGGGTTTACAGTGTACATATCCCATCATCCATTGCACTGATTACACACAACTGCTGCCAATCACACACCCTACATAAGCTATAGGCTGTGTTCGAAATAAAATACTTACTTACTGCATACTGCCCAGTACACAGTGTATAGTGCCTACAATTTTTCAAAGAATAGTGTGTGAATCAGTATTCAATAAGCAAAAAATTTAGTGTGCTAAAGTGTTGATTCAGCACAGCTGCTGAGGTAGTTACCTAATAAATAAATGTACTAAACATTCTTTTTAAAAAGGCTTGTTAATTAAGGTTTCAGACTAGTAAACAATGCTATATTGCCCAACTGAACTCATTTCATAATTAATGGACTTTACATACTGAACGGAGCTAATAATTATTGTGTAAATAGTAGATATTTATATTTCCGTACTGTAATATATTATAAAATATCATATAGTATATCAAACTTTAAAATATTATTAAATTAATTCAACTTTATTTGGACAAAAACCTCCCTAAACCTATACTGCTGACCACCTAATAACCCTGTATTATTAATGAGGTTTTATTTCAAATGATCAGATATTTCCTTTATTTTTATTGAAAATAAATGCCTTTCTGATCTATGTAGTGGTGAAATGAATAGCCTTGAACAAGTTTTGGTAAAGGGCTCCCTCGAACTCGGATCGCTCGTGTCAATATCAATCATCACACGTCTTTTACCTGCTGCGCTACTGATGTTACAGAAAAATGGGCATCTTTTGAAGTGCTGTTTATCACAGCCTGGCATTGGTGGGCGGAGTGAATGTAAATAGTCTCTGCCAACAAATTATGTTATTTATATATTATATTACTTCAATATTTTTGTTATTCAGTATCTCTGAAATAAACTGCACTGTATAAAGCACTACAGAGATAAAGGTGATGTCTTTTGACTTGATCGGTAACGTGCTATAAAGATTAAAGTATAATTTATGTCTTACTTTCAATATTGTTTTTAGATACACAGTGATAGTTTGCAGTTTACAGTAACATGTATTTATAAAAGTCTATTCCCGTCCAGTTCACTCACATGTTTGAAGATGAAACATTACACAGAGCATGTTCACCTCTGAGAGACAGTATCCCATGCAGTGTCTTCAGATGTCTGTTTTCTAGTTTGGCCAGTTCTCTGCCTGCCCTGAATGATTTTGCCTGTCTTGGAATTCTCCTCTTATCTCACCCTGTTTGGATACCTTTTACCTCTCGTCTGGACTATCACTTCTGTTTCGATTGCCCCTTTGGATTATCCTGTTTGGAAATTTGCCGGAGATTGACAATGCATGTTTACTGGACTACTCTTGTGTTTTGCCCACGTTATACCTGTTTGCCATTGTTTGACCTATGCCTGTTATATGACCACGTCTTGGAAATAAAGCCTTGCCTATGGATCCACACATCACACATCTCGTTCGCCCCATTACACCTAGGTGTATGTGACTTAATTCTTTCAGACAAATCCAGTCAGAGTTATATTAAAAATTGTCCTGGCCACTTCAAGCCTTTTAGTCGGGGGTAAGCAGGTGTTGGATGTCAACAGTTCGGAATACTTGAATTAAAGTGCACGCATCCATAATAAAACTTGCCTCACACAGCTCTGGGGGGTGAATAAAGGCCTCCTGTAGCGGATCCATGGAATTTTGTACGAAAATATCCATATTTCAAAGTAATAAACACTTTTTTCCCACTTCCGCTGGCTAAGATGTTCAGGCAAATGATGTAAATGAAAACACAACACAAGACATGGAACAGAGTCTGACAATAGTATAGTTGATATTCTGATATGTCGTGGCCTTTTTTTCTGTGTCATGTACTGTCACGTTCGCTGATACAAGAAACACAGGAGAGATCCAAATGCAGGTACGAGGTTTATTGACGGGCAATCCAAAAAGGGGTAAACAGTACAGGCAGGGTCATAACCAGGATATCCAATAAACATAACAAGAACAAGAGCATACAGCAAGAGCAGACTCAGGGAAGTATCACGCATACGACAAGGACTCCGTGACAAAGACTAAGACAGACCGGGTATTTATACACAGAAGGATAATGGGTGGGGGACAGGTGGGGGAACAATCAATTAACTAAAACAAGGAGGAAGGTGACCAAATAAGGGAACAGGAAGTGATAAGATGACAGACACTTTGGGAACAGAGGACACCTAGTGGACACCCAAGGAAACACAACCCAGACACTGTGACAGAACCCCCCCTCTACGGAGCGGCTTCCAGACACTCCACGATAAACAACACAGAGACCAGGAGGGAGGCGGACAGGCGGAGGCTCAGGGGGAGGGAAGGAGGGCCAGACTAACAGAGGGGAACAGAGACAGGAGTGAAGACACAAAACAAAAAGCAAACAGTAACATGAAGCCCCCCCCAGGGCAGAGCAGAAGACCACCATATTAGTGTGGTCAGAGCGGAAGCCCCCCAGGGCGGAGCAGAAGACCACCACGTCCTTGTGGTCGTCGCCAGAGTCCCCCAGGGCGGAGCAGATGACCACCACGTCCTCGTGGTCGATGTCGGAGTCCCCCAGGGCGGAGCAGATGACCACCATGCCCCTGTGGTCGATGCCGGACTCCAACAGGGCAGAGCAGAAGACAAGCACGCCCCTGTGGTTGAGGCCGTAGTCCCCCAGGGCGGAGCAGCAGACCACCCAGTGACTTGACTTGACTCTGGAGGGTCATTGGTGACTGGCCCTGGCTCTGGAGGGTCATCGGTGACTGGCCCTGGCTCTGGAGGGTCATCAGTGATTGGCCTTACTCTGGAGGGTCATCAGTGACTAGCCCTGACTCTGGATGGTCAACGGTGACTAACCCTGACTCAAGAGGGTCCATGAACACCAGTCTCGACTCAAGAGGGTCAACCGGGATCTGACTCAACTCTGTAAAGTCAATGGGCACCTGACTTGACTTTGGACTGCCTGTGGAGACGTGAGACACCTCGGCTTCAGGCACCGCCTTTGGAATGGCCTCGGGCACCGCCTCAGTAATGGCCTCGGGAGCGGTCTTGGGCACCGCATTGGGAACAGCCTCCGGCACAGCATCGGGCACCGCCTCGGCCTCCGGAACAGCATCGGGCACCGCCTCGGCCTCCGGAACAGCAACGGACACCGCCTCGGCATCAGGCACCACTTCGGGCTCTGGAACAGCATCGGGCACCGCCTCGGCCTCCGGAACAGCATTGGGCAACGCCTCGGCCTCCGGAACAGCATCGGGCCCCGCCTCGGCCTCCGGAACAGCAACAGACACCGCCTCGGCATCGGGCACCACCTCGGCCTCCGGAACAGCATCGGGCACCGCCTCGGCCTCCGGAACAGCATCGGGCACCGCTCGGCCTCCGGAACAGCATCGGGCCCCGCCTCGGCCTCCAGAACAGCAACGGACACTGCCTCGGCATCCGGAACAGCATCGGGCACCGCCTCGGCTTTCGGAACAGCAACAGACACCGCCTCGGCATCGGGCACCACCTCGGCCTCCGGAACAGCATCAGGCACCGCCTCGCCTTTCTTCTTCTGCCTTGGCGAGATGGCGGCTCTGGTCCCTTCCACGTGAGCTCCGAGTCGATGGGGGCCATGGTGGAGAGCGATGTTGAACTTACACTAGCCAAACTGCCATTAAGATGAATGTTATGATGGGAACTGAGCAACTGCTTCATTGTACATCAGAAAGGCCTCGTATTCCTCAACCCCTCCTGTCAGCCACCTGACTCCATTCTGATAATAACATCAACTCCTTTATTAATTAATTAATTTATTTATTTATGTTTCTTTTTATGAAGTACTGCGCACCATACATATGTCCTTTTGTCTTTGAGTATCAACTTTGTATCTGTTTTTTTTTTTTTTTTTCAAAAAGCATCATGGACATTATGCCAGAGTCTTCAGCATTAATGGATGCCATGCCAGTGTTCCCGGCCATCATGAATGATGCACTTGAAGCCAGTGCCCAGGCTCTGATCAACCGAGGCTGATGTCCAGTGTGACAGAACCACCACTGATGTTGGTGCAAGCAGCAGGGTTCAGACAAGAGTTCACTCAAGCCCCAGAGCTTAGTTCTGTGTTGGTGCCAGCATGTGAGTTTCCTGCCTGTCCGATCTCAACCACAGAGGTACTTCTTGAGCTCCCTGCCTGTCCTGTAATGACCAAGAAGGCCATCCCTGAACTCTCTGCTTGCTCTCTCATGGCCAACAATGCCCTCTCTGAACTGTCTACCTGTCCTGTAATGGCCACACAGGCCGTTATTAACCCCTCTGTGCTGACGAGCAGGAGTCTACATTAGTTTTTCATTCATTTCTTTAGCAGAAACGATTGAGGTTTTCATGATATCTTGATTCTTTCCACACAAATCATTTAAGTATCAATTTCCCTGTATCCTATTAAAAATATCCATCACCTCACAGAGCACGCATTTATGCAGCATTCACAATTCCCATAAACCTGTCACATTGGCATATGGAGACTGGATTGTGTGTATGCAATAAATTGTTGTCTTACAGAAATAGAAGGAGATCAGATGGTAATCACCCGTAATGTTCCTGATGAAATGTATTGTGTCATAAGGTTAATTAGCATTTATTTGCCTTCAAAATGGCTTTAATTAAATTCAAAATGTCCAAGACAATTAAACATGGCCATGTTCTATTAAAAAGACATTAGCCAATGCTGAACTTACAGTAGCCTTGCTAGTTTGGATTCGTTACTAGAAATTGGCAAAGCACTTCATGAGAACATGTGTATCAGCCTGCCTCATTTAGCCAAAAGAATTGATGCAAATTCCATGGCAAGCGTGATGCAAATGTCCTGCCATCACAGATCCTTTGGTTGACCAAAGTAAATATGCACACAACATATCAAAAGCTCTTGACTGCAGTGTTGGAGTAATTAACTAAAAGTAGTGATGCTATATTAACTTTACTATAATGTTCATTTGTAGACATCCCCAAAATCTAATTTCAGTGAGGCGTCTCTCCCAAAGCATGATTATTTTAAATTATATTATGTCATTCAACGGAGTCATATCATTCATATAATTTTATTACAACATTAAGCGAGTCTATTGGGAGTGTATCCTCATCACATGGTAAAACATCAACAGAGATTCTTGGCAGCTAGCTCAGTAGCAAAAAAAAACAACAAACAAAAAAAAAACTTTGATTAGGTCTTCTAGTGTCTAGATCGCTCCAACAGAAAATGTGATGTAAATAACGAAGTTTGATACGGTCACCCTAAATGAGAATGCATACTGTATTCAATCAAAATCACTCATTGTGTTAGTTCAAGGGAATGCTGGAGGCTATATTTGTCTCTGGATCAATTATACAGTAAATTATTTGATACACACACACACACACACACACACACACACACACACACACACACATATATATATATATATATATATATATATATATATATATATATATATATATATATATATATGCCTTGTTGATGCTAGAGGTCAGAGGAGAATGGGCCGACTGATTCATGCTGATAGAAGAGCCACTTTGACTGAAATGACCACTCGTTACAACCGAGGTATGCAGCAAAGCATTTGTGAAGCCACAACACGCACAACCTTGAGGCGGATGGGCTACAACAGCAGAAGACCCCACTGGGTACCACTCATCTCCACTATAAATAGGAAAAAGAGGCTACAATTTGCACAAGCTCACCAACATTGGACAGTTGAAGACTGGAAAAATGTTGCCTGGGTCTGAGTCTCGATTTCTGTTGAGACATTCAGATGGTAGAGTCAGAATTTGGCATAAACAGAATGAGAATATGGATCCATCATGCCTTGTTACCACTGTGCAGGCTGGTGGTTGTGGGGTCTTGGCACAATTTAGGCCCCTTAGTGCCAATTGGGCATTGTTTAAATGACACAGCCTACCTGATTTCTGATCATGTCCATCCCTTTATGACCACCATGTACGCATCCTCTAGAGCTTCGTGCCCTATATATATATATATATATATATATATATATATATATATATATATATATATATATATATATATATATATGACTATTAAAATTGCTTTGATTACTGCTTTGCACACTCTTGGCATTCTCTTGATGAGCTTCAAGAGGTAGTCACCTGAAATGGTCTTCCAACAGTCTTGAAGGAGTTCCCCGAGAGATGCTTAGCACTTGTTGGCCCTTTTGCCTTCTTTCTGTGGTCCAGCTCACCCCTAAACCATCTTGATTGGGTTCAGGTCCAGTGACTGTGGAGGCAGGTCATCTGGCGCACCATCCCATCACTCTCCTTCTTGGTCAAATATCACTTGATGCCTTCAGTGTGACTCTACGATTTTCATAGTCATGAAAATAAAAAAAACTCTGAATGAGAAGGTGTGTCCAAACTTCTGGTCTGTACTGTGTGTATATATATATATATATATATATATATATATATATATATATATATATATATATATATATATGTGTGTGTGTGTGTGTGTGTGTGTGTGTGTGTGTGTGTGTGTGTGTGTGTTATATACAAATGTGTTTTTTGAACATTAAAGCATGTCAACATATTTTGTTACACCAAATACACATAATAATGATCTTTAAAAAAAAGCATAATATGACCCCTGTTATTACACTTCTATGACTGTGCAGCACCTATAGAGGGCAACATTTTATCTTTGAATGTTAAAACACAAAATTTTCAGAATTTTCTGCCCCTGAACTAACTTATATAAACCTTTTCTCTCTCTCTCTCTCTCTCTCTCTCTCTCTCTCTCTCTCTCTCTCTCGCTCTCTCTTTTACAATTCAAGTCTTTAAGTTAAATAATATGTTATGAGGACTAGACTTTATGATGCATGTCAGAAGTCTGGCTACATGACTGACTATATGGCAAGGCCTCCCTGTTCAAAAAATCCTCTAGACACAGCTATACTAGTCTCATCACAAAAAAATGAATCAGTCTGGCTACTACGAAATCTTCCAGCAAATTGCCAACCCAAATCGAATGTTAGCAGAAGGCTTTTCTTCCACCTACCACAGATAAGGCAGAAAAGAAAAGTCCCCTCTTATTTCCATGTTATGTGTGTCTGCCATTTACATGACTGGATTTTTTGGTTTTCAGTAGATAGCCTGAAGCATTTTGAGACTTATGCTTCATATGAAAATAATCTAGAAAATAATTGTTGTTTGTTTTTATTGCTGTCAATAATATTATGGTGTGAATGTAATGAGCCTGCAGTTTGAAAAATTCAGTACAAAGAAAGCATGAAAATTATGAATATTGCACATTCAATATGATATTTGACATTGACCCACATAAACAAAAGTCATTTTATTCAAGTCAATGTTATTTCTATAACACTTTTAGCTTTACTTGATAGCTTTTAACAGCTTCATAGAATACTCATAATGCTAATTATTATTATTAGTCAACATCTTCATGCCTATTTACGAGATTTCATTTTGCAATTATACAAATGATCAATCAGTTGAGCATTTTGTATATATATATATATATATATATATATATATATATATATATATATATATATATATGAAAAGTTTGTCATTAACCCTCTGGAGTCTAAGGGTATTTTTGGGGCCTTGAGAAGTTTTGTCATGCCCTGATATTTGTGCTTTTTTCAGTTTCTTATAAATATCTAAATGGGTAAAGTCTAATATCACTGTAATCAGCACAAACTGGGCTATAATAATATGTGAAATGCATGCATGTACATGATTGTATTTTTGAGGAAAAAAATTTTATGCATGGTTAGTGAAAAACTAAAAATGTTAAATCACTTGAATAAGGCAATAAAACACATACATAAAATTGGTTGCCGGAAAAGTTGAGAACTGGAGCTTGTAGCCTAGAATTTTTCTTTCTGAATGATGTGAAAATCATCTTGTTTACTCACTCACAGAAAACAATATATTGATTTAAATTTTCTAAAACACTTTTTGTTGGTAAAAGTCATATGCGAGTAGGCGTCAACTATCATGAATATCATTGTGATTTACACCTGAGAAGACAAAGGCCTGCATAATGAGCTGCATAATGAGCCTCTCATTCAACTGTGCCACTCTGAGGGAGGACTTACAAGAAAGAATGTGAGAACAAAATAAAAGTATATAATTTTATGTTTGTAGTTTATTAAGAATATATTTAATTATCCCACAACATAATTTAATATCCACTTGGGGGAGCAGTTAAACAGTTTATTAGGAACAATCAAAGCTGACTTTCAAATTTTTTGGCATCCTTTCTCTAGTCACACAATCCTTCAGAAATCCTTTTAACAATCTTATTTTCTACCAAATAAACCCCATTTATTATCATCATCATTATTATTATTATTAATAATGTTGAAAAGAGCTGATAATATTTTTCAGGTTTTTTTAGGGGGAATAAATCGAAAGAACTGCATTGTTTTTACATTTGTTAGAGTTATCTCTATTTGTCACATTTATATTATTTACATCAAGCTTTTGAATGGTATAGTATTGTATATTGTTATTGAAACTTCATAATGTTTCATTTGATTATACATTTAGTCAGGAATTATAGTTTGGAAAAAGTATTTGGAAAAAGTCTAACTAGTAAAATGTTTACACGTTATGTGAAAACTAGTACAAATAAATAAAAAGAGACTTACTCATGTTTATGATCTCTGCTGAATAAAGTGCTTCATTCTTTTTTCTGAGGAAATCCATTTCTCAAATCCTCAACCACATCACATCTGTTTGGGGTGAATTATGTCTTAGTCCTCTCATCGCGAAGCAAACAGTAAAATAAAATAAAAACTTGAAGAATAGTCTGGCTGCTTTTTCTTCTGTGTGGGCGTATTCAAGCCGCGCGCTTCAGTTTGAATCTGAATAGCGCGTTAAGCGCGGGGGCGTGGTCACATTAGATATAATGAGCGGAGATATGAAAAACAGACATTGCGTTGTTTTCATATGGATTACTTTATCTCAGAATATTTGTTTTCGGCAGCACTTGTTTAGTTTAAAAGTAGACATTCCAGGCTTTCTATAGATATCTCTCTCATGTCTCTTCGTTGAGTATTCACGGAGTTACAGTTCATTTTAATGAAATGTTTGTACATGACGATCAGCGGAGACAAAGACTGTAGACAGCGCACCTTGTTTGTTATCTTTATTTTATAAGTGCACAAATGTTTTTTGTTATTATGTCTGTATCCAAAAAAAACTAGACCCTTTAGAGATTCGACTGATGTATTGCTCTTATCTGTACGATTAAAACTGAGAGTGTAATTTAACTTCTTTTCGGGGTTATCAGGTGAAAATGACTCAAAACGCATATATGCGTTAATCGACTCGAAAGGGTAATCACTTACCCCCATGCCCTTTCAAAAACCTGGAGGCTTGTGAATGTTCAATAAATGAAAGCTGTTGGAAAATGAAATCCGGATTTACAAAAATCTGGTCAGCAGAAGGAAGCATGAAGTGCTCAAAAATGTCTTCAAAACCAGCAGATGCCATTGCACCCCAAATCATCACAGACTGTGGAAACTTAACACTTTACTTAAAGCAACTTGGGCTATGAGCTTCTTCAACCTTCCTCCAGACTCTAGGACCTGGGTTTCCAAATGAAATACACACTTTGCTTTCATCTGAAAAGAGGACTTTGGACCACTGTGCAACAGTCCAGTTCTTCTTCTCCTTAGCCTAGGTAAGACACCTCAGGAGTGGTTTAACAAGAGAAATACAACAACTAAATCCAAATTCCTTGACACGTCTGTGTGTGGTGGCTCTTGATGCCTTGACTCCAGCCTCAGTTCATTCCCTGTGAATTTCACTCAAATTCTTGAATAGATTTCGCTTGACAATACTCACAGGGCTGCGGTTTTCTCGGTTCTCTCTTTTTTTCACTACACTTTGTCCTTCCACTCAACTTTCTGTTCTCATGCTTGGATACAGCACTCTGTGAACAGCCAGCTTCTTTGGCAATGAATGTTTGTGGCTCCTTGTGAAGGGTGTCAGTCTTTCCCATGCTTGTATAGCTTAGTGAACCAAACTGTGAGACCATTTTGAAGGCTCAGGAAACATTTGCAGGTGTTTTGAGTTGATTAGCTGATTGTCATGTCACCATATTCTAATTTGTTAGAATTTGTGGGTTTTTGTTAAATGTGAGCCAAATCATCACAATTATAAGAACCAAAGACTTAAACTACTTTAGTATGTCTGCATTTAATGTATTTAATACCAGAGTTTCACAATTTGAGTTGAATTACTGAAATAAGTGAACTTTTTCACAACATTTAAATTTATTGAGGAGCACCGTTATGTTGGGGTGTGATTGTTCAATGTAAACAGTCACAACAGTTGTATTTATATTACACTATTTACACATTTATGAGCAGGTAACCCAACCCCTTCCCCTGAACCTACCATTTGGAATGCAACATGACATGTTTGTAATGCTTTTATACTGCTTGTTTATGGTTGGTTTTTGCAATAAATACCTGTGACTGTACATTTATTTGCCTGTTATGTGTTTTAAGACAAACAACCGAAAACAATGGAGGACCCTGTGCTTCAAAAAATTATGCTAAAGGGATACCCTGTGTGTCAAAAATCTACGCCAATGTGTCCTGACCAAGCATCAATATATAACAAGTTGGAGAGAGACGTGTTGGCTGTATGCAATGGGCATGCAGCTTCCTGGGTCTGGACCCCTGACTGCATTGGTATATCAACTGCCTGAAGTTGTTGATGATGCTTTTGGCCTTCAAGAGGATTTGACTGATCCAAGGCAAACACGTGTTGGTTTGGACAGTCAACACCGCAACGACTGTGTGTATCAACAAAAAGGGCCATCTCTTACTATGGAGCCAGCACAGACTCACAGACCCAGTTATCCCATCTGATGACTGATTTCTCCACAAATGCTGTCCAGTGGCTTGTGGACTTTGTGCTTATTTGTACCCATGTGTGAGAGCTTCTTTATTCTGTGTGGAGAGACTGTTGACCTGGAACTTTATTGTGTCTGCTCTGGAGTAATGTCTTTCTGAGAATTAGCTTTTAGGTTTGGATTTCTACACCTGGCTGTTCCTGATTGTTAAAGCTGCTTTGTGTGGTGTGGTCGCCTGTCTGGACCTTGATTTTGGCCGGGATTCTGATCTTATGATGATACTGAATAAATCAGCTTGAGTAGCATTTCTGCATTTGAGTCCTTTATCCCAGAGAACCCTGAAATAACACATTAGCCAGCATGGACACAGCAGAAGAGACCACGTTTCGAGCAGCTGTTGAATCTCCAGGGTATGTTGTTGGGCCGTCAACTGGGAAAATTCACTCAGACATGTCATACTAGTGACGCATAGGCTATACACGTTTCGGTATAGTTGGCTCAGGTACCACTATTCCATTCATGGTTTTGTATAATAATTTTGTTATCAGATGTTTTACACTTGTTGATTCGGGAGCTAAGGGGAAATTTATGGAATCTACTTGTGCTCATCAACAAGGCTTTCCTATTTTTTATCTTCTGTCTCCACTTACAGCTCACTCACTTAACGGACATGAGTTAATGACTGTCACTCACATTACTGGTCTGTGGAGTGTTATTATTTCCGGTAATCATAAAGAGGGATTAAAATTTTATTTGTTCAATTTGTCTTCTGTAGCTATTGTGTTGGGTCACCCATGGTTGTCCGTATATAAACTGGACAGATAGTAATTCCTCAAATGAAAGACTGGGCCTTTATTTACCTGAACAGCAGAAGGTAACAGGCTTTTATTTGAAGCAGGCTTTTATTAGAGGCAGGCTTTTATTTTTATAAGTAATTGTTTTAAATAACCCGTTTTAAATTAAAAGCGATAGCATTCCAGTGGACAGAGATCATAACATTAGCACCAAATCAGTTAGGAATCAATCACCAAAATAACCAGTTCGGTGCAGACATGCTCTGTGTCAGTCTGCTTCACACTGAATCATGCATGAGCAGTATCATCAGCTCCTCGGTTATCGAATCGGACGTGTCTGCCAGAAAAGGTTAACGGTTAAGTGTACTGGAGATCCGAAAACCAATGCAACCGGTTCTTGACTCAAGAATGAGAAAACGCTCCAGCAGTGGGCGTGTACGTTCCCTATCTAGCTCTTTAAGACTGGCCTTTATTTGTCCGTGTTGACCACGCCCCCGGCCACTGTAAGAGGCCCGGCATTTATTTGACTACAAGTTTTTATTTGAGGAATTACGGTAATACCATTTTATCTTGAAGCTCTCATTGTCACACTGTTTGTCTTGTTTCTGCTTTGTCTTCTGTTTCTGTTTCTTCTGTGTGGCAGGAGGAGGAAACAGATCTACAGTATTCCAAGTGCCTGCTATTTATTACGATCTGTGTGCGGTCTTCAGTCATTCTGAGCTGTTTCTCTTCCTCCCCATCGTCCATATGATTGTGCTATTGATCTCATCCTGGGTTCTTCTCGGCTTCGTGGATGTCTTTTCTCCCTGTCCACACCTGAGCCTGAGACCATGGGGTCTCTGGCAGCAGGTCTGATTTGTCCCTCTTCTTCTCTGGCAGGTGTGGGTTTCTTTTACATAAAAAAGAAGGATGGCTCTTTGCACCGTTGTATTGACTATCGGGGACTGAATGACATAACTATTAAGATCTGGTACTCCCTGCCTTTGATGTCTAGAGCCTTCAAGGTCTTGGGGGATGCAAAGTTCTTAATCTAATTGGATCTACGCAATGCTTATCATCTTGTCCGGATAAGGGAGAGGGATGAATGGAAGATGGCTTTTAATATACCTACGGGGCACATATTAGGTTTTACCATTCGGATTGGTTAATGCCCCGGCTGACTTTCAGGCGCTCAAAAATGATGTGCTTAGGGACATGATCAATGATTTTATTTCTGTGTACCTAGCTGACATTTTTATTTTTTCTTGTTCTTTTCAGGTGCATGTTCAGCACATCAGACGAGTGCTTCAGCAGCTGCTAGAGAATCAATTGTTTGTGAAGGTGGAGAAGTGTACTTTTCATGCCTAGTCGGTTTCGTTCTTAGGTTCCATCATTTTGACGGAGGGTATTTACATGGATCCTGCGAAGGTGTGAGCTGTTTCCGACTGGCCAATACCTGGCTCTAGAAAAGAACTGCAACAATTTCTTGGCTTTGCAAACTTATATAGATGCTTTATCAGGAATTTTGGCCTGGTTGCAGCACCTCTGACAGCTCTAATCTCCACCAGGATTAGATTTTGCTGGTCTAATGCTGCTCAAACAGATTTTCATGATATGTTAGTCTGATCTACTACTGCTGCAATTTTAATTTTGCCTGATACTAACAGACAATTTGTGGTGAAGGTGCATGCTTCAGAGGTGGGTGTCGGAGCAGTTTTCTCCCAAAGATCCCCTCAGGATAATAAGTTACATCTGTGTGCTTATTTTTCTGATCCCCTTTCCCCTTCAGAATTAAATCATGATATTGGCAACAGAAAGCTGCTGCCAGTACGTCTGGCTTTGGGTGAGTGGCATCATTGGCTGGAGGGGATGGCTACTCCATTTCGGGTGTGGACTGATCATAAAAATCTGGAATATATTAGGTCTGCTAAATGTCTAAACACCAGACAGGCCCGCTGGGCTTTATTTTTTGGCCATTTAAATTTTGTTTTGACTAATAGACCAAGTTCTAAGAACTTCAAACGCGA
Source organism: Carassius auratus (assembly GCF_003368295.1). Lineage (NCBI taxonomy): Eukaryota > Metazoa > Chordata > Actinopteri > Cypriniformes > Cyprinidae > Carassius > Carassius auratus. The sequence goes on along the minus strand of NC_039288.1, from coordinate 3,556,207 downwards.
TGCCCTGTCCAGGCAGTTCGGCAGCCCTGGGGACATGCCCCTTCCTGATACAATCTTGGCTTCAGATTGTTTGGTGGGGTCTGTCGTTTGGGGTGTTGAAAGACAGGTTAAACAGGCACTGGCTCTAGTTGAACCCCCTTAGGATTGCCCAGCGTGTCAATTATTTATGCCTTATTCAGTCTGCACCACCGTCCTACGATGGGGCCACTCTTCTAATCTCACATGTCATCCGGGTGTTAGGAGGTCGCTGGCAGCCATCCACCAGTGTTTTTGGTGGCCTCCCATGGTTGAGGATGTTCGTCAGTTTCTTGGGGGCATGCAAGGTTTGTGCTCAGAATAAAACATCTAATCAATCTCCCATTGGTCTGCTTCATCCCCTCCCTATTCCTTACCATGGTGGATCACTTTTCTAAAGCGGTTCACTTTATTTCCCTTCTCAAACTTCCCTCTGCTAGGGGATGGCCAGGGTGGTCATTGACCATGTTTTTTGGATTCATGGTCTTCCGGAGTATGTGGTCTCTGACATGGGGCCCCAGTTCATTTCCCATTTTTGGAAGGAATTTTTTTGACAGCTGGGTGCATCCACCAGCTGATCTCCTGATGCTCTTTCTGTTTCTATGTCTCTTCCCATCCTCCGCTGATGGTTGAAGGCACACGTGCCTTCTTTTTCAGATGGATTCTTGATTCCAGATACCATGGACTTGGTTTTCAATATCTAATGGACTGGTAAGGATGTGGCCCAGAGGAGAGATCTTGGGTCTCAACTTGGGACATACTGGACCATGCGCTGATTGAGGATTTTCATTGCTGTCAGTCTCATTCCTCCAGCGGTCTGCCAGGTAGCGTCCCTGGAGGGAGGAGTACTGTCGGGTCGCAGGTTTGATCTGTTACTCTTTCTACACGTTTTTTTGTTGCTTTTTTGTGTGTCGGCTGCAGCTGGTTGTCATGCACGCGCTCATGGCTGATTCTAATTCTTTAATTGAACTTTTTCCTTTTTCTAATGCTCATTTTTGTTTTCTCATTGCTATTGTGTTTTGTCCTTCTGACTTAACGTTTTCCCGGTTAGTTGTTATGTGTTGTTTTATCTCTGTTTGACCAGTTATCCATTCTGATGACTGATTTCTCTGCAAATGCTGGTCAGTGGCTTATGAACTTTTTGCTCATTTGTTCCCATGTGTGAGAGCTTCTTTATTCTGTGTGGAGAAGCTGTTGACCTGGAACTTTATTGTGTCTGCTCTGGAGGAATGTCCTCTGTGAGAACTGGATTTTAGTCTGGATTTCTACACTTGCCTATCGGTGAGTAAAACGCTCAGATATATTTTTAAAATTGAATGCCGCTACTTTAAATATTTGACATACTATTGAATATCCAGCATTTAGTTGATCCTGATAATGTGCTCGATGTCACAAGTTGTAAACTCAATGGCATTCTTTTTTCGTGAGGTGGTTTAGTGCCACAGAATTTGTGTTTACAGACGGAACGTTAAAGAACGCAGCACACACGTCTCCCGGAAATCCCGTATAATTCAACCAATCCGAAGATGACTTCGACACTCCTGTAGTGTTTCCACTTTTTAGCCAACTGTCCATGGATGTGATGTCTGAGGCTGAGACTAGTTGTTATGAGTAGGCCACTATTATGTACCCTAGATTGAAGGGAAAGCTGAAAGATGAGGATGTCTGGGAAAAGCTGAAGCAGGCAGCAGTGAAAGAAGTAAGAAACCATCAGAATGCAAGTTCTTTGAGAATGGGTTCATTGTTTATTAAAAGGTGAATTTCCAACATTACTCCAGTCTTCAGTGTCACATGATCCTTCAGAAATCATTTTAATATGCTGATTTGCTGCTTAAGAAACATTTCTGATTATTATCAGTGTTAAAAACAGTTGTGCTGCCAAACATTTTTGTGTACACTTCGGGTGAAAAAATAAATTAAATAAATAAATAAATAAATATATATATATATATATATATATATATATATATATATATATATATATATATATATATATATATATATATATATATTAATAGCAAGGATGCATTATATCTATAAAAAATTATAGTAACTACTTTTATAATGTAAAAAAAAAAGATTTTTACTTTTGCAAATATATATTTTTTTATTAACATTTCGATCTTTCCAGATTCCAGATTTTCCAGTCCAGATTTTTTTTTGCTAAATATTACACAAGCTAGAGCATTAGCATGTATCTTAGCAAGATGCTAATAAAAAAACTCATTCTGTTGAATGCAATTGAGTGAGTGAGTGAGTGAGTGACTTGACATAGTGGTATGGTATGGTGTATGGTGACCCATACTCAGAATTCGTGCTCTGCTTTTAACCCATCCAAAGTGCACACACATACAGCAGTGAACACACACACACACAGTAAACACACACCCGGAGCAGTGAGGCTAACTTCCTGCTACCCAGATTGCTGCAGAATCAAGTTGAAATTAACACCATAGGCAGTAAATCTCTGACAACTTTTATTTATTTTCACACAAAGACCTGAATAAAAAAATAAATTACATAATATATATATATATATATATATATATATATATATATATATATATATATATATATATATATATATATATATATATATATATAGTATGAAGTGAGTGGACACACTTCATGCTATGGGCTGACAGAATTGCCCTGAACCTCTTGCAACTTTTTTTTAAGTACCTTAGACCAAGAAAAACATCCGTGAGATGGAGACAGAAACTAACAAATTTGACTTTGCATTGATCATGTATAGTTATTAACTCTTGAGACAAAAGGCATTTTGTATGAAAGACACTGGGAAATGGCACACCCTCTAAAGTGAGCAAAATATCTCATAACTACAAGGATCTGTATTATCTTTTTGTCTACTTTTGTAAGAATGAGACCATTATACCATTTCAAATTATACGACTATATATGACTGTTGGTTCACTTGCACTGGCACTGCGTAAGGGTAAGATGAAGAGGAAGGGGAAGGGGAAGGAAGGGAATTAAAAGGAACTGATGCATAGGTGAGAGAGGCGTTTTCCCGCATTTTCCCGTCAGTGGGATGTGGAGACAGATGTCTGTATGGTAATGCACTGTGTGCGTAATGTCCGTCTCAGAAGATAAAAGTGTCTGAGGTTCTGTAATTCTTATACTGTGTTCCTTTTACCTCAGCTGTTGGAACTAAGAATGACGTCACACGCAAGCGGACCGTGTGCCAACAGTTAGAAATAAAAAACCATAAAAAGTATTTTGCACAGATAATGCTAGAGGTTGGATAGTAATGTGCACTACTGAGTTGAAACAATCTGCGCTCCTGTACAAATCATGAGGAAATAAAATTAGACAAAACAGCGTATAATGAAGTTAAAATAGCATGGTTGTATCTTTATACCACTTTTGCATTTGTTAACACTATTGGGTAGGTTTAAGGTTGGATTTGCTGTAGGGTATGTTATTTTCCAACATGATAGAGCATTATCCTTTTATTGTCACCACGCGGACATTTGATTTCTGAACCGCCACATCTGTGTCACAGTCATGGGCTTCTGTTCCTTTTGTGTTATCCCTATTTGGTCATGTTCCATTCCTCGTTTCATTAATTGATTAATCCCCAACTGTTTCCTTTCCTCTCATTACTTTCCTTGAGTTTAAAAACCCTGTCTTTTCAGTTCCTTTTTGTCTGCTATTAATGTGACGTTCGTTTATTTGGATTTGTGTTTGGATGTGCCCTTTTTCTCCCGTGATCATTAAAAGAACTTGTTATATATATCTTCTTCGCCATGAGCTTCATTTACACTCCAGCACTTATTACAATCTGACTGGGCCAAGGTATTGAATGAGCATTTTAGCACCATTTACTGGACATTTTACTTTGAAACTGCAGCAAAACATGAGGTAAGGTGTTGTAGAAACGTCACCACAGACGTGTTTTCAATAAGCTTGGATTGTCTTCCTGTGCACTTTGCATGAGATACACTGTTCATACTGCTGCCTATGTGAAATGTTCCAAATTGTTCACATTTCACTTAGAATGCAGTTTTTAGATGACAGCTGCCTATGTAGGAAGAAAACAGTGCAGCTCACTAGGTTTTGAAACAGAGCTTATAACTAATTCATTGGCATTTTAGAAAGAGGTGACACAAGTTCAGCAGAACCGACTACAGCACAGAGGGGAAAAAAAGACATCTGTCATATCCCTGAGGGTGAGTGTGTTTTCGATCACAGCATTAAAACAAGTATATTGTCTAAAAATAAACCATGTGGGAGTGCTCCTGCACTGACGGTTTGCAGTCAGATTACGATTTTTTTTTTTTTTTTTTGTGTTACAGTAACCTCTCACCACAGGTGGAGTCCATTGTGACACTTTCCATCACTTTTGCCAAATTGAAGCTTTATTACATTATAAAGTTGACTGCACACTGTAGTCGATGGCTGTCTGTCACTTGCCATTTTGCCAGATATAATATTGACATTTTACAAATGAGATTGGGTGTCATTTGATTAGATCCAAAGCGAATGTTTGATGCCCTTGGCTTCTGGGATTCAGCTGCCATTGACTAGTATGGACCTCAAAGCACCGCAGAAAAGACATTTGCCTGTTGGAAAAGGTGTGATGACATGAGGGAAAGAGGCTGCTTAGGCTTGGTGTATAGACACTGCAAGTCATAGCATAGCATGTAGAAACATGAATATCATAAAGAAATTAACTAGCTAGTCATGACTGTTTCCCGAAACTGCAATGAGATGTTGCACCTCTGTAATTTTAACCATGCTGGTTCAGTAATATCAAACTGTCATTGTTGACGTCATGCACAGTATGTGGAGTAATAACTTTTTCAAATTATTTTGAAGATCATGTCCATTTAAGATCACAATTATTGACAGATTATCATCATTCATTTGCACAACCTTACAATCCAACCATATGAGTTTGAAAATGTTCACTAGAACTATGGTTTCAAGGAAATGGCGAATTGTTGAAAAATGTTAGTAATAATGGGACAAATTTATTCAAAAATATATTAAAAAGTTAATGCCACACATAAAATCAATACACATACATATGTATAACAATTCTACATTAAGCATGTTTGTGTGAGAGAAAGTGTGTAATTTTGGTACTATATGTATCTATGTAGAGTATGTGACATGACATACAGCCAAGTATAGTGAATTCCGATACTCGGAATTCGTGCTTTGTATTTAACCCATCCAAAGTGCACTAACACAGGAGTGAACACACACACACACTCTGTAAACACACACCCGGAGCAGTGGGCAGCCATTTATGCTGCGGCACCCAAGGAGCAGTTGGGGGTTCAGTGCCTTGCTGAAGGGCACCTCAGTCTTGGTATTGAGGGTGGAGAAAGCACTGTATTCCTACAATTCCTGCCAGCCTGAGACTCAAACTCAAAACCTTTAGATTACGAATCAGAATCTCTAACCATAAGGTCATGACTGTATGTTGGGTGATACAACTGTCCTGATATGGGATAATAATAATAATAATTTGTTACATTTATATACTAATATATACTCAAAGCACTTTGCATAGTAAGGGGGGATCTCTTCATCCGCCACCAGTGTGCAGCATCCACCTGGATGATGCGACAGCAGCCAAAGTGCGCCAGAATGCACACCACACACCAATTCCGAGTATGTGTCACCATGCTTGGCCCCGTGTCACTTCAATTCACTTCATAGCATTAAAAAAAAAAAGAAAAAATCATTAAAATCTCTGAAATATTAAAGATAAATATTATATAATATTAAATATATTAAAGTCATTTTGTCTAATAATTATTGCTGTTGTTATATAAGGTAATAATTTTAAGAAAAATTTAAGGGGAAAATCTTGATCAAATATTCCAATGAGAGTTGACATATAATTGCAAAGTTAATAATAATCCACCCCCCCCCCCCCCAAAAAAAAAGTCAGCCAACCAATATACAGAAACATAAAAAATGGATCAGTAAGTAAATAAAGCAATACATTATTAATTAATATTCAATCACTATATAAAACTATAAAAAATCTGAATTTAGGATGAAAAAGGTTGAATTTTGTGATCAAAAATGTCATGAAGTGCGACTTTTTTCATTAAATTATTGCATTTTGCATACAATAAGTGATTAGGTGCTTCATTGCATACAGTAACTATTATTTCTTGTGTTGATCTTAGATCTCTAGATAATGCATTTAAATAGGATATTCCACTTGAGATAAATTACTATCCTGTATATAGGTGGACTGTGAATTGTTCTTCTAGGTGTAATATTCGAGTGCATTTATCATTATACATAATGATGTGGTCTTACATAGGTTTTTAACTGGGAGACCTTTGAACTCGTTCAGGACCATGGTTCATTAGACACCGTGAGTGAGATGGCCATGAGACAACACACTCTGACATCAATGCTCACACACAAATAATACGTTTTTTTTTTTTTTTTTTTTTTAGTTAATGGTGTAGCCATACAGCTGTACTTATGGAGAAGTAAGAGCATGTAGTCAAGAATTTTAGACACTATAGTGGACCTGCCTTTTCAGATGAGTGATAGCGGAGGCTTGTTACACATCGAGATCCACCAGAGGTTCAGAACATTGAGAAAAAGAAAAAAAAATGAGGCAGTTCTTTTTTTAGAAACCTTTAAATCAGAGATTGCGTTCCGATTCTGACAGACCACAGGGATAGGTGTTTTTGAATGGGACCTGGTTGTCCGGGAGACTGCTGCTGGCACAGTGGTGACTCACCGATTTGATGTGAGAGTCCGAATCACATCCGCCTGCCAGGTGTGCGCCATGTTTTGGCACGGGTTACTGTGACTGTCAACACCTGATGCAGTGAGGCACAAAGGAAGAGCAACTTGGGTAAAATATGATGTGTGCATTGTATAAAATTGATTAATTAAATAATCCTGAAAAAGTAACTGAAGCAAAAATACAATTTTGAAAAATGTAGGTAACACGCAGCTTAAATGATGAATCTTACCTTTGTAATTTATGACACTTTTTTTTTTTTTTTTTTTTTTTTACTGGTTAGTTTATTCAATTAATACATTAACATGTGCAAATACAATGCATACATAACATAGAATTGTCCCTTGATGAATTATGTCACAAAGTTTTGTGGACTTTGATATTAGGTGGAATTTAGTGATGTTGCCCTAAAAAAGACATTTATCGTAATTTTTTTCTGAAAATGATTATTCAGCAACTTAAATGGAGTATATTGACCATGCCCTCTTCCTTAGTGCCTTACCTTACAAAGTAGGAAAAACCATCATGGCTGCCATGTCAGAGTCTCCTTATATCATGACCACCATGCAAGAGCCTTATCACATCATAGTCGCCACGTCAGAGTCTCCTTATTCCATCCCTGCGGCCATCTTATCTTCCCTGGTACAGGCAGGCCCATGGTCTATGGTCTTGTCCACTGCTCTACAGTTTATGCCAGGACCACTTTTATTTCATTGTCCAGGTTCATCATCATATAATAGAAAAATATATGCACACTTTTATTGTCCCTCTATTCAAAGCATAAAAAAACAACAACAATGTTTCAGTTCAAATAACTTTGTCAGGCAAATACCAGGTTCACCATCATGCCAAAATGCAAGCCCATTTCCACTTCATGGGCCTGGGCATCCTCTTATCCTCCTCCACACTGCAACACTCCTGGATAATTTTTTTTTATTATTATTTTTTTTTTTGGTTTTAATTTGGTGCATTGTTTGGGTGTTGGGAGTCACCTATTAGAGAAGGGGGGTGGGGGGTGGGGGTGTCATGTCTGTTTTAGGTTTTGTCCATGTATAAAATTCACCATATAAACTTCTTCATGTTTTCATGTCTTTTTTCTGATGTTTGACATAGTCATGTTTACTGTTTTGTCAGTTGCTTCCTCTGCTTCATTTTTTTCTGATTGGTTCATTGTCTTTAATACTTCTTTGTGTTTTATTTAGTTTGCATCTGATCTGTGAAATAAACTGAACACGGTTTCTCAACTTCAACTTGCCATCTGTAGATAAAATGTTAAAATGTTATCACATTTCCCTTCACTTGATGGTTACACCACATGACAGTTTTACATATAACTGAAAATTTGTTGAAAATGAATAACCATTTCTAAGAACTTTACACGTTTTTTAAAAAAAAAAAAAAATATATATATATATATATATATATATATATATATATATCCTGTTTAAATATTTTCCTTTTATATTGTAGTCACATATATCACTGTCTCTTTGAATAAACAGGTAAATTAAACGTTATCCTTAATTTTTACATTGTATGATGGGATATTTGGATGTTGAGACAGAAAATAGGTTGGCTTAGCTGTAATTATTAGCATACAATCAACTCACATATGTGAGATGGAGGGAGCAGGTGAAATGGGGTGAGATAGAGAAAGGGAGTCTATAATTTGAGGAGGGAAAGAGGATGACAGCAGGTGTGAGGAGAATGAGAAACCTGAGGCATGGTTTCATGAGTTTACCACTGTGGCTCCCACCAAATGTGTCTGTAGCCTGTTTGCAGGGTGTGTTTGCATGTGTGAGTCTGTTTGTCAGTTAAGGGGGTATTATGTAAGATTCGACACCAGTGCAGGGCACTCTATGAAGTGACTAATGCAGCCTAGAGGGATGACAAAATATGAAAAAAACAAATCAAAATGCAAACATGCAGAAGCACAACAGCCCATGGTGAGGAAGTGACATCATAGAGCCTCTTTCAAAGGCCATGGTCATTGCTGCTGTCCCCTATATTTCCCTTAATTCCTTGTACCTGTTGGTTTTTTTTTTTATTATCAGTAATTATTTTTTTTTATGTTTTATGCTTAAAGAAATAGTTAACCTAAAAACTAAGCATTATTTTAAGTATGATAATGAGAAATAAAATTATGCACTTATTTTATGTGATGATTTATGTACTGAAAACAGCTGTTGCTTCACGGTTTGTGATTTTGTACATAAGTTGTACATATGTTGCACCAAAACTGTAGTAAGAGATGATAGGGTTTATAATATTTCATAATTTCTCTGAAGGAAAAAATGTATATATATATATATATATATATATATATATATATATATATATATATATATATATATATATATATATATATATAATAAAAATGAAACTATGTTAATAAATTATTATTAAGTTATTAAATAACTCGTCCTGTCATCAGGCACTGTGGGGCCAAATAAAATAGTGTGACCTCATCTTCTCCCTTTGAATAAAAGATGATATTTAATTCATGAAGTGGGATGGAGGAGGTGGCTCTGCTTCCCTTGACATTCAGAAATTCTTCAGAGGAGACTGAGTTTTGGAGCTGTAAAGATTAAAAATTATAGTGGATGTTTAATAGCGTACTGATTCCCAGTGAAAAACATGCTGCAGTGAGGTTTTGTAAAACCAGGGAGTATTCCTACTGAGTCAATAACAGGAGTAGGAATAACAAGGAATTTGGTTTTGGTTATGATTCCAGTTCCACTGTTCTTCATTTTTGATAATTTGTTTATATACATAACTTCAAAAGTTTTAGATCGGTTTTAGACCGATTAGATCAAATTTTTTGTTATGTTTTTAAAAGATTTTTAAAAGCTGCAGTTATTAAATAAAGATAGAAAGAAAGAAAGAAAGAAAGAAAGAAAGAAAGAAAGAAAGAAAGAAAGAAAGAGAGAAAGAAAGAAGAGAGAAAGAAAAAAAGAAAGAATTTTCAGCATCATTACTCAAGTCTTCAGTGTCATATAATCCTTCAGAAATCATTCTAAAATGCTGATTTGCTCCTCAAGAAGCATTTCTGATTACTAGCAATGTTTAAAACAATTTCTTTCAGGATTATTAGATGAATAGAAAGTTCAAAAGAAGAGCATATAGCTGAAATAGAAAGCTTGTGACATTATGAATTTCTTTACTGTCACTTTTAATTAATTAAATACATCCTTGCTGAATAAAAGTGATAATTTCTTCAGTTTCTTGTATGTGAAAAAAATGTATCACTTTAGATTAGGGAAATCTATGGTGCCTCTAAGGTGACATGGTCGGTTCACTTAATTTAGTCATGGCCACGACATTATAACTTGTGGTAACGTGATAATATGTCGTGGCTATGCGATCATTTTCTCGAGGTAACAACATCCTTATGTCGTGGCCTCGAGATGCTATGTTGAAGGAATAACATCCATTTCTCATGGCCACCACTTTTTCTGTTAAGGGAACAACATATCTTTCTCGTGGCCATGAGTTTATGTGAGACCATAGCAACCCATTAGGCTATTATTATTAGTGTTGCTATTATTATTGCTATTATTATTATTGCTATTATTATTATTATTATTATTATCCTATTTTTATTTTTCAAAAGATGTTGATCCAGGAACATGTCTCACTTGAATCAAGCAAAATCATGGTGACTGAGGATACACAATGCTAGAGCCTTAATGTAAACAGGTCACATGCTGCATTTGTCCGATTAATGACTCTGACACAGCAAAAATGCAAATCAGAATGTTAACCCAGGGGGTTACGGACCTACAGTGTGAAACATCAGCTCATGATTACCCAGGATATATAGTTAAAACTGGGTAAATTATGAGCAGTTCGAAATGCGAACCAAGGTAACCCAGGATTACGTTCAGCCATGAACCACAATGATCCAGGGTTAACTATTTCAAGTGTGGAAAGCCTTAGTATGTACATGCAGAAAGGACTGTGAAATAAAATATTAAGTGAAAAATCCTTAAATCAAATTCTTCATCGATCAGACTTAAAAATGCACTTTTTCCTAGCTTATCTTTTGTATCTTATTTTGTTTCTTCCTCCTGTTTTCACAATGGCCATTCGAGGTTCTGGCAACACATGACACATTATGCTGTGACTGATTGTATTCATGATCCTTTGAATGCATCCACCCACATTGTCTTCAGACCAGCAATTATTTATAATTGCGATCCCTCTTGAATCAGATCATATCATTGTATGCACTTTGATTTCTTATTTAAATCATAAATATCATGCATATGCCTAATGCGCGCTGGTGTTTTTTTTTTTTTTTTTTTTTACAAAGCATGAATAACTGAATATCATAGACATTCTAGGAGCAAACAACAACGTTCTCTTTGGTACAGCAATGAATAAAGAGTTAAAGATATAATCAAAAGTTAAAGATATAATCTAATACATCACTTAAGTCTTTCAGCATATAGGCATATTAATTGAGATTAATATACACCAGTGGTTCCCAACCACTTTCCTGGAGGCCCTCCAACACTGTATGTTTTCCATGGCACCTTAATCAAACACGCCTGATTCAGATCATCAGCTATTTATTAGATACTCCAAGACCTGATATGGGAGTGTCGGAATGAAGGAGAGATGTAAAATGTACAGTGCGGGGGGCCTCCAGGAACATGGCTGGGAACCACTGATATACACTAGATTCCTGTACTAGAAAGATCTGCTGCCTAAATGTCCACAGCAGTATATCACCCAATAGCTAATCAAAATGTTTTATGAAATACAGCATGGATTGAAATTAAAAGTAACAGCATATTTTCCATACACCTTGAATACATGTCAGTGTACACATCTTATCAGTTATAAGTTTAAAAAGTGTCTGTTGAAAGGTCAGCTTACCTCAGTGCTCTATAGATCAGATTTTTTGTTTTTATTTTCTATACTCTATACCTGTCACGTGTATGTTCCTGTTTGTCCTTATTTGGAATGGTTTGGAATTATTATTGGAATTATTAGTTAATCACCTTCATTCCGTTCACCTGTGTAGATTGATCACCTCGTTTGCTCCTTTGTTTCCCTGTAAGCCTTTAGTTTCTGTATGTTCTTCATCCTGGATTAATGTTGATTTAATGGTACACGTGTATTGATGCGATTTAGCTATCATGTTATTTGTTTTGAAGTGGAATTAAAGTCTTTAAGGATACTTTGGATTACGTGATCTCATATTTCAATTCTCATGTTATTTTCTTGGTTCCTCTTGAAAAAAGCCCCCGCTCCTTCTCTTGTTTTGTTTTTTCCTGTTTCTTTTTTTCTTTGAAAGGTAACAGAACAATCTCTCCGAGGCTCGCAAGGCTGGTTGGAGAGATAATTTGTGGTTTTAGAGCATTGTCAATCACAGGACCAGGAAACTGTCAGCACGTTGTGGAATGGATTCTCTTATCTAAGGAGGCAACTGGTATGAATGTCATTTTAGTTTGTTATCTGGCAATGTAATCTTATGGCTGACACCTGAAGGTAAACTCTTCAATTATTATGAATTCAGATAACCTGACATTTTAAGTCAGTTGTTTTAAACGAGAGCCTTGCACATGTAAATGATAAATGTGCAATTAATTAATGTAGTCGCAAACTGACTGATTAACTGATTGTAATATGACACAAGATACAGTGTATATAATACTACTGTAAGACATGATTGCACATTAGAAATGCATGCATAATCCCAGTTTGCTAACCTTACGTAGAAATTCTGTTGATTTATTTTGGGAAAAATTAGAATGAAATCAACATATTTTCTACTTGTTTTTAAAATTCCAAATAAGTAAAAATCTGTATGTAAATGTAAACATTTATTTGGCTAACTTAAATGCACAGCACCTCAAGTTAGTTTACAAAATAGCCAATTGCCACATTTTGCAACCTTTTTATTATATATATGTATATATATATATATATATATATATATATGTATGTGTAAGCTGCAGCTACTATGAACCAACCAACTCCTCCTAACACCTCTGGTCCAAGACAAGCCCATTATTAATTTTACCTAAAAAAATAAAATAAAATAAAGAATCAAAATAAAATCAAATTCTTAAAAAAAAAAAACGCACACACACAACACAAAGTACAGATAAGAATACCATTAAAGTACCGGACCGTTAAGCAGTATCGGTAAGAGTAGTAATACCGTTAAAACCTTAACGATACCCATCCCTAATGTTTACTACAACTGGGCATTGAGTATACAATGTAATACAATGTAATTTGGATAAAGCCAAAGCAGATATGGATGAAGAAGTGCAAGAGTTTGCCTCTGAAATACAACAGACATCTTTGGAGTTTTAAAGCCAATAAATAACTTTTGAGATATTTGCAGCCCAATAATAATATCTGAAATTGGGAAGTGCTAATCCATCTTGAGTTTTTTGTCTTTGGAAAAATTCCTTCCACATCCTTGGTTTTTCCTGCCTCATATAAATAATTAAATCAGTCTGTCTAAATTCTGAAAAAAGGATTAGAAAGATTGGGATACATTGAAACAAGTACAAGAACCTTCATTAGGAAAACAGTGGGTCAATAATACAAAATGACAGTTAAAGGCAGTTCATCATTGAACTCAGTGATGTCATCATTTTCAGCTCAGTTCAGTTTTAACAGTATCTGTGCAATCATTTGCAGTCAAGTCAATGATATCACTGTAAATGAAGTGTCCCCAACTAAGCAAGCCAAAGGCTACAGCAGCAAGGAACCAAAACTCCATCTGTAACAGAATGGAGAGAAAACCCTTGGAGAAACCAGGCTCAGTCAGGGGACCAGTTTTCCTCTGGCCAGACAAAACCAGCAGTTCAAATTTAACATTACTTATTATTGCATTCTGACTTAACAAGTAAAGCATGAAGAGTAACGGCCCTAGAACTGAGCCTTGTGGTACTCCATACTGCACTTATGATCTATATGGAGGTTATATAAGTATGATTTAAAGGGGGGGTGAAATGCTATTTCATGCATACTGAGTTTTTTACACTGTTAAAGAGTTGGATTCCCATGCTAAACATGGACAAAGTTTCACAAATTAAGTTGTACGTTTGAAGGAGTATTTTTGTTCCAAAAAAACCTCTTCCGGTTTGTCACAAGTTTCAGAAAGTTTTTTTTGAGTATGGCTCTGTGTGATGTTAGATGGAGCGGAATTTCCTTATATGGGTCCTAAGGCACTTCTGCCGGAAGAGCGCGCGCTCCCGTATAGCGAAAGCATCGCGAAAAGTCACAAAAGAAGTGTGTTTTTGGTTGCTAGGGCAAGACAACCCTGCACAGATTACCAAAAGAGAAATAGCATTAAAGGACCAGTGGATGGAGTTTATTTTTACAGAGCATCAACGGAGTTGTGCAAGTGTTTTTGTTTGTTCCCTGCATTTCGAAGATGCTTGTTTTACAAACAAGGCCCAGTTTGACAAAGGATTTGAACATCGTTTATTTCTAAAGGATAATGCAGTCGCAACGAAAAAGGGTCACGATCGTGTGTTGGAACCAAATGCGGTGAGTAAAACTGCTTCAAATATCTCTGTGTTGTGAACTTAGCTATCGGCGCGTGAGCACATGAAGTAAACAACATCGATGTTGTCATCAAACGGCACTTTCCACATGTACAGCTTAAAAAAAAAAAAAAAAAAAAGACGACATAAAGTGGAACTTAGTCATTTTCCAAAACCGCTAAGCAAATATATACAGTTTTAGTACATACCACATAGAGACGCATTTGCTGATGCTGCTCTTGTTAAATTTCAGCCTCTGGATCTGTGTCACAGCTTCCACATGCTCTCAACGCGAAAGCCTACTGGCGCTCGTGATTCTTTAGCTCCGCCCACACGTCACGCCTCTAGGCGCTCATGTTTTTACGGGAAAAATCGGTACAGACTAACTTTCTCTTATAAATATAATAAAAATAAAGACTTTTTGGAGTTATGAAGGGTGCAGTACTACTCTATAGGTACTCAAGATTAACAGGATATTGAGTCAAAATGAGCATTTCACCCCCCCTTTAAACCATGCTAATGCACTTCCATTAATGCCATCAAAGTTGTCTAGTCTACGCAAAAGAATGTTGTGGTCAATAGTGTTGAATGCAGCACTACGATCCAATAAAACTAATAGAGAGATACAACCAAGATCAGATAATAAGAGCAGGTCATTTGTAGCTCCTAAGGAGAGCAGTCTCAGTACTATGATACGGTCTAAATCCAGACTGGAAATCCTCACGGATAGCATTTTTCTCTAAGAAGGAATATCAGTCATAAAGTATGACAAGAACCATCAGCCTTTACACAACACACCCTATGATAAAATTGATTTGTGATATGCACAGGGTTATATGGAGAAATGTCTCTGTCATCAGAACTGAGCAAAGTCATCACAACAGTGATGCCTTTCAATGCAGTATGAAATGTGTTGACTATATATTTTTTCATAGTATTACAAAACAGATACAAAGATATACAAAAAGATGACATGCAAATTAAACAAGTTTGACAGGGATTATGCTAATTAAAAAATATATATGATGAATTAGCATCAGTTTAGTTTTAACCAAGAACTTTCACAACATTTTGTCAGGTAAATCAATAAGGCAACAAAGCTGAGTTTTACGGATGGGCATTCTCCACAGCACACACACATTACAACTCATTTTTTGAAGTACTCCTGTGTAATTGGAAGAGAGTAAAATTTAGTAGGCAATAATTAAAATAAATAACTGGAGTGATGGATAGTGCTAATCAGCTGCTTACGCAGTCACACCAGTGGTTCAACCTCTCAAGACAAGGGGGAAGTGCTCGAAAGGTCATTTGTATGACAGAACCTCATTCAGTATTAAAATCCACTATTAAATGGTTCCATGGAGAAGTGCCCATTTTAAATCCTTGGCGATATGTTTTTAAGAATAGTGCCGACTACTTGAGCTGGGGATTACTCACTTGGAATTAGCCTCAGTAGGACAATTTGAGAAAATTCTGATAGAGGATTAAAGTAGGTGCTCCGGGTAAAAGTTTTGACTGAGATTAATATGGGCTATACCAGATAATCTCATCGGAGAAAAGGTGTCCGTCTGGATGAGATTTGGTGGGAGTGAGAGTAACAGCAAGAGCAAAAGGGGTTTAATTTCCCTTGGGATAAAATGGGCTTCTCTATGTCCATACCAGTGAAGATGAAGTAAAAAAAATGGACAGGAAGTTTCCCTTAAAAGACAGAGCAATTAATGCAAGGCTTCTTCTCTTTCTTCAACCACAATGTCAATGAGAGGCCAAGTGTAAAGACTATAATTTATTTCATTTATCACAATTAACCAGCCAACATGTCAAAATAAATAAATAAATAAATTGTATTAATGTATTAATTGTTTTAATGTAATGTCTGATTATTGTGTTATTTTACAAATGCATTTGCTATTGCTTGTTTCTGTTTCTCCGTTGCCTGTGTTTTTATTGGGATATTCCTTTCTAATTGACCTTTCAAAGTTATTTCTGTTGGCATAACCCAATGTAGTCTGGTTGTGTCAGTCATAATAAACTATTTTTCTTACCTAAATTATACAATATACTTAATTTAGGGTTACCTGCATTGCTTACAATGTCTCTTTTGAAGTAAATTCAGTGGTTATTAGAGGTAAGTTATTAAAGAGTTAGAGGACACCACTATTGCTAGTGCTTAATTCAGTAATTGCATTTCAGTCACCAATTTGGAGAATCCAATGTACAGAAAAAAAAGAAAGGCTATCACAGTTATGGAATTCCTCAACGAGAGGTTAAACCCGTAGGCATAATAATTTTGTGTGATATTGATGTCGTTCTTGTTGCTTGCACACAACATCTGCTCCTGAAATTAATCTACATGGATTTGTATCTTGCAAATTAATTGAAGAGACAACAGACGTGATGTAGAATGAGCTAAATCTGTTGTTTGTTTGGTGGAATTAGATTGGTGATTTCCATACTTTTAGGGGTAGGGTTGGTGAAGGGCGATAGAATGTACAATTTCTACAGTATAAAAACCATTACGCCTATGGGATGTCCCCACTTTTCACAAAAACAAACGTGTTTGTGTGTGTGTGTTTGTCTGTGTGTGTTTGTCTGTGTGTTTAACATCTTGTGATGAAATTCATGTAGAGAGTGACTTGAGTTTTTTGAAAGTATCAAGCCATTTTTCACTATAAACACTGTATATTATAGTACTTACTCACAGAAAATAATATAGTGACAATTTTCACTTTCTTGCAAGGAATGTAGTGGGCAGTTTTTTTCAGTGATTTGTATTACATTCTAAACGTATTTGTTTGCTGTTGTCAAGGTACATCAGTTTCTCAGTTGATGTTACCCATGTTTAATGTTTCCTTGTGAATTCAGCTCTTGAGAAGGGGAGAAAATGACATTTCATTTCTGCATTCATGCCATCTTTTATAAGAATCTCCAAAAGCCATGAAGACTGTCACCTTTCATTTGCTCGGGCACAGAGGCGAAGTCTGCTTTCAGAGAAGTAGAGCTGAAACAAGTCAACATAAGGAAAAACCTTTAGGGCCAACAGCACTCAAGAATATCTGCACATACAACAATTCTCGCATTTGGAGAGCAGCTCTGAATGCATCGGGAGGGCAAGTCAGTTTATCTTATCACCAATTCCAGCCTAGACTGTGCCTGCCATGATTCATTTTGCCACGTTTAATCAAAGTCTTTCTTTCTGTATCTGTTGGAGAACTCCCAAGGTTCTTATGTAATGTAGCCTAGTCTAAATTTGTTGTGCATCTCTGTGCCTCAACGCTTCATTAGATGCTACAGTCATGTGATTCAGAAATGGTTTGCTGACGCTTGTTTGTGTTGGCCCAGATTTTAATTATTATTTTTTTTTTTTAATTTTACAATTAAGTTCCCTTTATAAAGGGTTTTTAATGTGTGTATAAATTGACTAATAACTCATTTACAAATGCATTAAAAATCATTGATAAGCAACATAAATGCATGATAAAAATGGGTAATTTTAATGCAATACATGCAAATAGCTAGCCTTTTTTTTAATTCACATGCTATTAATGCATAATACATATATATTTGCTATAATTTATCCTTCAGTTATGAATACCTTTATAAACCCTTTATAAAGGGAACCTTAAAGGTGGGGTGAAATGCTCATTTTCACTCAATATCCTGTTAATCTTGAGTACCTATAGAGTAGTACTGCATCCTTCATAACTCCAAAAAGTCTTTAGTTTTATTATATTCACAAGAGAAAGATAGTCTGTACCGATTTTTCCCAGAAAAACACGACCGGCTGGAGGCGTGACTTGTGGGTGGAGCTAAAGAATCACGAGCGCGAGTAAGCTTTTGCGTTGAGAGCGTTTGGAAGCTGTGACATTACCGTGAGGAAAAAAACATCATCCCAAACAAACCATGGCTAACAGTCAGCGTATATTTATGATCCCGAGGCTGAAATTTAACAAGAGCAGCATCAGCAACGACGTCTCTATATGGTATGTACTGAAACTGTATATATTTGCTTAGCGGTTTTGGAAAATGACTAATTTCCACTTTGTCGTCTTTTTTTTTTTTTTTTTAAGCTGTACATGTGGAAAGTGCAGTTTGATGACAACATCGCATGTTGTTTACTTGATGTGCATACGCGCCGATAGCTAAGTTAACAACACAGAAATATTTGAAGCAGTTTTACTCACCGCATGCGGGTTCCAACACACAATCGTGACCCTTTTTCGTTGGGACTGCATTATCCTTAAGAAATAAACGTTGTGCAAATCCGGTGTCAAACTGGGCCTTGTTTGTAAAACAAGCATCTTCGAAATGCAGGGAACAAACAAAAACACTTGCACAACTCCGTCGATGCTCTGTAAAAAATAAACTCCATCCACTGGTCCCTTAATGCTGTTTCTCTTTTGGTAATCTGTGCAGGGTTGTCTTGCCCTAGCAACCAAAAACACACATCTTTTGTGACATTTCGCGACGCTCTCGCTCTGATCAGTGAATGTCTGTGCTCAGCCTCTCAGTGCTCTGCTATACGGGAGCGCGCGCTCTTCCGGCAGAAGTGCCCTCAGGACCCATATAAGGAAATTCCGCCGCATCTAATGTCACACAGAGCCATACTCGAAAAGAACTTTCCGAAACTTGTGACAAACCATTTGTCCATGTTTAGCATGGGAATCCAACTCTTTAACAGTGTAAAAAACTCAGTATGCATGAAATAGCATTTCACCCCCCCCCCCCCCCCCCCTTTAATGTAATGTTTTCTTTTTTTTTTTATGATAGTTCAGCTAGAAATGTTAACTGTAATTTACTGCACATAATTGTGTGGCATATAGTAGGGCATTATGTTTTGGGCGGGTTGCCTCATTGAATCAAGAAATGTCGTTATTAAAAGTAGTTCTCAAGCAAGCTCTGCGATTAGCTGCTTCAGAGCATGTATGAAATTACTACATCAAGGAACCGTCTTAAAGGTGAGCAGCACTTCAAACCCCTGCTGTATTTTACATAAAACATTATATATATATATATATATATATATATGCATACATATATACAGAGAATTACAGTTATGTATGGCTTTATATTATCCAACCACACACAAGACCAGAAACCCAACCGTGGCCATTAACAATTAGATTTTTTAAACTTTAATTAGGGCCTTGGAATATTCATGAGGCATACTTTTTGTCTCGTGCCATATCAATCAAATTTTCCGAAACCCAACAGTCGATACAAGATCAGGAATATATACCATTTACCTGTGTGTGTGTGTGTGTGTGTGTGTGTGTGTGTATATATATATATATATATATATATATATATATATATATATATATATATATGTGTGTGTGTGTGTGTGTGTGTGTGTGTGTGTGTGATTTTTACATTAACAATCATGAACCGCAACAATTTCTTACCTCTAAAGGATGCATACAAATTAGCACCTAAATAGTACATATTTGATTTATTATAATTTTTATTATTTCTTTTGTGCCTGCCAAAATGTATCCATTGGATCTGACATGGCATTATTAGCATTACCATTGAAACAAAAATGTCTCGTGAACCAACCTGAGTAGGATCTACTGTCTGTCATTTTGTAATTATGTTAATTTCAGCTTGACATAGTAGTAGTGCTATAATATGTGACTAAGTACAGGTGCTTAATGTCATTGGGCTTCATGAATTCTGTAGTGATGTACAAAATAAATTATTCAAGACTTATTAATATGTCAGCTTTCATCACACGCGCTCTGTATACACTATCCTGTTCACTTGGCATAAGTCAATGTGATTTAGTGTTGCTGTCTTGTAGCATTCATCCTAAGAGGCCAGGCTCCTGTACACTCCCTTTGACATCTAACACGTCTGTCTCTTCCACTGTAAACGCTTTCCCACTCTCCAGTCCAACCTTCCTCTCACCTTTGTCATTTCCAGACGAGTCCTAGTAGATTTCTTCAGCTCTTCTTTACCCTCTTGCAGTTCAGGCATAAGCAACTTCCACCAGTGAGGTCTAGCCATGTTGCATAATCTTGTCAAATTTCAAGCCTGCAACCCTGCATTTGCTCCAGTCACTCCATATAAGAAATCAATCTGTGAACACATGGAAATGGGAATTGATGACTGAGGAAAGAAGGAACGATGTCTTGGTGATGGTACTGAGTAAACAGTTAAGAGTGTACATTTGTTTAATTATTCTGGATTACACCTTCAAACATAAAAAAAAAACACTGAAGTGAACAAAATTCTTAAGTAGAAAGTCTGAAATTTTATTTTCTTGCAAAACATATTGCAATAATCCTTTATTTACAATTATGAAAAATCAATTTTTACAGTTTGCTTGCATACTATTCTTTTTTTTTTCTGTGTGCACTGACCTAGATGAATTTAACTTTGCTAAACATGCAGTATACAACAGAGCACACACCAAATGGCATACAGTATCCCACAAAGCAATGTGCTGGATTAACAAAGTAATATCAGTGATATCAATTTTCAAGACCTTTTTTTTAAACTCATTATTTGATTGCCAATAGTTAAGATACTGGATTAATTATATAAATATACTGTTTGAAATTGTTTAGCTGCATAATTCATATAGTTTCACAAAATATATTTATATAGAATTAGTATTCAGTATGCAGTGTTGTGCTTTATATAGTGTTCCATCTGAACATTGCCAACTTATAGATAGACTGTGTGTATTCTGAACTTGCACTGTGTCAGCAAAAATTGTCTAAAATCAAATTTTTAATCAGACAACAATGTTGGCAGTTATGTCAGCAAATGTTACTGTGGATGACAGTAATTTATTCCAGTGTGCATGGAGTTTAAAAGCAGAGGACAAATTAAATTGTAATGAATGGGTCTCTAGCAACAGCAAAATGTGTTTTTCATCTGCTGCCATGGAGCGTTCAATATAACATACTGAAGGTTTGATATTTCTCTTTTGATGCTGATGTCTTTTACTATCTGATTCCTTTTCTCTTCCTCAAGGAAACATGAAATAGTTAACATGCAGCTCAGCGGCACACATGAAGAGAGTCTGCGCGCAGCCGTCTCCAGGGACTCGCTGTAGGGAAGAACTAGTAGAGCAGAACTGTCCTGTAGCATCAACCACAGACGACTTTAAACAGTCCTCCATCTGGGGTCAGTAGGATCTTCCCACTCACATACAAACATCAAAGCCATTACTGCTTCCTGCACTGACTCGCCTCAGCTGGAGTGATTCACTCTCCTACCCTGTCGACCCTCACCAGCATATGGGCGACGAAAGACATGACAGGCTGTGTTAAGATTAGCCCACCAATGAACGAGATAATGCCTGACCCAAGAGCTCATGAGAGCGTGTGTGAAAGACCTAGATGATGTAATAAACGGGAGGATGAACATGCTTCGCATTTCCCAGCAGCCTTTGTGTGGCGTAAATGCCTGCCAGGGAGATGAAGTTAAAGATGTTAATACAGACAAAACAGTCAGGCTGAAAATTGAAGGAGAAATTTACTGAACAGTTTGACCGCTTTGCCTTATGATCACGTTAATATCCTCATATACACACTCAACATTAAATTTTATTTCTAATCAACAATCCTTCCTAACATATTGAAGAGGAAAGAAATATGTTGATCTGACAGCCAAGGGTCATTGAATAGTTAATGGATATTGTGTTATCATGTTAATTGTAAATGTTATTTATTTTTATTTTTATTTTTTTATTCACAATGTTGTTGCAGGTACAGCACACGTCCTCCACCATGTTTACATCAAATACATGTCATAAACGTTTACATCGCCATGCCAACTTGCTACAGTTATCAATAGTTTGCAATGCTTCCCCTGCATATTGGGGTATTCTGATTGGTCCAATATTTTAGAACTGACATTGCTGAGCGGTGCTGCATTTAAAAGTTGAAATTATTTTTACTTGACACAGCATCAAGGTGGTAAATGGAGCAGCTTGAAGTGTACATAAGAAGTAGACCTGCTCCCTCTATCAAAATTGAGAGGTTGAGGGCATAGGTGGAGCATTTGTAAGGCTGGGGAAGACTTAGCCATGGGGACTTGGGGCAAAAATGCCACTAAACAAACTCCACAAACAAACTAAATCGGTAACACTTTAGAAATAGGTAAAACTTGTCAACTATTAACTACGACATTTCTATCAATAAATTCTTAATTTGCTGCTTATTAATAGTTAGTAAGGTACTTGTTAGGTTTAGGTATTGGGTAAGATTAGGGATGTAGAATAAAGTCAAGTAGAGTAAGGCATTAATATGTTCTTAACATTCTAGTACTATGCATGCTAAGCAACTAATAGGTGTTACAGTACCTATTCTAAAGTGTAACCTTCAGTCCCAATAATCATATTTGATTAGCCTACATGACACCTATGTCAGGTTGTTGCCTAAAAATATGGGTTTATGATTGTAATACATTTGGCGGCTTTTAGCCTTACCCTTGAGTTGGTTCAGGCTTTGCCTATAGTCAAGGGTCTGTTCATATAAACTACACTAAGTGGAACACACTTCAAAATAGGGGAGGGGATTCTTCTGAGGGGAAGTGTTTGAGGAAGTTCACTAGTGTGTGTCTAAAATGAAGTGGAGTCCAGCCATGGTCCCCTTCCACCCTTAACTCCCTCTGGCTTACTGGCTACACCCCCAAACTCTCACTATTGGTTGAGCAGGAAAGATTTACAGATCTGAGCAGACTACTCTAAATGTTTTGATGGTGCATAGGTGGCTCAATGTTTACACTTTTTGATGAGATAAATGCACGAATGGCATACTTGCAGTAGTCAGTGAACAATAAACAAGGTTAAAAGGTCTATATGTAGAATTCAGAAACCCTCGTTATTACCTGTGGCCGTTAAGTCAAGTGCAGCCTGCAACTTATTTTCACATGCTTGCATTCGTAAGCATTTAACATACAAGGGACTGAACATTGATTCAGCATCCCAATTGTCATTCTTTGATTAGAAGTAAAAAGAAGTCAGAAATGCTTTTGCAGCAATTTACTGTTAACGGACATATAGATGTAATCCACACTGTAGCATTTAGATTAATATTTGAATATGTGTGTTTAAAAAGGCAGCGAGATTATAGTTTATAGAGTTTTCAGTATGGATATTTTTCTTAGACAAACACATTAATTTACTTCAGGAGGCCTTTATTAACCCCCTGGAGCCGTGTTGGGCACTTTTTTTTTAAATAATGGATTGGTGGAATTCTACCTTTTTAACTATTCATAAGCAGCAAATTAGATGTTTTTTGATGAAAAGTTCATAGTCATTACTTATTTAATAGTGAAAACTGGTTCCCAAACTAACTGTGATTATTTGAGACTATGGACTATATAGATTTGGCTTTGTGAGAATTTTGACTATAAAAATCTTTCAAACTTCACATAAGCAAGGTGGAGAGTGATATACTAGCTCTAAAGATGTTATATATATATATAATAAATACATGAATAAATAAAAAAATAAAAAAAAAACTTCACAGGTTGTCTGTATAATACCAGGACTTGTGCTTATGGCAGGAATAAACACTGTGTTAATTGTATTGAATGAGACTTTTGGACTATTAGAATTTGTATTGATGAGATCTAAGAAATATTTAATCTTTAACTGCCTTATTATATTTAATCATGCTGTCTTGTAGGAAAAGCTTATGAAAGCTACAGTTTGTCTTTCAACTTTCCCATGTGTGTTTGCTCACAAAGGCACAGTTGAAGTGTGTGCAGAGCTTTAATCCCATCTTTAAAGAAACTGCTATTTTGAAGCATTTGTGATCCAGAAATCAAGTCAAGGCCAAAGTGCAAAACCTTTCTCTGTTTAGTCTTTTTTATAGTTCAACCAGTTGTTGTCCTTTTCCCAGACTCACTAACATCCTAATAAAATGCAACTTCCAAAAATAATAACAAAAATGTTGCACTGAAACAGGAATTATGATTTCCAGATGTCCGAAATATTGTAGTTAAAATGCAATTAATGTGTTTTGAGAAAATTACTGCTGTTCTTCACATTATGTTTTTGATTTACATGAAATCTGTTTTAGTTGATTCAAACTGTCATCCTTTGTCATCATTGACTCATTAAATTATATAAAATGTGAATTGTACATTACATGATCAGATATAATCAGTTATATATTAAAAAAGACATTTCCTCTAAAGTAGATTCATTTTGTAGCTAATTTATTTTTGTAGCATGCAGCGTAGTTAACTACTGGTTTGTAAAAATAACTCTATTTCAGTTGTAGTCATCTTTGGAATATTTTGTTAGCATTGATAAATACATTCTACCTTCCAAATTGTCCTGTCTATACAGTTTAATTTATAAATAAATCTGCAGTTTTTCATTCATATTAAAAGTTTCTCCCCATTTGCACAAGGAACCGTCAAAACTTGAGAAAGACATGCAGTCCCAGGAGTCTCATTAAAGGACTGGTGAGAAGACACTTTTCAACCAATTGCCCTCAACAGCTTTTTGTCTTGGACAGTGAGCCAAATCTATTCATATTTAAGGATTGTGTCCATACATATATATATATATATATATATATATATATACATTTATAAATTTAGCAAACACTTTTATCCAAAGCGACTTACAGATGAAGACAGTGGAAGCAATCAAAAACAAAAAGAGCAATGCTATATAAGTGCTATAGCAAGTCTCAGATAGGTTAACACAGTACACGTAGCATAATATAATATAATAAAAAAAAGAAAACAGATAGAATAATAAAAAAGAATAGAGCAAGCTAGTTAGAGGTCTTTACACATACACACACATATATAATTGCATAATAAATGAAAAGAAAAATAGAATACAAAAAGATTAGAAAGGTAGTTAGATTTTTTAAGAATAGAATTTGAATAGTGAGTGTTAAAGTTAGAGGGTCAAATAAAGATGGAAGTGATGTGTTTTAAGCCGATTCTTGAAGATGGCTAAGGACTTGGGGAGGTCATTCCACCAGGAGGGAACATTTAATTTAAAACTCCGTAAAAGAGACTTTGTGCTTCTTTGGGATGCCACAATCAAGCGACGTTCACTTGCAGAATGCAAGCTTCTAGATGGCACATAAGTGTGAAGTAACAAATTTAGGTAAATGGGTGCAGAGCCAATGGCAGTTTTGTAGGCAAACATCAATGCCAATATATACTGTACATACATACACATACACACACACAATAAAATAAAATAAATACAACTAGAAAATAACTATATGACGATTTTTACCTTTAAAGTGATATAACATTACATATTGTGATGCATATTTTTATTGTATTGTCCACAAATAAAATGTAAAGCCTGGAGCTACAGTTTGAGCTTATCAAATATGAAGGAGAGTGACAGAATAGCCATGCGTCAGCATGACCTGGTTTTATGAAGGGAAATTACTGCATACTTTATGTTTGGAAAATAACTAAACACAATGAGATTTTGGAAAAGCTTTTAGTACTGGCAATGTGTGGTTCCTGCAACAGGCATTCAAGATTAGAACACAAAAATCTGAAAGACTAGTCTTCTTCCTGAGCATTAGCATCATTCTGGCTGTCTTTATTATATAAAATGAACTTCCTGTTGCCCATTGGCTGCAAAATTCCATTACATCAGCACTCGTGACTCAGTCTGACTCAAATTGCCTCTCTTGTCAAGATGAACTGACATTACTCTTACCCTCTCAGTTACGCTCTTGTTCCTCCATTCCTTATCTGAAGAATGATATTAATGGAGTCTTGGTGGCAAACAAATCTGTTTTTGTTTTTTTTGGTTTGTTTATTTTAACAAATGTTTAAATGAATGAAGCATTCTCAATCACACATAATTCAAAGGCAACAACATAAATAAATAGCCCACTGTAAGGGAGCAATTTATTGGTTGGACCTACTGAACAATTCATCCTTTTCCTTTTTCCTTTTTTTAAGTTGTCATAGTCTCTAGCTTGAGTGCCCATGAGCTCTGCTAGAAGGCACCCCACCCTGTACCCTTTACCATTTCCGGTTTGACGATAATATTGACGATAAATTCCCGATGGTTAGTATTACCGTTTCATCTTTTAATTATCATTAAAATGGTATTAGATTATCACGTTTTGAACAACTCACGATAAATAAATACTGTCCAGCATAAAGCACAGATTTCAGTAACAGTCTCACGTGTGCATAAGAATTTTCCATAAGAATTATATTTACATTCAATCTGTGTCCAGTGTCTGTCAGCCTAAAAATGGACCAAATTTGCATGCCCTGCTGTAAATTTTGACCGGTTGATGAAAAACAAGCTTATGTGGATTCTACACATTTAAACAGTTCAGGTAAGTTATCTAGAATTATTTATGGAGCAGATGAAATACATATAATAATTTACTAATCAACTATCATTTTTACATATCTTTTCTTTACTTAAAGGCTGAAATGTGAGGTTTACCTTTCCATGAAACGTTTTCAAAGCTTTATTTGAACATTTTCATTAGATATCTTAACCAAGCTTTAGGAAAGCTGTAAATGTCATTGTCCCTCCACCTTAACTCGAATAGGTTATACACCCTGTAATGGCAGCTGCACCTGTTTTATATTATTCTGAAGGCTGAATAAGGGTTTGTTTACGGGTGGTGATATGTTCCATATGGCAAATCCCAGTTTCCTGTCTCATTTCTGTCCCCTCCTTCCCTCTCTTTTTCTTGTTCTCATTATGGTAATACCTCTCATTAGTGTGACTTATGGGTATTGACCAAGCTCTTTGCAATTACAGCAGTGTCTCTGAAATTAACTTGAGAGCTGGGGCCCATGACCCAGTTCAGCGGACACTACAGGCCTCCAATTTCAATGAACTGGTTACAATGTTAATGGTTCATTCTTTTATGGGGGTCAATGAAGCAACAGATTATAAATAGTGTTGGTTCACAATGCCTTTTTAATAGGAGTTGTAGCTATTTATATATATATAAATTATGAGTGCTGCTTGTGCCAAAGTTGCTGCTGTAAGTTGCAGGCAAAGTGCTAAAGTTTTTTTATGTATTTATTTATTTTTATTTTACACATATTTATTCAATGGGTTTTAGATTTTCTTCTCTACCTTCAATGCCAGCTTTACATTTACACATACTAAAGTATCTTACCAACTGCATAGTCCAGGGGTTTTCAAATGGTTTCCAAGGGCCTGCAATACAATACAATACAATTAAAAGTGAATCATCTTAAAACATTTTCATGCATTATTAGGGTTGTCAAATTTCACATGCTAACTAAGATATTAATTAAATATTACATTTAATAGTTTCTGATGATTATTAGATTGCCTAAGTACAATGACAACACAAAAGATATTCTGATCTCCGTTGCTTTTTAGGTAACCTTTATTGTAAAGCACCTTGGATCAACAATGGTTGTGTTAATGTTGTGCTCTATAAATGAATTGACTTGAATTGACTTTAATTTAAAACTATTATTTATTTTAAAATAATATCATCCCCATAATCACAAAAGGAGGTCCTTGATACCAAAAAGTTTGAAAACCCCTTACATAGTGTATAGTCATCAGTTGACCAAATAGGTTTTATTGAAAAACGACCATATGGAATGATGTTACCTATTGTTGGAGTTTATAGAAACGCATTTATCTTTGAGTAATAAATTACACCCTGTGACTGGATGGAAACAGTTTCATTAAAGTAGCTCAGTGGGGATAAAACACTTTAAAGTGTAATTTACTGAGCTCTCACCTCACCATGCTGAGGCACTGAACTGCATCAGAATGAATTTTGACTCGCTGAGGCAAATGAGTCTCTAGTGCAAAGCTCAATTCAGATCGCGAATGTGTTCAGAAGAGGAGGGAAGTTTTGTGCTGAACTTGCAGACAAACGTTAAGGTTGGGGAAAAGTAGGCCATTATAATAACTGAGCACCAGATGGTGAAGACATAAATCAAACCACTTAAATGGAAATGTAAATAGAGACAGGAATGACTCACAAGGGCGAAATGTAAAGGCCAACAGAAAATAGAGATTTTTTGTTTTTGTGTATAGGTACCAGACTATCACTCACCACAAATACAATATGAACCAAATTATGTTACTATAATTGGAAGTCAAATCAAGTAAGTTAAGTAAAAAAATATTTTAAAAAACGTCTATATTTTACCTGTAGGTTGCAAACTGCATACAATGTTACTAGCTCAGCATATAAAGTTCACAGATTTTGATCATGCATCTTGGTGTTGAGGATTTTAAAAGGGAGCTGCTACAAAAGTCAAAAAAGTCATTATGTAGTGACTTTTTTAAAGTCATCTGAAAACTTTTTTTATCCTGCAATGTCACTTTATCTCATAATACGATTTGAGTGAGATGAGTGCTGGATGTTTTAGCAGATAAACTCTAGCAAACCTAATGAAATGAAAACATTCTTATTTGTTATGTTACGTGCCACGCCCATCGAGTGCGACACCGAAGAAAAGGGTTAAATCATTGAATGTAAATACAAACTGGCAGCACTGACTTTCAGAAAAGGCCTAATCTACTTACAATTCTTTAAATTAAACTAGACAACTGTGGCGAGTGGGGCGGGGCCGAGAGGCGTGGGAACGAGGAGTGAGGCCAGGTGTAGTGATTGGTGATGAGCTACACCTGAGCCCCACCGCTAGTATCGAGTCCCACGTAGGAGATGGAAGGATATAAAACTGGAGTGACGACCGTGAAGGACCAGGCCTGGGACATATTTTATGTTTTGGTTTTTATTTGCGCGCACCAGTCGTCCTCGAGGGGCTGGTGCGCCATTTTGTATTTATTTTGTGATTATTAAAATGTATTTTGATTGTGCGCCGGTTCCCGCCTCCTTCTTCCCGATGTATATGGAGTTGTATATTGGTACAGTGGTGCCGAAGCCCGGGAGAAGGAGGGACGCGCTGCTGAAGATCCCTCGCCGCTGTGGTGAATCCGCGGTGCCCTCGAGCTGGCGAGGTATGTGCCGCCATTGACGCTCGAGGCGGTGGGCTGGAGCGAGTTGCCGGGGACGGGCGAGCTCGCTGCCGACCGCCCACGACAAGGAGGGGCGGCTGCCGCCCGTGAGGGAGCGGAGGAGTCGGCGCCGTTCGCCAGGGGGCCGGAGCCTGCCGCCTCCGTGACGGAATCCGGAGGGGCAGGGAACGGGGGACTCCTGCCGCTGCCCAAAATCGGAGGAGCCGTCGCCGTCCACCGGGCGGCGGAGGAGTGTCGTGCCGTCCGCCGAGGGCCGTCCAGTGCCACCGCCGGGCACCGCGGAGGAGATCACCCAGCCGGTGGAGGGCCGAGCAGCAGTGCGTCTGGGAACCGGATTTTTTTTTTTTTTTTTTTTTTCCCTCTCTCCCCTCTCTCGTCCCTGTCGCTCCTCCTTCCATCTCCTTTTCTCTCGCCTCGTCTGTCCTACCCCCAGGTTCCCGCAGGTCCCCGTGAGCGGTCTCCCCCGGAGGGAAGGGGGGGGGGGGGGGGGGGGGAGTAGAGCGCAGTCTCGGGAGTACCCCCCGGCCTGCGAGGGGCGATGGGGGTATGTGGCGAGTGGGGCGGGGCCGAGAGGCATGGGAACGAGGAGTGAGGCCAGGTGTAGTGATTGGAGATGAGCTACACCTGAGCCCCACCGCTAGTATCGAGTCCCACGTAGGAGATGGAAGGATATAAAACTGGAGTGACGACCGTGAAGGACGAGAGAGGACCAGGCCTGGGACATATTTTATGTTTTGGTTTTTATTTGCGCGCACCAGTCGTCCGCGAGGGGCTGGTGCGCCGTTTTGTATTTATTTTGTGATTATTAAAATGTATTTTGATTGTGCGCCGGTTCCCGCCTCCTTCTTCCCGATGTATATGGAGTTGTATATTGTTACAACAACTTTCTTACGCGACTTTTAATAGTTAAAAAGTAGAATACAAAGTAACCCTTAGATACGTAAACTCTAGCGATTTCTGGTGCTAATTTAGATATTATCAGAAGACTGTTAATTGCCCTATAATTATTCAATTTTGATTTATCACCAGATTTATGAATTGGGATAACTGTAGCCACCATCCAAGCAGATGGAACAACTGCTTGCCAAATGGACAAATTTACCATATGTGTTATTGGGTGTACTAGTGAATAACTGTATTTATATTATATTTTATATTTTAATTTTCTATAATAATCACAACCTTTTCTATTTTTTCGCTTAAGAGGACCTTACTCCAATCATTAACTTTCAAAGCTATTTCAAAGTTTTGTTTCTGATTTTAAGAGACTCTTATTACAGTGTAATTTAATTAATTTATATATATTCAATATTCATATCAATTTCATCATGATCAGGCAGCTCTGTCTTCATACATTTAATTGTTCCGTCATCTTACACATTTATGGATTTAGCATTTATATATCCTACTTCTTGCTTGTTTCCTAATCTAGTTGTGAAATAAACCAGGCAGTATATATTATGAATATTTCTGGTTCTTTGATGAATTGCTTTGATGAAGACACTTTGGATAAAAGTGTTTGATAAATGCACAGAATGTGTTAGCGTGTGTGTGTGTGTGTGTGTGTGTGTGTGTTATATGTTATCATGCCAAGATGTCAGTACATCCTTAATGTTAAAGAACTTCCCTGGCAGGAATATGAGAACATTGTTTATGGTAAATGTTTACTCAGATCCAGTGTGTATAACATTGATCTGTGCTTTGACAATTATTCAGCAAAAGTGCCACTAGGGAGTATTTCACATCTAGTCTGTTTTGGTTTGTCTCTTAATATAGAACAGTCCCAGCATGTGGTGTTGGTTTAATTTGTACATGTATCGTGTAATCACATCACAGAAATGTTTCCCACGCTGGACCTTAGTCGAGATAGCTCCATATTTCATTTCTCTAAGTCTCTCACAGCCTTATTTTTATATGGGCAAAATTCAGTATGCCATTAACCTGACTAAGGTCTATTAGAGATACTTGATCAGACAAAATGTGCCTTACGTGACACTCAAGTACCAATAAGGTCTGTTCTCATGTGTCAAGAAAGCACAGTTAAGCTTCTAGTTCCCATATTTGATGTGCGCTACTGTATATGTGCATGGATTAATATTTATATGTGAACACATTCTAAATTAAATCTGATCATCATATACAGTAAAGCGATCATATCTTTTCAGAACAATTTGACTACATTGCTCAATTCATATAAATTACTTTCAGAATATGTTTCTAAGCTTTGTGAAGTTTGAAAAAGGTTAATTGCATAGACTTTCAATGGGTGGACAAAAATGATTAGAGAATGGAAAAAAACTCATCAAGAATAGTTTTTTTTTTTTTTTTTTTTTTTTATTATGGAAAAAAAAATACTTTAAATGAATATACTTATGAACTTAATATTATATTTTTGGATACTTAATTGCATGTTATGAGTATAATGATGACATAAGTAATTTTGGGTGGGGGGGGGGGTAATTATCATTTTAAATATTTGCATTATTTGCCATTGTGTTGAATTATGAATTCACCAAGCAGAAAATTCATTCACTTAATAATCTCCTTTTGTGTTCCGCTGGTGAAAATAAATAAATAAATAAAAAACCCACAAAAGTCATACATTATAATATGACATGAGGGTGAGTAAATGGAAGAATCAGTTTTTTGTTTTCCTTCCTTCTGTTTTAAACAATGCTGAGTCTCTGCTCATGACGTCCCACAGCATGACGCTTCCTCCAGCAATCGTCATTGCAGATATGCTGCTTTAAGGTTTGTGAGCACTGTTAGATTTGCACCATCACTTTGGATTTTGTCTAAAAAGCAGCAGCCGCTGGATGACTGTTGCTGGGTAACTGGTCATTGACAAAGAGCAGCCATGCCAACACATGCTTCTATTGTGTAAAAAAAATGAGACTTTAAAAAGAGTTGTTTTATTATCTATTTTCAGTTGTTATATATTTTCTGACACTTAATTGCATGTTATTTATGTTATTTAAACGGAAATGTATTATGGTTGAAATATGTATTAAATGTCACGCTATCAGTCTCTGTTTCCTGGGTGTCCCCTAGTGAGCGCACTTCTCCTTAGGCACTTCACCATAGGCACTTTAATTCCGCTTGTCTGGTCATGTCGTCACAGTAATTGCACTCCAATTAGATCGCACAGGTGTTGACTATCCTTAGTCATTAGTCTCCCTATATAGAGCTGTCTTTCTCTGTCGTCTTTATGGAGTCCTTACCCTATGTGTCTCATGCTCTCGTTTCCCCAGACTTCCTCTACCTTCTCGTTCTTCCGAGTTCCCCGTTTCATCCGGTTCCCTTTTTGTTTGGTTTGTCTCTCAAGACAGTTTTATTTTGTATTTAACCTGTTTGTGCAATAAACCTTACCTGCTATTGGATCTTACCCTTTCCTTGTGTTTTTCCCTTAACCCAACCGTGACAGAAGGACTCCATCATGCCTAGATCCAGCGGTGTGAGATTTCAAATCTGTTCCCCAGCCACCATGGAGGAACGGAGGAGGAGATTCCGGAACTTAACCACCCTTCATCAAAAGGGAAGCGAGGTGGGTGGCCTGGCGCAATTGTTTTGGACTTTGGCAGTCGGGTTAGGTTACAATGATGCAGCACTTAAAGATTTGTTTAATAATTGCCTGGATGATCCTTTACCTCAATGGGAGATGAAGGGGTTAGAGATCCTGGACTTTTGGGGGTTTACCAAATACCTGCACCATCGTGCTCAGTGGGATGCAACAACCACACCAGAAGTTCCAGACAAGACTGCCACCTGCCCAGCGCCACCGCACAAGATGGCCGCCAGCCCAGCGCCACAGTACAAGATGGCCGCCAGCCCAGCGCCACAGCACAAGATGGCCGCCAGCCCAGCGCCACAGCACAAGATGGCCGCCAGCCTAGCACCACAGCACAGGATTGTCGCCAGCCCAGAGCCACAGCTTAAGATGGACGACTCAACGCCTGAGTCTCCAGACAAGGTGCCGCCGACTCGCCATCGTGGAGGACGGAGGAGGAGGAGACAGGCGTCGACCGTCCCTCAAGGCCTGGAGAAAGTCCCAGAGGCCGAGGCTGTTCCCGAGGCGGAGCCCGATGCAGTTCCCGAGGCGGAGCCCGATGCAGTTCCCGAGGCGGAGCCCGATGCAGTTCCCGAGGCGGAGCCCGATGCAGTTCCCGAGGCGGAGCCCGATGCAGTTCCCGAGGCGGAGCCCGATGCAGTTCCCGAGGCGGAGCCCGATGCAGTTCCCGAGGCGGAGCCCGATGCAGTTCCCGAGGCGGAGCCCGAGGCGGTGCCCAATGCCGAGGCGGTGCCCGACGCTGTTCCAGAGGCCGATACCGATGCTGTTCCCGAGGCGGTGCCCGAGGTGGTGCCCAATGCCGAGGCGGTGCCCGATGCAGTTCCCGAGGAGGTGCCCGATGCCGAGGCGGTGCCCGATGCTGTTCCAGAGGCCGATGCGGTGCCCGATGCCGAGGCGGAGCCCGATGCTGTTCCCGAGGCCGATGCTGTTCCCGAGGCGGTGCCCGATGCCGAGGCGGTGCCCGATGCTGTTGCCGATGCAGTTCCCGAGGCGGTGCCCGATGCCGAGGCGGTGCCCGATGCCGAGGCGGTGCCCGATGCCGAGGCGGTGCCCGATGCTGTTCCCGATGCCGATGCAGTTCCCGAGGCGGTGCCCGATGCCGAGGCGGTGCCCGATGCTGATGCCGATGCAGTTCCCGAGGCGGTGCCCGATGCCGAGGCGGTGCCCGATGCCGAGGCCGATGCTGTTCCCGAGGCCGATGCTGTTCCCGAGGCGGTGCCCGATGCTGTTCCCGATGCAGTTCCCGAGGCGGATGCAGTTCCCGAGGCGGTGCCCGATGCCGAGGCGGAGCCCGATGCAGTTCCCGATGCCGATGCAGTTCCCGAGGCGGTGCCCGATGCCGAGGCGGTGCCCGATGCCGATGCGGTGCCCGATGCCGAGGCGGAGCCCGATGCTGTTCCAGAGGCCGATGCCGATGCTGTTCCCGAGGCGGTGCCCGATGCCGAGGCGGTGCCCGATGCTGTTCCAGAGGCCGAGGCGGTGCCCGATGCCGAGGCGGTGCCCGATGCTGTTCCAGAGGCCGAGGCGGTGCCCGATGCCGAGGCGGTGCCCGATGCTGTTCCAGAGGCCGATGCGGTGCCCGATGCCGAGGCGGTGCCCGATGCTGTTCCAGAGGCCGATGCGGTGCCCGATGCCGAGGCGGTGCCCGATGCCGAGGCGGTGCCCGATGCTGTTCCAGAGGCCGATGCGGTGCCCGATGCCGAGGCGGTGCCCGATGCCGAGGCGGTGCCCGATGCCGAGGCGGTGCCCGATGCCGAGGCGGTGCCCGATGCTGTTCCAGAGGCCGAGGCGGTGCCCGATGCCGAGGCGGTGCCCGATGCTGTTCCAGAGGCCGAGGCGGTGCCCGATGCTGTTCCAGAGGCCGAGGCGGTGCCCGATGCCGAGGCGGTGCCCGATGCCAAGGCGGTGCCCGATGCTGTTCCAGAGGCCGATGCGGTGCCCGATGCCGAGGCGGAGCCCGATGCTGTTCCAGAGGTCGAGGCCGATGCTGTTCCCGAGGCCGATGCTGTGCCCGAGGCTGTTCCAGAGGCCGATGCCGAGGCGGTGCCCGATGCCGAGGCGGTGCCCGATGCTGTTCCAGAGGCCGACGCGGTGCCCGATGCCGAGGCGGAGCCCGATGCTGTTCCCGAGGCCGATGCTGTTGCCGAGGCGGTGCCCGATGCTGATGCGGTGCCCGATGCCGAGGCGGAGCCCGATGCTATTCCAGAGGCCGATGCCGATGCTGTTCCCGATGCAGTTCCCGATGCAGTTCCCGAGGCGGTGCCCGATGCCGAGGCGGTGCCCGATGCTGTTCCAGAGGCCGATGCGGTGCCCGATGCCGAGGCGGTGCCCGATGCTGTTCCAGAGGCCGATGCTGTTCCCGAGGCGGTGCCCGAGGCGGTGCCCGAGGCTGTTCCAGAGGCCGATGCCGAGGCGGTGCCCGATGCCGAGGCGGTGCCCAAGGCCGTTCCAGAGGCCGACGCGGTGCCCGATGCTGTTCCCGAGGCCGAGGCGGTGCCCGAGGCCGTTCCAGAGGCCGATGCCGAGGCGGTGCCCGAGGCGGTGCCCGATGCTGTTCCGGAGGCCGAGGCGGTGCCCAAGGCCGAGGCGGTGTCCGTTGCGGTTCCGGAGACCGAGGCGGGGCCCGAAACCTTTCCCGATGCGGTGCCCGAGACCACTTCGCCCTGGGGGACTCCCACGGTGACCATGAGGACGTGGTGGTCATCCGCTCCGTCCTGGGGGACTCCGGCGGTGACCAAGAGGACGTGGTGGTCATCCGCTCCGCCCTGGGGGACTTCGGCCGCGACCACGTGGAGGTGGTGGCCTTCCGCTCCGTCCTGGGGGGGCTTCTGCTTTGACCACATGGGGGTGATGGCCCTCTGTTCCGCCCGGGTGGGCATCACCTAATGTCCTCCATTTACCAATGTTTTTGTTTTCATTTGTTTTTTGTTTTTTCTATTTTCCTCCGTTGGACCTGGCCCTCCGTCCCTCCCCTCTTTCCTTCCGCCGGTCCACCACCCTCCTGGACTCCTTGTTTTGTGTTACACCTTCCTGTCTCTACCTTTCCATCACGTCTGGTTGTTCCGTCTCTTTTCTTCCATTTTACCTGGTTGTCCTGTCTTTGTCTCTGTCTCTCCATTCCACCTGGTTGTTTGTCTCTGTTTTCTGACCCTCCGTCCCTCCCCCTAGTCCGCCTCCGCTTCACCTCCCTCCTACCTCTTTTTCTGTTGGGTTTTCCGGGGTTTCAGGTGGAGCATCTGGTAGCTGCTCCGTAGGGGAGGGGGTAATGTCACGCTATCAGTCTCTGTTTCCTGGGTGTCCCCTAGTGAGCGCACTTCTCCTTAGGCACTTCACCATAGGCACTTTAATTCCGCTTGTCTGGTCATGTCGTCACAGTAATTGCACTCCAATTAGATCGCACAGGTGTTGACTATCCTTAGTCATTAGTCTCCCTATATAGAGCTGTCTTTCTCTGTCGTCTTTATGGAGTCCTTACCCTATGTGTCTCATGCTCTCGTTTCCCCAGACTTCCTCTACCTTCTCGTTCTTCCGAGTTCCCCGTTTCATCCGGTTCCCTTTTTGTTTGGTTTGTCTCTCAAGACAGTTTTATTTTGTATTTAACCTGTTTGTGCAATAAACCTTACCTGCTATTGGATCTTACCCTTTCCTTGTGTTTTTCCCTTAACCCAACCGTGACATTAAATGCATTTACATTTGAGAATGCTTTATATGTAATTTCATAATTATCTCTATTCTCTTTGAAATACAGTTCAAGTCTCATAACGCATGATAAAATATACTTGAATTTATATTGAAAGTTGTTTGGAAAGTTTTTTATTGTTTTTGTAATTACACATTTATAATATGAAATTAGTATAGCCAATTTAGAACATTTACAATATTTTAACTTTAAATATTAGATCAAATAACACACTACAGTTCAAATTAGCTGAGGCAACTGAGACAAAGGAAGAAGGATTGTGCATTGGAGAAGGTAAGTTTAGTAGGTAGGTAGCCAAGTAAGTTGTAATTTAGTTAGCAGCATGACCAGACAACTGTAAAAACAAAAAAAACAAAATTATATTACCTATGATCAGTGTTGTGGGTAGTGGATTACAGGTATTGTGAGTCACGTAATCTGATTTCTTTTTATTTTAGGATTTTTTTTTTTTTATATATATATATATTTTTTATTTTCAAATAATTATGTCAGTTATTATTATTTTTTTTCACAGTTATTGACTGACAGCTCTCCTGCCCATGTTGTGTGCGCTGTGTGAACATGATGCTAACTTTAGTTCTATACTAAATGGGAACATGCATTTACTCATTTCACATATTGAGGATTCATCAAAATGAATAAAAACAGTCAAATGCAAACTCAGAATATGATGCAAAATGCAATTATTATTTATGTTAAAGGGTTAGTTCACTTCCAGAATAAAAAACAATCCTGATAATTTACTCACCCCCATGTCATTCAAGATTCATGTCTTTCTTTCTTCTGTTGAAAACAAATTTAACTAAATAAACAATATGCTTATTTTGCAAAAATCTTAACATACATGGTTCCCATATATTCAATCAACAACTTCAAATAGATAGTTTATATTTCTTCATTGTTTTTAATGTCATAATGTTACTATGTTCAGTGTTTACCACAGTTCATTGTAGTTCTTTCTCTCATTAAAGTACACTCTTGTACCTTTTTCTTTTTGTCCAATTTTAGAAATATATTTTTGCTTCAAATCAAACTTTGTAAAGATTGGATTTCTATTTTTTTTATGGAGACACATTCATGTGGCCAAGTGTAAAAAGGGCCGAACAAACACCATTAAATAAAAAGATTAACAGATTAGCTCTTAACACAACAAATAAATAATGACAGCAAACACAAAGCCAGCAAATTACTCCAAACCAATATCAAACTACTCCAAACCAATATCTTAAATGTGACGACTGGGTGAAGGAGGAGCTGGAAGCCAGGGCGAGTTTAACAATGTTTAATGAGAATATGAAGACAATACAAAACTGGAACACAAATAACGCTGGGAGGAAGGTACTGCCCA
This sequence comes from Carassius auratus, assembly GCF_003368295.1. Classification (NCBI taxonomy): domain Eukaryota; kingdom Metazoa; phylum Chordata; class Actinopteri; order Cypriniformes; family Cyprinidae; genus Carassius; species Carassius auratus. Next base: position 3,518,346 of record NC_039288.1, on the reverse strand, counting down.
AGAAGGTGGAGAGGAGTGATGAATCCAGAAGGCGGAGGTGAGTAGGCAGCAGGAGAGGGTGGCACAGGAATATTATATATATATATATATATATATATATATATATATATATATATATATATATATATATATATATATAAGCCATTATATAGGGATGAGTAATGAGTGACAGCTGTTGCTGATGACAATTAACGGAGACGCCCACAAACTAATCAGTGCTGACGCGTGACACACAGACTTCATCCACAAAGTGCAAAACCCAGAGATCACGGTTTAACAACCGTGACATTAAATCAGTAATGACGTATTATATGCATGCTGCAATGCATGTTGGGATTTGACAACCCTTTAACAAATAAGCAACTTTGTTCAATTAAAATATTTTACCAGACAACTCTGTTGAAACAACATTTCAGAGACAATTGCCAGTCTTAGTATCTGTGACTCAAAAACCCCATAGGCTGGATAAAACAGAATTGCTTTTTTATAGGCAGGATTCTGAACTGCAATAGAGAGCTGTTTAAGTCCGCTTGGATAGACTTTCTGCTTTCTCATGAAAATGAACCACAAACTGTCAAAGCCTCAAGAGGGCTGAAAAAAAGCTAATTTGTTAACATCACCGTGACTTTATCAATCTCATTAGGCTGACAGGCCAAAAGCAATAAAGAAACATGACCCCTGAGCAAAAGATGACCCAAAAGCAATTATGACTGAACCTTCAGCATCGCCAGCATCGAGGTTTGAGACCTCACAGCCTCATAGAGTCCAATTATAGCACCTTCTAAGTACAGGCTTATGTGTATGGAAATCCCCCTGATAAAATGATCACTTCTGGTCTCCATAAACAGTTTTGGAGTGTAAATTCATGCTGGTCCAAGCTGCACACAGATACACCACATTGCAACATAATGAGTCCCTTTTAAGTTTGTGAGTGCAGGTGTGTGTGTTTAGTGTGACACACTTGCTTATGCAGGAATTGTATATCACACCACAGTGAGGTCTCCCACCAGGACTTCCCCTCTGGGTCACCAAAAGTGCCGCAGCCTAGTTTCATCTCTTTATAATTCAACCATGCATGCACCTGCCGTAACACTTTCAGTTAGAAAGGCCAAAGTCACAAAGCCCAGACCCTGACCTTGTGCACACATCACAATACTGATGACTCACTGAGTTTGTTTATGCATTCTGCTCTCTAAAACTTAATTTAGTGTTGCAATTATACTAGTCTGAGGGCAACCCCCTGCTAACACCTTCATGACACTGTCCTGAAACTCGAAAGAAGCTTGGTAAATGAAGAGATACTTCCAATAGATTTGAATGATTTTCCAAGGGAAAAACATGTGTAAAAGATGGCTCTATTTTATAAATTTTTGTGTCAATAAGAAATGAGAAATGCCATGTAGATACTTATATACAACATATACATTTTTCTGAAAAATCCTGTCATACGTGCACAAACTGACAGTCACCACTAATAAGCTACTACTAAATATTGTAGAAACGTAATTTTCTGTAAAGTTGCTTTGTAACGATTTGTATTGTAAAAAGTGCTATACAAATAAACTTGAACTGAATTTAATTGAATTGAATAGTTGAAGAATGACAACAACCACAACAATAATAATTATAGTAATAATAATAATAATGAACAGTTTTATCTTTCAAATTCAAGTGGAAATGGCACTTTTGAATAATTATCAATACTTAAATTGTTTATGCCTTAACATCTGCAAAGTCTGAATAATTTGAAATCTTTTTTTTTCCATCATTCAGGATATGAAGTGACTTAACATACACAGAATGCAATAGTAACTACAGTTTTGTCTGAATTCACTCAGACTTGAAGAATCATGCTTTACAAAACAAGTTATACATAACAGTACATAGAATACAATGACACATCAAAAAAAAAAAAAAAAAAACTGTTAAATTATGACCACAAACCATGTATATATGCTTCACAGTCTCCATTACTGCTATGGTGTTGTGTGGTAATTGTGGTGCTTATTAAATTTGTGTGAGAATATGTATGATAACCTGCAGGCTGATGATTCACACTGATTTTGCAGCTCATACATTGTTAGGATGAAGCTGCTCTCTGCTATAGCTAGCTTGTGTTAATTCCAGACCAATTGCTATATTTTATGATTTACAGTTTATTCTGAAGTTGTGAGAGAACAAGCAAGTAGTCAGTAGATATGAGTATGCGATCATGCATATTTAAACTGATGCTGTTCAATTTCTTGCTCATGTATGATGCCTTTAAATACCCAGACTGTACTTAACTCTTATTTATTAAGAAATGGGAAAATGAGAAATAAGAATGGTTACAATAAAGAATTTTTTGTTTATTTATTTATTTTTCAAAAATGTTTAATCTGGCTACATGTGAGAGTATGCACCTTAATCAATTATAATTTTACTGTATTTATTAACTGCAATTTTCACAATCAAGTAAAAACTATTTTCAAAAAACATTTTTTTTTTATAATTGGACTTTTTTTCTAATATTTTAGCGTGTTTTCAATTGCACTGGTACAATACATTAAATCATAAAAGAAAAGCTTTTCAGAACACAAAATTAGTGTTCCATCTATGTAAAAATTTAATTCACGATAACTGCCTTTCATAATAACAATCAAACTCTTAATTTCTTCAGTTTAATATGTCTGTCTATGATTTAACTGAATTAATCTTAAAGGTTTGTCAGTGAATCGTTTGGCAAATCTATACTTTTCTATAGATAGGGCTGCATAGTTTGCAATTTACAAAATGTATAGCTAAGTGTAATGAAATATTGTTACAGTAAAAGTTATTTAAATCAGATAGTAACCTCTGTGTGTGTGTAAGAGAGAGAGAGAGAGAGAGAGAGAGAGATATCATGTGAAATTGTAAACAGAGGTCTTACCATGGTATAAGTCATAAGGTACAGTGAGAACATTTACTGTATATGGCAGCATACTGTTCCACACAACATAATTTTTGTGTAAAATTTTAAAGACCCCTTTTTATGAAACACTCGATAGATTTGATAGAGTTAGGTAATGTAAGTGTATAAGTCATGTGTATAATATAAACTGAAAGTTAAACGATTTCATCATTTAACAGATAATGAAAGAATAACAATACTTCTATCTAACAAAATGTTGTGATGTGTAGAATACTTAACATTAATGAGGCATTTTAAATTACTATTTTATATAAGTGTCACATGATCCTTCAGAAAGCATTCTTATATTCTGATATGGTGCTCAATTGTTATCAATTACTATTGATGGTCAGTTATTAATGATGATTATTTTTCATTTCAAAGTTGAAAACTTTTTGCTGCTTAATGCTTTATATTATAAGAATGATGTCTAAAGGATCATGTAACACTTAGGGCCCTATCATACACCTGGTGCAATGCAACGCAAGGCGCTGCACATGTGTGTTTGCTAGTTTTAGTCCATCGCCATTCGCATTTTCCCATCCAGCTCCACGTCGTTTAATAAGCAGATGCATTTGCACTCAGATATCTGAGAAAACTGATGTTTTTTTTTTTTTAATAAAATTCTTTCCTTATTCATTTTTCATAATTTTTCATCTTAAAAGGAAAAAACTTCCAAAGCCTGAGGGTATTATATTAATCAGAGAAATTACTGTGTTCTTTTTCATCTCTAAAGCATGTCACACTAGGTAACATCTTGACCCAGCCATTTATTATTTTGTGTCATTTATGTCATTTATGTCATTTCTGAGTTTCTCATAGGAACAAGTCAAGCTAGTGTACATCAGTGACCATGTCGTTCAGCGGTCTGTTATGAGCAGCGCTGCCTGCACAGCACTGCAACGCAGACAGGATGTCTCATCAACTAAATCTCATTAATATTCATAAAGGGAGAGCGATATCCATTCATCCCTGTCTACGATGCAATATTCTAAAAGAACATCTTACAAAGCCCTGAAATGACAAGCAGAAAGGGGAAAACTGACATAGCTCATGCTTGAAGTTCAGAAGTGTTCCTTTTAGATTCATTTTAGTGGTGTCACACTAGTGTCCTCTGACTGTCCTTGGTTTTCCAGATGTGCAGCACACTGTTAATGTGCTCCATCAGAGTGACTAATGTGAGTCTGAAGCAGATTTAGTTCCATGACAAGTCAACAGAGCGAGTATTTTAGGTTCTTTCGGGGCGGGCGGGTGGATTGCTAGTTTGTTTTCCCTGGGCGCTCAGGACAGGATAGAACTGCATGACATGAATTAAGATGCCAGTGGAGGAATCTCCCACTGGATTCTCTACACCCATTTAAACACTGCAGGAGTGAGTCTGGGAGAGCACATCGGAGCTGTTTTATTCTTAGCTCGTGCATTTTAAGTGCTGTTCCCAAGTAAGAGCAAACAAGGCTCAAGAGGAGCATGCTGGGTAAGATGCTTTGAAGAAGAATGACATCGATGGGCGTTCTAGAGCCTGAATGAGTAACATCAGGGTTTGAGTCAAGATTTTTTCAATGCAGCCAAGTCAAAAATTAATAGAAATTCAAGGAGTGCATACATAACTGGTGGTGCTGTTGCTCATTCCCAGATTTAAAAAATGAATGGTATCTTAAATCGTGCAGCGTATGGTCTTGATATACCCATGCTGAAGTTCTATTTTGTTCATTGCTTTTAAGGTAAGAGCCAGTTCAAATATTTGTGTTTTTTATATAGCACTTTATACAATAGATTATTTTAAAGCAATAAGCTTTACAGTATTAAACATAAAAGACGACTGTGAGTGTTGTTTCAATTGGAACTGCAACTTAAGGTTCCACTGTAAAGTAGCTTTATTCTGTGTTCATGCTTTAACTCGTGTCTGACCTTGATGACTGAACAGAAGAGAACAGACAAATGGTAGTTCTCCAGAAAGTTAGATTTTTTTGAAAGCTATTTCAAACCCTTGAAACTAATTCCGACCTGATTTTGTTCACAATGATGTCAGACCAATTCATTCTTTCAAGTATCATCGTGTTTAAGGTCACCCTATGTCAGAGACTGCTTCATATACATTGATTTCAATGGAGATGGTAAATTTCATGGAAGTAAACAAACAATCACCCAGGATATATTAACAACCACACAGCAACACCTTGGTAACAACCCATAACACCTTTTCATCATGTGTTTTGCAATGACAAGCACCATGTAATACATTCAAACAAAGTAAAACCCTAGCTGAGTTCCTTTTCAAACTGTGTCCTCTAGGGGGCACTTTGGGGAACACCTCATCGTGACCCATGTCTGAAGCATACTTTGAAAAACACCAACGCGTTGGCTGGCGACAGCCTCTGACGTCACTCCCGGCGCGAATATAAATAAGTGCCAGGAGAACATGTCATCTTCTTCCTCTCCATTGACTGTTTTGTTTGAAGCGTGCATCTGAGAAACGACCACGGTAAGAGCAATCTTTCTTTGTTTATTATGGCATCCACTTGCAAGGCGTTTAAACAGTGTGTACATCCGTGTCGGCGTTATCTGACACCTGATGACACACACAGTCTTTGCGTCTCTTATTTGGATGAAGAGCACATGCACAGTGTCCTGGAGGGGGCGATCTGCGTGCATTGAGAGCGTTTTTCTATGTAAAAGCTCTTTCGAGGAAAGAGGGACAGCCAACTGCTTCCCGCGGTTAAGGACCCGCCGCTGCTGATGCACGGATGAGAATGAGCTGGTGGGGATCATAAGTGGAGTATAGAGAGGGACTTTCCCTTTCATGCAAGACAAGGAAAGGAAAGTTCCCTTTCAGTCGGTCACTCTCGACATCACATCAGTGAAAGATGAAATTGGAGATATCGCTTTGCTAGACCAATTTACTTTGAGTGGAAACTAAACGAACCAATGCACATTGGCATGCGATTATTGCATCCAGCTGCCGCTGATCACAGCGTGAGTATAATAAGGCAGCAGGTGCAATGCATACCAGCTTTTCGCACTGCACTACACCCTGTCGTGGTGCAAGCGGCCAATTCCCCTGTGTGCCTCAGCACTAAAAGGGCACTTCCTAAAGAGCAAATGTCTCTAAAAGTGCTTCACAGGTGCGTTTGTTCCTACACCTAATAGGGGTGCAGGGCTCGCACAGGGCACTGGAAGGGGCAGCACCCATGACACATTGGTAGGGATCTAAATTTGGGTTGAGATTGACCGATTGAAAGGGAACGTCTCAGTTACGTATGGTAACCCTCATTCCCTGAAGGAGGGAATGGGGACGTCACGTCCTGTTGCCATGGTTGCTGTACCACCACTGAGCCGCCGGGTCCCAGCTCAGCTCCTCAGCTAAAACCTGGTATGCATTGCACCTGCTGCCTTACTATAACCACTCACAGTTGCTGTACCACCACTGAGCCACCGGGTCCCAGCTCAGCTCCTCAGCTAAAACCTGGTATGCATTGCACCTGCTGCCTTACTATAACCACTCACAGTTGCTGTACCACCACTGAGCCACCGGGTCCCAGCTCAGCTCCTCAGCTAAAACCTGGTATGCATTGCACCTGCTGCCTTACTATACTCACACTGTGATCAGCGGCAGCTGGATGCACTAATCTCATGCCAATATACATTGGCTCGTTTAGTTTAAACTCGAAATAGATTGGTCTATAGAAGCGATATCCCTAATTTTGTCAATCACCGACATGACATCTCCATTCCCTCCTTCAGGGTGTTCCGTCATTACCAACATTGTTCACCGATTCGGGGTTTCCCAAAGGAGTCGGAGGCGGAGGCGGACTCAAGGGGGATACTCCGATCACAGCTGAGGATGAGTAGAGGGGCTGCCAGACAACAGCGGAGGAGGAGGATAGAGCTGTCAGGAGGGTGGGCCTTTGTGAGCCTCTGTGCTTTCAGGCCAGAACTTAGGAAAGGGAGCCCTCCTCTTTAGTGTGGCACAGTCACCGCGCCATACACAGCTCACCTTCAACCGCAGTGCAGGGAGCGGAGCTCCTCTCTGCACTCACACCATCTGCGGCTTTCTCCTTCTCCTTCATGATGGGAATTGTTGCCGGCTCGCACACCTTGACCTTATAGGACCTAAAAACTCTGCATGTAATATCCTAGAACGCTGTCTAAGACTTGATGGCTGCTCTGTTAATTCTTCGTCATCAGTTAGGAACCTAGGTGTGCTATTTGATAGCAATCTTTCCTTAGAAAGCCACGTTTCTAGCATGTGTAAAACTGCATTAATCCATCTCAAATATATTTCTAAATTACTGCCCATGCTCTCAATGTCAAATGCAGAAATTTTAATCCATGCGTTTATGACCTCAATTATTGTAATGCTTTATTGGGTGGTTGTTCTGCATGCTTAGTAAACAAACTCCAGTTAGTCCAAAATGCAGCAGCTAGAGTTCTTACTAGAACCAGGAAGTATGACCATATTAGCCCGGTCCTGTCAAGACTGCACTGGCTCCCTTTCAAACATCATATGTATTTTAAAATATTGCTTATTACTTATAAAACCCTGAATGGTTTAAATGTAGATTAAAAACCCATCTCTTTAACCTGGCTTACACAACACACTATACACTTCTAATATCCAAATCCATTAAATGATTTTTAGGCTGCATTAATTAGGTAAACTGGAACCAGGAACACTTCCCATAACACCCAATGTACTTTCTACATCATTACAAGAATGGCATCTACACTAATATTAGTCTGTTTCTCTCTTATTCCTAGGTCACCGTGGCCACCAGATCTAGTCTGTATCCAGATCAGAGGGTCACTGCAGTCGCCCGGATCCGGTACGTATCCAGACCAGATGGTGGATCAGCACCTAGAGAGGACCTCTACAGCCGTGAAATACAGCGGAGACCAGGACAACTAGAGCCCGAGATACAGATCCCCTGTAAAGACCTTGTCTCGGATGACCACCGGGACAAGACCACAGGAAACAGATTATTCTTCTACACAATCTGACTTTGCTGCAGCCTGGAATTGAACCACTGGTTTCGTCTGTTCAGAGGAGAACTGGCCCCCCGACTGAGCCTGGTTTCTCCCAAGGTTTTTTCTCCATTCTGTCACCAATGGTATTTTGGTTCCCGCTGTTCTGCCGCTGTTGCGTCTGGTTTGGTTGGGGACACTTTATTTACAGCAATATAATTGACTTGATTGCAAGTGATTGCAAAGATAATATTTAAACTGAACTGAGATGATGACATCACTGAATTCAATGATGAGCTGCCTTTAACTGTCATTTTGCATTATTGACACACTGTTTTCCTAATTAATGTTGTTCAGTTCCTTTGACGCAATCTTTTTTGTTTAAAGCGCTACATAAATAAAGGTGACTTGGCATCATCAGTAACTCTGGCTCCATGGCGATCCTCAGTTCTATAGGCTCAGTTCTATAGGCTCCGCTGTCTCCGCAGCGAAGAGATGATGGGCTGGGCACAGGGTCCGAAGTGGCACTGACAAGATCCCCCTCGGGACATATGTTGAACAGGTATCCGTGTCTACTTCACAAAGCGGTGAAATTCGATCAAGGACCATCTTTAGATGACAGCACTCTGCACGAGATGTTTAAACTGGCGTCGTAGAACACAGAGCACAAAGAAGAATTTTAAGACTGGAGAAAAAAAAAGGGGGAGACTTCACATTTATACTAAACTTAACAAGGGACAGACAGGTGCAGGGAATCAACTAATAATGAGAGAACAAGAACTGGAACATAGCCAAATAAGGGAACACTGAAAGAGAATCAGGAGCAAAACAGGTCCATAATGACATCCTGACACTGGCTCTATTCTTTTCCTGTTCAATCTTTTCATTTTATTGATTTTTTTTTCCTTTTTATTTATTGTATGATTAAACAATAACATTAAGCTAACTAACTTGTTATTGCTGTTAAATGACTAAATGTAAATGTGTGTGTGTGTGTGTGTGTGTGTGTGTGTGTGTGTGTGTGTGCGTGTGTGTGTGTGTGCGAGTGTGTGTGTGTGTGTGTGTGTGTGTGTGTGTGTGTGTGTGTGTGTGTGTGTGTGTGTGTGTGTGTGTGTGTGTGTGTGTGTGAGTTTGTGATTTTGCATGAACTTGTACAATGTGTTTCCTACGGAAATGTACCATTTTTAGAAACAAAATGTAACCATGAAGAGCCACCATTAAATTTAACCCTTGGGCATAAATAGATCATATGAATCAGCCACCAATTCCCCAAAATGTAATATAAATGTAATACAAATTTCTTCTCCATTTTCTTAAGTGATATAATGATGCCTGTCAGTCTGAGTATATGCACAATTTAGAATCTTGGAATTGTGCAGTGTGTTTTAAATTCCTTCACTGTGCTAGTGTTGCCAGTAGGTGTTTGAAACATCCCCTCTTATCAAACCCATGAACCGGATGGCCTTATACTAAAAATCAGTCTAGCACTGTAATGTCAGAGTGCCTACAGAGTTGAGAGAAGAAAAAATAAAACACTCTTGATGCACACCACACTAAGCTTTACAGTGAGCTATTGGGGTGCATCGTTTCCAAGCACATTTCACAGTAGTCACAGAATATTAACTAAAAAATTCAACAACAAAGGAAGTGTAAACAAATAAATATTTGAGTTGTCTTCAAATTGCTTTATTAATATTTAATTTTCCACAGCAGCAGAGACAACTATATTGCACTATATTTGCGCTGAACGCAACTGCAGTAAGGAAAAGTTCTCTGTTCTTAGAGAGGACGAGAAGCGTTGGTTTCAGAGCGTCGCTCAGTCAAAGTCACATCACAATGTCATCTCACTGCCTTTCAGCAAGGGCACCACAGCATCAAAACTGGCAAGAGCAATATTATTTGAGTTTGAGTTCCCCGCTGACTCATATTGGAAATAATGTGAATGCTACAGCTGTCACATGGGTCCTGGGAAAATTAAATCATGTTATTTGGCACCTGGTGAACAGCCAAGGATAGAAGTAACAACATCTACCTACTAATGCAAGCGAAGGGGAGCTGGTGTCTTTGCATAAGTGATATTTTTAGTGAACACTCTACAAGCACTGTTTCCGAAACTGCATTCAGTGGTGAAATCGAGACCCGACTGACAGTTACATAAGAACGTTACAACGGATCATAGACATCCCTTTTCCACCACAATGAGCATTGCCCTGGGCCTGTCATTAACCTTGACTATGTGTTTTTCCAAACAGGACCTTGTGAACTCTGGTGCATGTTGATGAGTTTGTATGTTGGGTCCACTCAGAAATAAAGACTGGGTCAGATATCTACCGTCGAGAGCCCTCAGGGCTGTGTGCTAAGTCTGTGGATATTATTACTCATCATATTCTCAAACTGGCATCAATGGAGAGCAATGCATTTTGACTATACATGATATAGTACTTTACACTTGAATGGCCAGCACTGCAACTCTTTATGGATTAAAATAGGAGCTAAACCAAAATGCCTTACAGGCAGCCTCTGTATGCACTGACTTAGAGTCATTCAGCTGTTTTGAAAACGGCACTGTTCTGTTCTATGTAAAATAAGCATTCGGAACAACCTGCTAAAATTGCAGTACAATGAGATTAGTGCCAAAAATGCACTCATTCATGATTGGTCCACATGTTTTGTGCTTTTATGCTTTTAATTAATTTAGATTACACAATCTACCTATAGTTAAAATGAGAATACAGCGTATCGTCCTTGGCTTTTAGTTACAATACTTTCACAGTAATTTTGTATTATTTGTTTACCTATTTAAATGTATTGCAATTACTTAGAACTACAAATGTCAGCTGAATACTGTGAAATCATGGTGAATGAGAGCACGAAGAGGCTGTGATGTAACAGTATCCTGCTGTAGAATCTCAACAATTATCTGTGTCTGCATTACAGTATGTCCTTGTAGATAGATATATATAATCACCTATTACTATTACTGTATAAATATTACAAATAATGTATATATATATATATATATATATATATATATATATATATATATATATATATATATATATATACATACGCACACACACACATATATATATATATATATATATAGCCCAGCACTTTTGTTTGTTTGTGCAAAAAAAATAAATACTTACACTTACATAAATACTTATGCATACACTTCTGCTCTAATGTTGTACTAAATTTGGTGTAGAAGGACTGCTTGTACTACTTTCTTCCTATTGGATTAATTTGTTTTTGTATTATTCTAATTTTTAAGTCACTTTGGCCTCTGCTAAATCAATAAATGAAAATAAATAAATGTGAAAAACTGCTAGGGCTTGGGGAACAAAGTGTTGCCCCAGCACTAAAACAGCAGCTATTGTAGTAACAGACCTATACTGTCCTAACAAACCAAAATAAATAGTCTATATTCATAACTTCATATAGCATTGTAACATTAAAAGGGATTTGGAATCAGGGATTAACATTTGTTATGGAACATTATTATAATTATAATTATGTTTCATTATTTATTTATTTTTAATTTTTTTGCTGAATAAATAATGGAGAGAATGCATTTGTACCAACCATTATTAAAGGAATTTGTTCAGAATTTGAAATTCTTCAATTAATTTTGTCACCTTCTCTTCAACCGAGGAGCAAAAATCTAGATATTTAGCAGAATGCCCTGGCTGATCTTTTCTTTACAACTGAAGCTTAAGTACTTTGTAGCTTCAGAAGACTTAGAAAATAGTACACAAGTCATATATGGACTACTTTTAGTGTAACTTTTCTTTTGTCCTCTTTGATTAATATAAATAACATATAATAATATAAATAAATGATAATATAAACCAGTCACTTTGGATGCATGAACAAGTGCCACCTGAATAGGTCTACATTTCTACAAGAATGAAAGATAGTATTTTCGTTTGTATGGAATTTCTGAAATGGTACTATTCAGATAGCATTAGTCTTCCCTGAAGAGGTCAGGTAAATTGGTGTTTTTCCCAGACTTACTTTGTTTTAATCTCATCTGAATTGAACACATCTGTGTTTTTCTCACACAATCTCAGTATAAATTATGAAGCAAATTACCAACTGTTCTTTGGATAACTCCGTGATCCTCTGAGAAATCTAATCCCATCCGGATGTAATGTTTTGATTGTGGTGTTATATTTATTCACATCTCCTCCTCATTTATTTTGACCTTCGACAAATATTGTAACTAAAGCTAAACTCCTGCGTACAGCATATTTATTAAGGACTGAAACCTTTTTGCCAACATTGAGGGTAAAATAACACTTCATGGTTCAAATTCTGCTGGCATCCTGTTTTAAACTTTGAATTAAATCGATAACGAGAATCTGATCACAGAACACTCAAAAAAGGGTGGTTGAATCCAGACAAAGAGCATTAAAGGGATGGTTTACCCAAAAATGCAAGTCACAAAGCAAGTCATTCAGTTTTGGGACAGGTTTTAAGTAATGTTAGAATTAGTTTTTTATTGATTTTTGGATGAACTCATGTCATTGATGCATATCCAGGTGGAACAGCAGGGGAGTCAGAGCTAATTCTTGCCCTTGTTATAAATATTATAGTCTCTCCTCTGACCATACTATTTTGCCCTCAGATAAAACACTTAACTCCAGTTTACTCCAGGGGCCCTATGACATGTCACATCACTCCTCATACCTCTCATCGTACAAGCCTTCAGGCCACAGAATGACAAATGTTATTAAAAGTGTAATCAATCAAAGAAGTTGAATTTTCCTTCTCAGTACAAAAAGTTATGTAAATTACCCAACTGAGGACACACTTCTATCTGACAAAGTGTGTCTTTGATGTTGTACTCAATAACGATTGATTTTCCACAAAGAGTTAACCTTTAAATAAAGAATTGACAGTATCATACCTCATAACAGATTCCGTGGAATCTGGTTTAGTGAAAACAAGGGAACGCATACAGCAAAAAAGATTATAAAACAACATACACTTTTATTTAGCAAATAGAAAGGGGGATGGGGTTGTTTTATACAAACTGTAAACTAGGTACTGTAATAAATTTGCTGGGTATGCCGTGAAGAACCAGTACAGTGACCGTGATTTTTCCAAGTAGAACATATTTCGAGATTGACATCCTCAGTGGTCCTGGAACAACATTCCTTACAACCAATCCAATTTTAGGTTAGGTTTAGGGTTAGCAATAGGAATATTCCAGGTCAACAACATTTGTGGCATAATGTTGATTATCTTGTCTTTCAAAAAGAAAGAATAGAAGTAGAAAACAATGGGGCCAATCTGTAAATACAGTCACAATATGCATGTTAGCATGATTTTAGTGTACATCTATAATTTTTTTAAGTAAAATTATATCCAAATTTACCGTTTTGTCATCACAACAATACCATGACTCTAAAATGATTACAATTATTTTACGTGGTTGTTTGAACTTGTACTGAACCCAGAATATTCCTTCACTGCTGGGGTTGGGGATTCAAAAACATTTTCAACCAATCATTCCTGTCTGTTTTGGGGGTAGTTCATGTTAACGACAGGGCAAGAAGTTTTTCCAGGAAAAACTAAACACGTTAATCCAGGAACACATCCTACGCAATGGAATCACGGAAACCAGCACAGCGCTTTGACTGCATGACAAACCCACATGAAAACAGCACATACATTTGTTTTCTCTACTCATAATTAAGGACTTAAAGATAAAAAGCACTTGTTTTCACATTTCTATTTGAACATCTTATAACAGTTGGTCTGTTAATGTTACAATGCGCTAATTCGTTGAGCATCTGAGGTTAAGGTTGTATCACCTTGGAATGAATAGTGGTACAATGCAGCTGATAAAGTTATGATCCAGGGTTTGTGCTGCCACTGTCACACAGTATCATAAGCTCTTGCCATTGTCACCAGTTGTCATTTTCAACCTCCTCTGACAGGAACAGAACACAACAGCTCTCAACCTGAAATCACGGGTTTGTCTAATTACATACAACAACACCTGCAAAATCAAAAGATAAACTTGTAATCTTTGGTAAAAAAAAGAAAAAAAAAGAAAAAAGACACTTGGCTCATTGTTATTTTTTACTTCTAATTAAGGACCACCCGTGATTCCCCAGCGTTTCTGGGAATACCTTAGCATTTGCAGTAAAAGCAGCAACTGGGACTTTTCTAAATGCCACAGAGGTCCATTTTAAATGCTAATCTCCTCATCTGAGAGAATAAATCTGATGTTGCTTAACTAAATGCTGCTGAAACCAACCATCTTAAATATTAGCATATATATTAAATATATTAAATATTAGCGCTATTTGTATATTGTATATTTCCATAGCAGCATTGTGAAAAACGGGTCGATGACAGGCAGATGAGTAAACAGAGTCTTTTGGAAAATTCCCTGGAGCAGATGTCCATTTTTAGACAAATATGTGTACTGAAGTCTCTGTTCATCTAGTCTCTCTCTCCAAGCTATGCAAGTCGCACGTACATATTTACTCCATTCAGTTAGTTCGGAGTCAGACATACAGAGTGGTTGTAGTTCATTCTGTCAAGCTTTTAGAGAGATGGAGAACATTAGGCTAAGTGAGAAGGAAGCTGGCAAAGGCCGCTGATCATGATGTCCTCGGCATTTTGGCACAGGGTATGATCGAAGGCGAAATATGAGAGACTTTCTCTTTAGAGACACCGTGAACTATGTGAGTTATGAGAGACAGTGTTAACTAAATGGGTTTATACGATCAGCTCTAAAGGGGCAAAGTGATCTAAAAGCTACCTTGATTGATTTACAGTAGTCATTTTGTTGTGGTTTGCATCTTGCTTGTTTTTTTTTTTTTTTCTAATGCACTCTGAGAACAAGCTCATGCGTATCAGTTCGGTCAAAACCCGATGTTTATGGGAAGCGCTCACTGGATGGTAGGCCCTGGAATTAACTTAGATCAAGGGCAGTTGCATAACCCAACAAAACAGCTCAACAAATTATTAAAACTGGGACGGCAGTTCATACGCCACAGATTCTGACAGCTGACATGACAGTTCAGGGGCTGGATTCTGCACAATAACTATATGCATGATGCAAGATGGTTTTCATCCTGGATATGCTTTGAGGCTCTAGAATGACCTACAGAGAGCTTCTTATGGTGTTTTTTTGGAAAGGACAACATGTTTATGGGTAGCCGGACAGATGCGTTGCATTAAATACAGTAATTACATTTTTCTGTTATGCATTAGTGGTATTTCACACTGTCCTAGAACAAAGTTCATCCACATAGTTGGCAAAAGAAACTGTTTAAAGGCAGTCATGGTGCCTGAAACTATGTTTGTACATTTAGAGTGGATGGAATCAAAGGACAATCAGAACTAGGATCCACATGAGGCGTCTTCTTTCATTTAAATACACTGTGATGGATAAAAGTACACCGGCAGGTCTCTTACGCACAGGGTTTAAAATAAAACATGTTTGCCTTTTAAAAAGCATGAGAATAATGACAATTGAACTGTAGGTAATGACTGATGAGATTACCAGTAGGATCATATTTTCCCTGTGCTGTGACAAGTGAAGGGTTTGATGGTGAGGAAAGCGGTTGGGTTGGGTAAGGAAAGGGGGTTTTGACATCAAAATTACATCCAAATATTTTGGCCAGTTCCACAGCTGATAAATCACATAGCAGAAAAATACACTGCTCCTCTGTTTGACATCACACGAAAGCACACGTAGACGACTAGGATGAGAAAAGCTACTGCTCTCAGGTTACATTATAGGGTGGTTTGCACATACAATTTCACAACTAGCAGCGCAAGGAGATGCCGACTTAGCCAACTCTGATAAATGGTGAAAAATATATAAACAACACTATGTACATTTTATCGTCAACTGTAGACGCAGCCAAATTTCTCTATTCGTAAGCCGTTTACATAAACTCACCTACAAGATATTTTACTAATTAACTCTTGTCCTTATATTAACATCAGCAGTTCTACCACAACCACATGGGCGTGCGCATGTATACACATTTCAAATGCATAACATGTATACATATGCATACATGGTTCATTCACATTACTTTCCATTTATGTCTAGAGACAACTAACCTGTTAACATCAATAATAAATCCTCTGAATATTTTGCAGATAGTTATCCAGCATAAAGTGCCTTCAATTGGAACATTCTTTTTGTTTGCTGCAAGTTTCATTTAGTCCAAGAAACGTTTTTAAGGTCCTCAGTGAAGCTTTTTTTGGATTCCGTACTGTATAGAAACAAGGATTCTTTGTTGGGGTCAGATCTCACCCAGTGCTCAGCAGGTTATGGATTTGTGCTGCCCATTTTTTGTTATGGGGTTTATCTTTTCCAGCGAGACATCCGCATCGCTATCCAAATTGCCTGACATGGAAGGTGACAGTTTCTCAAAGGTTTTTATACCAGAGTCATCCTCTCTCTTCTGGTTCTCCTCCTCCTGGCAGAGGATACTGTGAGGGATTACATAGTTGCTGTTATTGCCCTCTTTGGGGATGTGGCCCTTAGGCTGATACTGAGAAGTAGACGGAGGGCCACCGTTGTTGTTGATACTCACAATCTCTATTGCATTGCTGCCCGGACAAAGTCGATGGCAGCCCAGCAGGATGGAGAATGCCTTTCGGAAGTCAGCATTGAAGGCATAGATGATGGGGTTGAGTGAGGAGTTGGCCCAACCGAACCAGACAAAGACATCGAAGGTGGTGGAACTGATGCAGAAGAAGTCAGAGTTCTCGTTGGGGTTACAGAAGGGAACCATGCAGTTTAAGACAAAGAAGGGCAGCCAGCAGAATACAAAAACGCCCATGATGACCGAGAGGGTCTTGAGGACTTTGGTTTCACGCTTGAAGGACATCTTGAAGGAACTTTCAGACTCCATACTGGCATTGTTACCCATGCTACTGTGGCGGTTCTTGGCACTTTCAGCCGCTCTTTCTAGTGCCGAGATTCGGCGTATCTGCTTCTGGGCAATGCGATAGATGCGGGTGTAAGTGACCAACATAATGGCCACAGGAATGTAAAAACTGATCAGGGAGGAGGAGATGGCATATGTCCGATTAAGGCTGGAGTCGCAGTTGTCTGGGGGAAGCTCGCCGTAGGTGCCGTTCAGCTCCACCTGGGCTTTGTGCCAGTTCAGCTGCACAGGGATGAAGGAGATAAGGATGGACAGTGTCCACGCCACACTTATCATGATGAACGCCACCTTGGGTGTCATCTTGCGCTCGTAGCGGAACGGGCTAGAAATTGCCCAGTAGCGGTCCACGCTGATGACGCACAGATTCAAGATGGAGGCAGTGGAACACATGATGTCAAAGGCCACCCAGACATCGCAGAAGGCGCCAAATGGCCAAAACCCTACAATCTCAGAGGCCGCTTTCCATGGCATCACCAAAATGGCCACCAGCAAGTCAGAAATAGCCAGCGATATAACAAAGAAGTTGGTGACTTTTGAGCGCAGGTGGCGAAACTTTGTAACAGCAGCACAGACCAAAGTGTTGCCCAGTAGCGTGGTCAGGATGAGGAGCGAGAGAAAACAACCAGTCAGAACTCGCTTTGATGAATTGCGCTGCGACACACTGCTGTCCAGGACCGTGGAGTAGTTCACATCCATGGCTTTTTCATCAAGTCGAATGAGCAGTCACCCCATAACTCCACACCAAACCGAGAGTGCTTACACAGGAATCGGAGCAACTAGTTGATCTGGTTTGCCTGACGCTATGCTGACTGTAGCAGTCATCTTGTAAAACACGTTTCATAATTTCCATGTAAAAATCTCTTGAGGAGCTCAATAATAGATCCATGAACTCCCACAGATCTTCCCAATGAACATAATATGACTAAAAGAAGAAAAAAAGACATACATTTAGCATAATAATCACTTGATCTTGCTTGTAGACTGTTTAGTGTCTAATTAAGACGTTTCTGCTTACAGTACCTTGTCAGCAGTTTGTTTATTGTCCCACAGCATACTCTCCCAAACAGGTTAAGCAAACATAGGCAGGCGTGATGATTAGCCTTATATATGTGCTCATCGATAGTCTATTGATCGGATTGCAGCCACGGTGGTCTGATTTGTCCCCGTTAATGACAGCAAAAGTGCGTCCGTGGCATGTTGTTCCCAATGCAGACTCCGTTCCAGAGAGACAACGGGTGACAGACAGTTCGTTTGAGAAACAGTAAGAGGTGCGCATTATACATCGTTTCTGTCCAACAACATTTCTCCTTTTCTCAAGCGCTTTGCCAAAAGGCTACACTTAACCGACAACAAACAAAGTATTTCATTCCTCTTTGCGTTGCGTTCAGCGCATCTCGATTCCACTGATCATTAGCTGCAAACGCACCAGACTCAACAGTAAAGCCAACAGAGTCGCGATTTGTCGCACTTCTCACGTTTCAGGCGTCCGATTTGTCCTCGATCCATTCGCGCGTGAAGAAAAACATCTTGCTTCCTTTAAGTTTTCCTTAAAAGTGATTTTAAAGCGTTTGCATGGGTCCTGTGAGGAAAGGCTGCTTTCGTCCCGTGCACATCATGTTGAATTACAGCTCATACTCTCTCATCCTGTCGCGCAGCATCACATATGCATTACCAGCATTCGAGCAATGACAACTTTACAATTCATTAAAAAAATAAATAAATAAAGGATCTATTGATTTCATTTTCTGCACCGTTAAAATTGCATGTCTGTCTGATGCAAATAGTCTTGGGCATCATTGGGTATGTTTTTGTCAGTGCAATAGTTTCCTTGAGTTTTACTTCTGTGCTGGGCTTGCTCTGAGAAGCTCTGACAGGTCTGGGGTTATAGCGAGCCGTTATAACATGTATTCTTTCAAACGAATTTTATGTTACTAGTAGGCTACTTCTTTTTAAACACTAGTAAGAAATCAAATAGTATCTAGGATATTTTTCCAATTTCAAATCCAATTCCAATAAGCAATATTTCAAAATGTATGTTCTTTTGCAACTGGTCACTTTGTAAAAAATGTAATTAAATTTTGTTTAATCTAATTCATTTTTTGTTGTTGCTTTTTTTTGTCATTAAATTCTTCAACTGACAATTGACAAATAATAATAATAATAAATTATAAATATTATAGACAATTATAGATATTAGTTTCTCATAAGTAGGTACTATTATCTAGCAGTAGCAAAATAATTTAGCCCTAGTATTTAATGAATACTTGCTATTGAAAAAAAAAAATGTAATAAAAAGTAATAAAAAAATCTAAAATCCAAAAAAACAATAGTAGTTATTCTGAAGAAGTAAACATTATCATGGCTTGCCATCAAAACCCCTCACAAATCAGTTATTAAAATATTAATTATAAACATTGCATTTCTCCTAGTTGCAATATAATTACACATGCACCTTATTATTATTATTTTTTTATTATTATTTATTTAGTTAGTTTTTAATAGCTATTCATCGATACAGCTTAATGAACAACACAATCATATGTTTTCAGAACATGGAATGCAATTCCAATGAAATATCCTTAAAAACAGAGCAGAACAGGTTATTTTAGGAAACATGGTTTAGCAGGCTTATACTTATGAAATGGTTCAATGAGGCCATCTGCTGGAACAGATTATTTAGGGATGTGAATGAACCTCAGTATGACAGCATAGAAACTTGGTTCCCTGCAATCACCCTGCCACTGTATTTCAATGTGAAAATCTTCAAAACATCATAATTTTTCAAATTAGCAAATTCAAAAGAAAACAAAAAAAAATCAAAATGAACTTAATATCATTTTAAAAATTAATAAAGAGTACAGAAGTCATATTATCAGATGGCAATACCACAACACTTTGGCATATACCATGGTCTCGAATGATAAGCATATTTAACCAATAATAATTATATAGTACCATACATGGTACATATATACATATATATATATATATATATATATATATATATATATATATATATATATATATATATATATATATATATATATATATATATATATATATATATATAAATATATGATACTTTAGGTACATTTTGTCAATGAAAAGTAAAAATTGTATGAACAAAATTATACATATTTAAATTGCTTGTGGTTTTAATATAGAGCAGCTTCAGTTCTAAGTCAAGTCAGATGTTGTGCTTCATCCACCAGAACATTAGGTTAATGACAGTACCTTGGACAGCGACCGCAAATAAATCCTAGGGCTTACCACAAGCCTTCTCATTGGACTTCCCTGACTCTTAGTACATGGGGGTCAAGCTTTCCATTGGTTTCAAAGAAGGATTTGATAGCCATTGAATTAGAAGGATTTTCAAGTTCATTTAGCCCAAGTACAAAAGTCAGCAAGAATCAAGTGACAGTTTCAGGCCACAGCACAAATGAGCCTTTTATTCCTCATGTCTTTGTCAGTGTTATCAGAGCCTACATAGAGTTGTAATATACCTTCCAAAGGTAAAGTTCTTTGGTTGTTTTGCCTTGGCAAGGACAGCGTGGTAGAAAATGTAACTTTATCTGAATTGTTTTAAAGTATTAGTCCATAATCTCCTGAAAAACTTTGTCTGTAGCTGCTAAGAGTAACATAAGCTACATCTGAGAGCTAATGATAAAAAATTCAGCTGATAAGACATTATTTGGTTGGGAAAAATCACATGCTATTTACAGCTAAGTGTTTTCCAAGAAGCTCAGTGAACTAAAAAAGATGTCCAGGAGAGGACAGACAAACACAAAGCTATTGATGGGTTCAGTCAATTCGTCGAGTATAACAGAGGCACAATTATTTGTGATGAGCAATCTTAGAATTTCCTGTTATATATATATATATATATATATATATATATATATATATATATATATATATATATATATATATATGTGTGTGTGTGTGTGTGTGTGTGTACTTGTTTTTCTATTCTGGTGGGGACTTAAACCTGAAAACACACAGACTCATGGGGACTCGTGTCACGGTGGGGACCTAAATTGAGGTCCCCACGGGTAAACAAGCTGATAAATTACACAGAATGAAGTTTCTTGAAAATCTAAAAATGCAGAAAGTTTCCTGTGAGGGTTAGGTTTAGGGGTAGGGTTGGTGTAGGGCGATAGGAAATACGGTCTGTACAGTATAACAACCATTACGCCTATGGAGAGTCCCCACAAGGATAGCTGACCAGACAAGTGTGTGTGTGTGTGTGTGTGTGTGTGTGTGTGTGTGTGTGTGTGTGTGTGTGTGTGTGTGCGTGTGTGTGTGTGTGTGTGTGTGTGTGTGTGTGTGTGTGTGTGAAAATACATAAAAAGACATGTTCTCCTTCAAACTCAAAGTGATAAACACACACAGTATCATTCAAAGGTTTGAGGTTGGTAAGATTTGTATGCATTTTATGCATTTCTATGTTAAATATCATATGCTAACCAAAGTCAGTGTTGGGGGTAACGCATTACGAGTTATGTAATCAGATTACTTTTTTCAAGAAACTAGCAAAGTAACACATTACTTTTTAATTTGC